>NC_092872.1:618467731-618780084 GCF_028372415.1 Notamacropus eugenii | reverse complement strand
TCTGTTTCTGTGTGTGTGTGTGTGTGTGTGTGTGTGTGTGTGTGTGTCTATGTTTGGGAAGGGGGACAACAGAGAAATTTGCTATGTAAATTCTTTCAGTAGAATTCTGGCTCTACCATAGACTCACTCCCTGTGTGGCCTTGGACCTTTCATTCTCTGGGCCTCTTGTTTTCTCCCCTATAAAATGAGAGGTTGAGCCAAATAACTTCTAATGTCCTCTCCCAGCTCAGAGGTCTAGGATCCTATAAACACTCCTAGCATTGAAAGGCTATTAGACTGAAAAACAGAAGAGAATAAGATACCAGGCTCTTCAGAACGAGGTCAAGACATTTATAGTCTATTAGGAAGATAAGACATGCATACAATTAACTTTGCAGGGAGGTAGAATTTGATTAAATGTCATAGAAAACAAAATGTTATGGGAGTTTCCAGGAGGTCAAAAATAACTCCTGATTGAGGGGATAAGGGAACACTTTATGGAGAAGGTGCCATTTTGGCCGGACATTGTAGGATGTAGGTAGAATTTCCACAAGCGTATGTGGGAATATTCCAGGAACAAAATAAATGGAGACTGTAAAGAAAAGGAGAGGAGAAATATTGAATCACTTCAGAGAGCTGTTTTCAAGCAATTTTGAAGTGTTTGTTTACAGAAAATAATGCAACAATACAAGAATGTAATGGAATATTATGAAACTGTAAGAAATAGAGAATTCAGAGACTTCTTTGGAGAAACTTGAGAAGAATGGTATCAACTGATACAAAGGGAAGAAAGTAAAACCAAAACCAATGGCAGCAATAGTGTAAATACCGAAACCAAGCTGATGAGCCCCTGTAATCTTGATTCCCAGGGAGGGTTGAAGGAAATCCAATTTCTGCCCTTCCTTGGAGAAGTGGAACACTATGGGTACAGAATGTTGCCAAAAGCCTTGACAATATCGGTTGATTTTGCTTAACTGGGCTTTTTGGCAGGGAAGGGGACAGTAAATAGGAGAGGTATACAGGCAGCTAGGTGGCATAGTGCACCTGGAGTGAAGAAGACCTAAGTTCAAATTTGACTTCAGATACTAGTTGCAGTAACCCTGGACCATTCACTGAACTGCTGTCTGCCTCAGTTTCCTCATCTGTAAAGTTGGGATAATAATAGCACCTTCCTCCTAGGGTTGTGAGGATCAAATGAGATAATAATTATAAAGTGTTTAACATAACACCTGGCACGTTATGTTAACTATTAATATGACTATGATGGAAGAACAAAAATTATTAGTTTTAAAAAATAATTAATTAATGAAGTGAAACAATGTAAAATAATGTTTCTTTGATATGCTAATGGAAAATCTCTTTTTCCTATTCATTAAGGCCACAACTCTGTGGGCAACACTTTGGTTACTTTAGTTCCAACTCCTGATGCATTTGAAAGCAATTAAAGCTGAATATGTTTTACAATATTCTACGATTTAGGAATTTTTCTCATTCAAACTATACTTCCCTTCTATTAGTCTGAATTATTATATAGGCATAAATGAGGAAGCAAATTCTCATGAAAATATTGCCTTCATATTACTCATTTTTCTTCTCAAAATAGACCCAAAATGACTATTAGAAATCAAATCCCACAGGAATTAATAATAATAGCCCACATTTATATAATCCTTTAAGTCTTGTTCCTTACAATGATCCATGAGGTGAGAGCTATTATTACTATCCTCATTTTTACAGAGGGAGAAATTGAAAGAGATGAAATAATTTGCCTAACATCACACAGCAAGTAAGTATCTGAGCAGGATTTGATCCCAGGTTCTTGTGATTGCAGCGCTAGGATTCCATCTGCTCTGCCATACTGCATCTCATAAACACCACCACAAGCATAATCTCTATAAGAGATAATGATTCCCAAGCCCCACTTACAGGCTCACTCATTTCAAGTGGTAATCAATACAACAAAGCTGTAGTACAATTAAGGAATAACGGTAGTCCCTTGGAGTTTGTTGTAAGGGGTTTTTACTGTCCATCAATGAAGCATTAAATGTGAACCGTAACTTAACCATATTCTGTCCTCTCAGATTCAGTTTTAAATAGTACTACCTCTAAGGAGAGGAGAAAACACCAGCAAAAAAAGATATAGTAAAAAGCCTACATGGGGGGTTGGAGGGAATGTAGGATAAAGAAGATGAACATTTATTATTGTTTTTTGGCTTTTACAAAGAGATATTTATTTCAAAGATGTGGCAAGAGCAGGAGTAGAAACATTTCATTCTCTCCTCTCAACAGTTTGAGGGGAAGAGCAGGCTCAGACTTCGCACCATGTCTGCATAGCACTGGTACCACCAAGATGACCATCTATGAGTTAGTAGCTACTATGCTCCACCTACCTTATAATCTGGCTTTTACAAATGACACGTTTTTCTTATCTATCTCTATCATACTTCCCTCCCCTCCCCCTTTGGAGATGGACTAAATTTCTGTCTCATTTATGAAGGCTTTCCCAACTCAATTCAATTCAATAAGCATTTAAGGTCAAGCATTTAAGGTCGTACTAAGTGTAATACAAAGTGATTTGTATCACTTACTAAATAATACTAACAGCCCCGCCCCTCCAAATGGTAAGAGTTTCTTCTTTCAATGTACTCTACAAAGGAAATTCGATATGTAGTATAAAGTTCATACAAAGTGATTTCCTAAAGTCCAGAGAACACTTATGATGGAAGATCAGGAAAAAAAAAAGCCATGAGCTGAGTTGTAAGGGCAGCTAATGATTCTGAAAATCAGAGGTGAAGGGATGACCTGAGCAAAGAATAAAGTGCAGGAGGCAATTACATTCTACATCCTTTAATGAATCTATAGATGGGTGGTTTTGTCAGTAGTAAGTTCACTCCCCTTATCCAATGAAGAGCCTCCACACTTTTGTAGGCAAATCTTTCTGATTTGTTGTGGCCAAAATAATTCATTACTTGGAGGTCACCATGCTCTGGTGGTAACCATCTTCAGTCATGGCTAAGCCGGTCCTCCAAGGATGGAAAGAGAGTCTCTTGCTTTACATTTTTTCAGCCCAATCTTGGAGCCTTTCCAACTTAGATAGGATAGATTAGAGATTGTACTCCATCAGTGAGAACCCTAGATCATCTATGTACACACCAAAGACATCAGAGCAAGATTTTAGATATCACACAAAATTCCAAAAAAATTAGAATCATTCTATGGAATTTTTAAAGTCCATCAAATTGCATCCCAGTGTTTGATTTGATTCATATGCAAAAAGATGGCAGAAAATGTTGTAAAGGGCTTATCAGGTCCCAGTTTCCCCATCCCTAGACTATTGACTGGCTAATTCTTTATAGGCTCATGGAATTACCAGGGCTGGAAGAGACATAAGAAATTATTTAATTCAGAGGTTCTCAGCCTTTTTGTGTGTGTTATAGATCCTTTTGGAAGATGGGTGAAGCTTATGGACCTCTTAGCAGAAAAATGTTTTTAAGTACATAAAATAGAATACTTTGATTACAAAGAAAACCAATATAGTTATTGAAGTTTTTTAAAAGACAAGTTTACAGAACCTAAGTCAAGAATACCCAACTAGTCCATTCATCTTTTTTTACAGATGAGGAAACCAATGATGCTCAGGTGGTTAAATGACTTCCCATGGGTCATAAGGCTCACATTGAAACCCACATCTTCTAATTCTAAATCTAGTTCTTGCTATTGTTGCCCCAGACCAGAGATTGCATAGCTGAGTTCCTAATATGGAAATTCTCTCTGCAAATGCAAATCAGAAACTCCTGATATCCAACCTAGACATAAATGTAACACTCCATGGAACATAAATTAATTTTAAGAAAACTTTAATGGAAACTCATTCTAGGAGATTCTTAATTAGGTGGCAAAATGTTTCTTCTGAACTTAATTGACTCTAACATACAAGCATCATTAAAAACCAACAATCAACAAAGGGGAAAATATTAGCTTTAATATATATCTTACATATGCATAGACTTAGAAGACATGACTTATACTCTTAAAAATTGGCCTGAGATACCAAACGATTAAGTGATACAGGATCATAAATATGGAAGTGGTCTAAAAGGCCATTTTTCATTTAACAATAAAAGGATACTAGTGCCCCAGAAAGTTAGATAATTTAACCAAGGTCACATAGGCAAGTTTTAAGCCAAGGCCTTCTGACCCCCATGGATATCATAGATTTACAGTTGGAAGTCCACCTAGCCCAACCTTCTAGGAAAGTTCAGTGATTTGCCCAAGGTCACAAAGGCAGTTGGCATTGGAGGAAGGATTTTGAATCAAAGATTCCAGAGTACTCTTTCCACAATATCACACTTTCCTTCTAGCTGCCCATGGCCATACAGATAGCACCCTGTTTCTATAATTCTATATGCAAGAGGAAAGGTCTTCCCAACTCCAAGACTTCCTCTAACCACTATACGCTAGGGATTGTGCCAGGTTCTGGGGACACAAAAGCAAAAATGAAAGCAATACCTGCCCTCAAAGAGCTTACATTCTCCCTGGGGAAGACAACATATACATACATAAGTATATAGAAAATATAGTAAAACAAAAGGTAAATTGTAGGAGGGTAGGAACAAGCATCTGAGAGAATTAAAGACCTGTTGCAGAAGGCAGTGCTTGAGCTGAACCTTAAAGGAAACTAATGTTTCTGAGAGATGATGCTAAGGGCGTAAAAGACATTAAAGGCATAGGAGATGTCAGATGAAAAAGATTGTCCAAATGTACTGCCATGGATAACAAACAGTAGAGAGATCAGATCATCTGGATTGTAGAGTGTGTGAAGAAGTATAATGTGCTGGAAAAGTAAGTCAGGGTCAGTTTAGGAAGGGTTTTAAATGTTCTTCTGTTTAAATGCCAAACAGAAGATTTTATAACTATTCCAAGACATAATAGAGACTTGCTGGAGTTTACATAGGAGAGTGATGTGGTCTGACCTGAACTTAAGGAAATCATTTGGCAGCTGTGTGAAGGATGGATTGGAGGGGGAGACACTTGAGGGAGATAGACCAATTAAAAGGCTATTGCAATAGTTCAGGTGAGAAGATAAGAACCTGGACTAAGGTTGTGGTCATGTGAGTGGAGAGTAGTCAGACTTTTAGAGATGCTTCTGTGGTAAAATAAAAAATTATAAGAGTTGACAATTGATTGAATATTTGATGTGAGGGAGAATGAGGCATTAGGCATGACAATGAGGTTGCACACATGGTTGACTTGAAGGATGCTGTTGCCCTTCTCAGTCATAAGGAAGTTTGGGAGAGGGGTAAGTTTGACAGGGTATGGAGGGAAAGATAGTAAATTCTATTTTGTGGACATGTTGATTTTGAGATGCCTACCAGTCATTCAGTTCTAAATGTACAATAGTTTGTGATGTGGGACTGTATCTCAGAAGACAGACCAGGGGTGAATATACATCTAGGTGTCATCCTTGAAGGGATGATAATTAAACCCATGGGAGCTCATGAAGTAACCAGGTAAGGAAGTAAAGAGAGAGAAGAGAAGGGGGTCCAGGACAGAGTCTTGGGGAATAGTCACAGTCAGGGAGTGTGATACAGATGGTTATTCTGAAAAAGGGAACAAGAAGAAATGATCTGATAGGTCATAGAGGAGCCAAGAGAAAGCAGCTTAATAAATGCTATTGATTCATCGAGGAGAGGGAGGTGAACATTATCAAATGCCACAGAGAGGTTAAGAAGAATGAGGACTGAGAAAAGGGCACTGAATGTGGTGATTAAGAGATTGATATCTATTCTCTGTTGTAAATTCTGCTTGTCCGTCAGATTATAATCTGTTCTTTTTACTGTTGTCCTTTATACTACAAAGCTCCCAGATGGTAGGAAATATGTCCGTATGTCTTGCCTTTTTGTGCATACATATATTTATGAGCATCAGAGGGTCAGATGGGGTTTTTTAAACCCTTTTGCACAGTTCATACTTGAGCTAGAATGTCTTAGCATCTCCCATAAATGGTGTGATGAAGAGAACACTGGATTGGCTATTAGGTACCTAGATGAATAGTATGATAGGGTTCAGAGCTAGAAGGAACCTTAGAACCTTAACATTGGTGTCAGGAGGAAAAAGGGGCCACTAAGTCATTCACATAAGGATCCCTGTGGGCTGTATATTGACTTAGAAAACTGCACATGTTTATATATTTCTTTCTTTCTTCCTTTCTTTCTTCCTTCTTTCATTTTCTTTCCTTCTTTCTCTCTCTCTTTCTTTTTCTTTCTTTCTTTCTTTTTTAATGGCAGGTAGATGGTACAGTAGACAGAGTGCCGGGCCTGGAAGACTCATCTTCTTGAATTCAAATCTGGCCTCAGACACCTACTATCTGAGTGACCCTGGGCAAGTCACTTCACCCTGTTTGCCTCAGTTTCCTCAACTGTAAAAATGAGCTGGAGAAGGAAATGGCAAACTACTTCAGTACCTTTGCCAAGAAAGCCCAAAGTGGGGTTACAGAGAGTCAGACATAACTGAAACAACTGAACAAGGTTAGGAAGTCTTTCCTTCACCAAATCTCAATCTGTGTCTTTGCAGCTTCTGCCCGTTGCTCCTCATTCTGTTCTCTGGGGTCAAGTGGAACTAATTGAATTCTTCTTTCCAATTTTACAGCCTCCCAAATACTTGAAGATAATAGTCTTATATGCCCTAACTCTTCTCTCTTCTCAGTCTTATGAGAAAATAGTCTAATTACCCCCCAAACTCTTCCCCAGCACTAGGACTCACTTGAAAAAGAAGCAAAAAAGTGTTCATAGCATCAGTAAAACATGTATTGAGTTTTTTCTTTCTTTTTCTTTTCCCCTTTCTTCCTCCTTTCCTAATTTTTTTTGGTGGGGGGAGACTGGGTCTTTCTTTCCCCAGGCAGAAAGTACAACAGCTACTCACAGGCCAAAACACAATAAATAATAAGAAGAATGGATATATATATATCACCTACTATGTACCAGGCTAGGAAAGCTAAGTAACATAGTGCATAGAACACTGGGCCTGAAGTCAGGAAAACTCATCTTCCTAAGTTCAAATGTGGCCTCAGACACTTACTAGTTGTGTTACCTTGGGTAAGTCACTTAACCCTGTTTACTTTAGTTTCCTCATTTTAAAATGAGCTGGACAAGGAAATGCAAACCACTCTAGTATCTTCACCAAGAAAACTCCAAATGGAGGCACAAAGAGTCAGACATGACTGATACCACCAAACAACAAAAATGTGCCAAGCACTGTGCTATGTGTATCACAAATATTTCATTTGATCTTCACAATAACCATAGAAGACAGGTACTATTATTATCCTCATTTTACAGATGGGGAAACTAAGGCAAACAGAAGTTAAGTGGCTTGTCCAGGGTCACACAGTCAGTAAGTGTCTGAGGCTAGATTTAAACCCAAGTCTTCCTGACTCAAGGCCCATCACTCTGTACACTATGGCACTACCTAGCTTCCCAGCTGTGATAGAAACATGTGTCAACCCCCTCCATTTTTAGATCGAAGTTAGTTCACCATTCCCTAGGCAGCCTGGTGGTTCTCTGAGCTGGACTCATAGATGCCCATCTAGGTGCTAATTTTCATTTACGTCCTTCAATAGCTAGCGATATATAGCCAGGATAACTATAAGGCCAGTTCCCTGCTTACCTCCCCCTCTAGCACACAAACGCAGAAAGACAGACAGACAAAAACATACAAGTCAGCAGACTACCTTCAATCTGGTTTGATGTAAGGGGTAATGATGGAAAAATAATCTTTTTCCAGAAAGACCACGCTGAAAAGTAAATGTGCCACCCAAGAGAAGTAACACATTAACCCAGTTTCATCCACTATAACATTAGCACCTTATTTTATGATCATCTCAAGGATGAAAATCACAGCTTTTGATAATTGGGCCTTATACCTAAAAAAAATCCTGTACTTTTAAAAAAAATTTTTTAATTCACTATTTATTAAACACTTACTATGTGCATAGAATTTTCCAGGGTGCTGTGAGAAATTTGAAAGTTATTTTCCTTTAGGGCAGGTCTGATCCCATCACTCTTCTACTCAAAAAAGATACAGTCACGATTCTCCAGGAACTTCTAACCTAGTCAAGAGCTTCAGATCCATCACTTTTCATTATTGTTGGGAGAAAAGGTCAGAGTCAGCCTGAGGTTGGATGAGGTTTTTGACACAAGACAAGCTTCTTTTTGTGTGGTGGCAAAAACTGTCTGGGCTACTTTCTCTGGTCCCCCACGCATATATTTCCTATTCTCTAATCAGAGGTATCAAACTCAAGGCCAGTGGGCCTCCTTGGCAGAACCAAATTAAAATGTAATTGGGAAATGTTTTTAAAAATAAATAAGAATACAATACAACATACATAATGTTAATTTGTAGCTTTCTAAATGAATATACAACCTGCAGGGATTGATTTCTATTTGAGTTTGACAATGGATGCTGTAGACCACTGCTGCCTCCATTATGGGCATATTCCCCATTCTTTTGCACTAATAAAGCAAAAGAGTAGAAAGAGTCAGAGAAGTGTCCTTAACTATACCTATATCTATATCTATATCTAGATAGATAGATAGATAGATAGATAGATAGATAGATAGATAGATAGATAGATAGATAGATAGATAGATAGATCAGTTCAATTAATCTTTCCAGGCCTCTGGCCCTTTATTTATAAAATGAGGTAGGTTAGATGAGATGATCTCTGAGGTCCCTTCTAGCTCAGTCTGTAATCTCATGAGCCCCCTCAAACCTCCTCACACAGTTACCAAAGTAATCTACTAAATACACAGATCTGATCCCATCATTCTCCTGCTCAAATACCTTTAATGGCTCCCTTTTACTGACAGATTAAAATACAAATTTCATAAGCTAGCCTTTAAGCCCTACCACGATCTGGTCCCAAACAAACTTTCCCAGTCCAAATTTATATCACTTCCCTTCATGCACTTTTCATTCCAGCCAGAGGGAACTATTAGTTTTTGTTCATATCTCATCTGATTCTCCCTAGCCTTCATGCATTTGCATGCTTGAAATTATTCTTTACACACTCTATCTGTTGAAATTGTTCTCTTTCTTTACTATCCTATAGTCACCTCCTCCATAGCCTTCCCTAATTCCTTCCATGATGCCCCTTCCCTCTCCCCCCAACAGTTATCAATCCCCAATCAGCTGAAAATGATCTTTCCATCTTGAAATTTCCCATTTCTTTGACTTCTACACACAATAAATATATATGTATGTGTGTGTGTATTCATACACACACACACACACACACACACACATATATCTCCTTGTTTTCACATCACAGGTATTTCTAAATAGAATCCATCCCCTTTCATCCCCAAAGAGGCAGCCCTTATAACAAGTATTTAAAAAGAAAGAGGGGAAGCAATTTAACAAAAATTTACAACATATCAGTTGACTCTGACAGAATAAGCTCTTTTATACTTATGTTCCCCCACCTCTGCAAAGAAAGGGAGCAGGAGAAAGAAGCATTATCTCCTCTCTTCCCACCAAACTTTTTCACTCTAATTGTAATGTTCAGTTTTGGTTGGATTTTTTTTTTGTTTTTGGTGATTGCTGCTCTTTCCATGTGATTAGTTAATCATATTCTGAAGAGTGGTATGTGTGGACTCTCTTTCACCCTGGTAAGCCCCGTTAGAGCAGGAACTGGGTCCTCTTTCACCTTGGTATCCCCAGCAAGGTTCATAAGACCTAGAACCAGTGGACCTTAAAAATTATATATCTCAAACCCCTCATTTTACAGATAAGGAAAACTGAGGCCCACAGAGATGAAGTGCACATAGTCGGAAGCACACAGTATAAATATTTGTTGAATCAAACTGAATAGAAAAACCCCTGATGGCTTATTAACTCTTTTTCTTTTTGTACTGGCAAGTTTGGGAAGCATTGACTTCCTCCTCCTCAATCTCCTCCCTTAAAGTATAAAAAGTATCAACTATTCCATTAACCATGGCATTCTTGACTTCTCTCCGGACTCAGAGAGAGGAAGCAGGAGATATTTTCTGAACAAGCATCAACCCTTACTTAAGCTCAGAGAGCACTGGAACACATTTTAATGTGCATTAAAATCCCCCTTCTCTGTTTTCCCCTCTATCCTCCATCAGTCGCTGCTGACCAAAACCAAACAGTGCTTTGAGTGGAAAGTGGTTAACTTGTTTAATGCATCAACAATGACCAACCTGATAACTTAAAAACAAACAAACAAATAAACTTCAAAGCTATTGAAGGAAAGGTCTATTGAACAACCTCTCAGGTTTTTAACTTTGAGAAGTGTTTGATCATTTCCTTGCCATCACCTCAAACCCACTAGAATTACAAAGTTCTCTTGTTTCTACTTCTGGTGTATCTTATACCATCCATCCCTCTCTCTGTTCCCATGCTGTAACCACTGCATTTCAGACTCTTTTCTCTTCTTTCCTATATTATTATAATAGCTTCCTAACTCATCTTCTCGATTCTAGCTGCACTCTATCTCCACTACATCCTCCCAAAGCACTACCTGGGCAGTTTTATTAGTGTACCACTATGACCATGTCAACACTCCTCTCTACCTTCAGAACTTCAAGTATATCCTTATTCCTTACCAAATTAATTAGAGACTTCTATTCTTGGCATACTTACCTGTTCCTGATATCCACAATATGTCACCAATCCTACCACATCCTGTATCATCTGCCTTTATGCCTGCTATGATCCAGCCCCATTAGACAATTCTGCCTCCTTTACTCATCATGCCTTCTACCGTAGCTGTGCCTGGGCTATTCTTGGAATGGGCTCCTTCTCCACCCCACCATCTCTATCTCTTGCAGTCCTTTCCTTCAAGTCCCAAGTCAGAGACCATCTGCTTCATGAAACCTTCACTCACTTGGCCCTGCCTCTTCAAATGACAATGAGCTCTTGCCCTCTTTTCTGTGCCCTTACCTTACTCTTTCTTGCATGCTGGTTATTTGTGTACTTGGCCTTTACCTCTATTAAATTAAAAACTTTTTATGAGGAGGATCTTCTTGCCTAGATTTGTCTCTCCAATGCTAGTACAGTGTGCTGTATACACACACACACACGCACACACACACGCACACACACACATACATACACACACACACACATATATATGTATATATATATATATATCGTAAATGTTTAATCCAAGGGTGGGGAACCTGTGGGCAAGGCCTCATGTGGCCCTCTAGGTCCTCAAATGCAGCCCAAACTGGATTCAGTCAAAGGGCTACACTTGAGGACCTACAAGGCCACATGTGGCCTCAAGCCTGCAAGCTCCCCACTCCTGGTAATCAATGCTTACTGAATCAAAGTGAAAGAAGCTTTCAAAAGTTAGGTTAGGGGCATTAGTCAATCTGATTGTGCCAGTTTATGATAATACAAACTCTATACCAAGTACCCTCAGTCCTGCTAATATTGAGACTCCATCCCGTCTTTCAACCACTTGTTTCTCAATCATCAATCTGTTTGGTGAGGTTGTTGATGATGGTGTTGCCACTCCTGACGGTGTTAAGCCATGTGTATAGGATGTGCTACAGTTCCAAAGTGTTTTACACCCATTATCTTCTTTTATCCTGACTCCACTCTTGCTTTACTAGTGTAACAGAATGGGAAACATGCTCACAATGGTAGCGTGGCCATCTAGAGCAACTATCGTCAAACTCAAATAGAAACCAAACCTTGTAGGTTGCATGTTGACTTAGAAAACTACAAGTTAACACTGTGAGGGAAGTAGAGCAAGTATCATTTCCCCCCATTTAAGGGTGAGAAACACTGAGGTTCCAAAAAGCCAAGTGATCTGCCCAAAGTGCACCCCCATGGTTAGTAGTGGTAAATAGCAAAATTGGAAATTTCCAACAATCTATGCTTCCTGCTAATGCTTATTCTTCATCATTGCATTCTACATCTCACTCCAGATGAAATTCCTCATTGTATAGGGTGAAACAAGTGGTCAGTGGATGCTCTCTGGCTACATACCATTTCACCTCTCTAAGGCTCAGTCTCTCCCTCTGTAAATTGAGAAAACAATACCCTCTCAGGGTCATTGTGAGATTCAAATGAAATATAGTTGTGAAATTCAACTAAATTCAACAAATATTTATTTGGCACCTACTACATGCAAGATGGTGTATCATGTAGGCAATAGGGATCCAGAGAAGGTTTTTAAGCAGGACTGTGGCACAGCCATAGATGTGTATTAGGAGGATTATTTTGGATTTTTTTCAAAGTTCTTAGAAGACTGACTGAAAGATGGGATAAATTAGAGAAAGGGAAGTTAATTAGGAGGCTGTTATAATATGTTTAATCCAAGAAAAAAGTCAAGATAACTAGTGATAGCCTGGGATGCAGTGGATGACCTTGGCATCTTCAATGTCTGACCCACCAAACTCTGTTTCCTCTGCCTTCTTGGCTATTGGAACAAATCATTCTCATATGCCCTTTTTATGGGGGAAGTCTTCACTTGCTTGGGGTGGACATACCCCTAACTCACCAATGGGTTTGAGGCCTATCAATTACCCTCAAACTTGGTTTAGCCTGTTTGCTAATGTAATTTTACTGTATAGCTACAGCTTCTTGGAGCCACAGGTGAAAGTTGGGTGACAGTGGACCCAAAAGGTGAATGGGCAGCCGTGAAAAGAGCTTGGCAAGCCTGCACATCAGAGGTGCTAGTCCTGAACATCTCACACACCCCAGTGGTACTAATAAAACAAGTAGGGAAGCAATCAGCTAGAGAAGGTACTTTGAAGAGTTATAAAGGTAATATAAATGGAAGTTAAGCATATTAAGTCTGCTGCAATCTGAGACACCTTTTTAAAGATCATTAGGACCATAAGACTTTCCCACATCCCAACCATTGGCTATAGCCAATATTTCATGTCAAACTAAATCAGCATCTTCTTTCACATTGCTTACCACTAAGCAATGCCTGAAGAAATCCTCGTCACTGGTAGCTTAAAACCCAACTCTGCTTATTTTAGAGGCCAGGGCTCTTTCCATTGGCTTCCTAGAAAAATGTATAATGGATAGAGCACTGAACCTGGAGTCAGAAAAACTTGAGGTCAAATTCTATCTCAAATACTTACTGGTTGTTTCACCCTGGCAAGACATTTGACCTCTGTTTACCTCAAGGTCCTCATCTATAAAATGAGGATGATAATACCTGTCTCAGAATTTGCAAACTTTGAAGTGCTATATAAATGCAACTATAATTACGATTTTTTTTGTCACAGAAACTGATTGCTCTTTCATGATATTTTCTGTAATGGCAAAGTGTTTTCGGTTTCTATTTTGATGGCCTTAGATGGGAAGGGGCCTCAACGGTTTGGGTAAGAATTGTCCATCACTCACCTGCCTCTCATGAGAAGTACTCTAATCCATATTTCTCTTCTGTGTAAATTTCCCCTCCCAAAAGAAATTTCTCTCTCTTTCTTTCTCTCTCCTTTTCCTATCCATTTCTTTCCTTTTCCACCTTAGACACAAGAGAGAGAGAGAAAGAGACAGAAACAGAAGATAGAGACAGTGAGAGTGAGAAAAAAGAGAAGGGAAGAGAAGGGAAAGGAAGTGAAGGATGGAAGAAAGGAAAAGAGAAGAGAACCAGAGGGGTGGGAAGGGAAGGGGAGAGAAGGGGAAGGGAGGAGAGGGTTGGGAGGGGAGAGGAGAGGAGAGGAGAGGAGAGGAGAGGAGAGGAGAGGAGAGGAGAGGAGAGGAGAGGAGAGGAGAGGACAGGACAGGACAGGACAGGAGAGAAGAGGAGAGGAGAGGAGAGGAGAGGAGAGAAGAGGAGAGGAGAGGAGAGAAGAGGAGGAGTCAGAAAGAATAGTAGAAACAGGTCACCATGCCACTACTTGGTCATTTCCAAACCATTCCTTGACAAGTGTGGACAACCACCTGATCATCTTTCTTTCCATCTTTAGCTCCCCTTTATGTGTTGTTTTCCCTTGCTAGAATCTAAACTTGTTTATAGCAGGAATTCTCTTACTTGCTTCTTTTTGTATCCCTGGCACTTAGTGTAGTGCCTGACAAATATTAGGCATTTAATAAATGTTTTTTCATGCATTTATTCCCCAACTTTCAGGTCTTTTCTCTCGGGTCTCACATTACCCTGTGTTTTTCACCTGTCTAATACACATATATCATCTTGTACAATTATTTGGGTTTGTTGTTGATGCCTCTACTAGACTGTAAGCTCTGTGGGGACAGAAACATTTCTCATCTTTTAATCTACATTTCCTGTTGTTTTTTTTTTCAAGGTGCCTAGTACAATTCTCTGCATATTGTACTTAATAAATGTTTGTTGAATAAATAAATAAATAAGAGAGAGAAAAGGTAAAATGAAGCTTAACAAACATTTATTAGCCACTTGCTCTATGCTAGGTAATATACATAGTACTGAGGAAAAAAGATGACTGACATCACGGTCCCTGCCCTCAGGGAGCTTACAATCTCACAACATGGTCAGGGGGGAGGGAGAGTAAGACTTGTACACAAATAACTACAATACAAGTTACACTGTGATGAAATATATCAGAGAAGTTAAGCAGTGACCTGAGAGAGTCTAGGATCAAAGAATTGCAACTCATTGGGGAATCTGGGAAGGCATCATTTAGGAGATGTCATCTGAGCTGGCCTTGAAGGAAGAACATTTTAACACATAGAGATAGAGGTATAGAAGTAAAGTCCAATTCAGATACCAGGGAATGGCCTGCTCAAATACATAAACAGAACAGGACAGGATCAGGTCAGAGAATACTGAGTAGTCCAGCTGGGGTGGAGTACAGAGCATGCAAAGGGGAAATGTTGTGGAATAAGATCTGTAAAGGTCTTAGGGAAGCTAGATTCACATACTGGCATATTAAAAAAAATCAATCATGTTAAACCTTGACATCACATGTTTTTCTTAGTCTTTGAAAAAATCTTGATTCCGTGGGATCTTTTAAATGTATCTGGCCTACAATTAATTTAAACTCCAGCCCTTGGTGCTGAAAAAAATGTCAGGAAATGTCAGAAAGATTGGATTTCAAAAATCCTTAGGCTACAACCCCCAGTAAGAGATTTTGTGGTAAAGGTTGACTTTGCATAAATGAAAAGCTGAATGGGATGCCAAAAGACCTGAGGCATCTTCACAGCTTCATCATTTCAGTTCTGTTCCTTGGGTTGAGCAGGTTTCTATCTGTGTCACTTGGTGCGTCACACATCAACTCCCTTCCTTTCCCCTGATACACAGCAGCCTTTAGTGAGCACCTTCCCACACAAGATAATACACAGGAGAAGAAGAAAAAAGCAACTGTTCCTGAAGTTACAACTGCAATGACAGTTTCCAAACAGGAAAAAAGAGTATATTCCCACCCAAACAGCTTTCATTTGCTCAGAGAATGAAGGCAAATTCAGAATCCCCTCAGCCCTCAAGTATACAAATAGTTAATTCACTTAGATTCACTGTGTGTTAATATGTTAAAGACTCCATCATGGAAGGTTCACGGAAGGCTATGAACCAAAACTACACCAAATGGGAAAATATGAAGGGTCAGGATCTATCCCAGTGGAAAGAATGCCCACACCAGGGATCACTGTTATAGATTCCTAGAAGATGTAATAATAATAATAGCTAACACTGATATAGTACTTTAAGGTTTGCACATGGTTTTATAAATATTATCTCATCTTGTCTTCGTAACAACTCTGGGAGATAGGTGAGGTAGGTGCTATTATCCTGTCTATTTTGCAGAGGACAGAACTGAGATAAAAAAAGGTTAAGTGACTTGCCCAGGGCCACACAGCTAGTAAGGAAGTGTCTGAGGTGGGCTTTAAATTCAAGTCTTCCTCACTTCAGGTTCAGAGTTCTATCCATTGTACCATCTAGCTCCCTCAAGATAAGAAGGAAAACCTTTTCTTATATGAAGAGAAGAACGAGAAGGAAACCAGATTCCCCAGTGAGGACAAACCCACAGAATGTCATTTTCTGTGCTTTGACAACCCCAAAATTAAAAAAAAACCTACTAGACATTTGTTTTTGCATTCGATCATGAGCTCCTTAAGGGTGTGTATTGTCTTTTGTCTCTTTTTATGTCCCCAGTGCCTGGCACATATTAAATCCTTAATAAATGTTTGCTAATTGATTGACATGATAAATGAATGCTTACATTAATGCATTCTGAACTGCTATCTCACTTCCAATCTCACTTCTAGTTGCCTTTCTAAGCCTTGAATGAGCCTTCTTTTTTTAACAAAACATGCTTAAGCCCTCTTGACTCTTCTATTAATATTCTGATCATTCACCTTTTAAGATAAAATATGGTTCATATATTCTTTTTCTCTAACATGATTTTTCAGTGCATGAGTGGGAAATTAATAGCTACTGTAGCCTTTTAAAACTACTATAAAATACAGGTACTGTGCATTTCCAGGTAAATCCATGTACCAGAGAATCTGCCACAATACAAATTTTCTAGGTAATTAATGTTTGTCTTTATTATTATTGGTATTAGTAGTGTTGGTGGTAACAGCATTTATTTCACACTCTGAAATTACAAAATGCTTTAAGATTTCACTGCTTTTATAGTAATATTTCACATAAATATAATACTGTAAGGTTTATAAAATGCTACACTCTATGAAGTGGGTAGTATAAATATTATTAGCCTCATTTTACACATGAAACTCAGAGAGGTTAAGTGACTTACCCAAAAGCACACAGCTAATAACTCAGAGCTGGTACTCAAACCCAGCTCTTCTGACTTCTAGTCCAGTGATATTTGCTTTACATTCTGTGACCTTTAATTAATATTTATTCAAAAATATTATGTCAACCATAGTACCCGGCATGCTGCATACAAATCCTTATAAATTATTAAACACACACACACACACCAATTAACTGATGCAGAATGCTGAAAACAATAAAATAAGCTGAAGAGATTTCTAGTTTGAGGGTAGGAGGGAAGAGGAGATAGATACTGTCAACACACTAAGAAAAATCAACAATATAAGTTTTCCAACTGTAAAATAATGAGGACTAAAGTAGTGAAAATAACAGAGGACTGTTTCTCATTGTCCTAAAACAAATTAAGAGACCGGGTCAGGGGATGTGCTAGGAGATGGCTCAACATCATAGAACAGATGGAATTTAAGGAATAGAAAAGAGTGAGGTAAACAGCATTTTCTTGCAAATGTTGAAGAATTAATTAGGAATGTAAAGAACTTTCAGGAGGAAGATGCAGAAAAGGAAGTGGGTTTAAAAAATTGAGTGAGCAGTTTGGAGAGAAGTTGAAAGAATGTTTGGCTCACAAATTCAACAGACCAAAAAGGGAATATAGAACATATCTTCACAAAGAGACATTTACATGCCAAGGAGTGGGTGAATACAGTCATAAATAAGCAGACAAACCCTTTCCTAACTAACCAGACTAAGTTCTGGTATTTTAGAAAGAAAGAACCTGGTTCATTCATTCTCTCTCTCTCTCTCTCTCTCTCTCTCTCTCTCTCTCTCTCTCTCTCTCTCTCTCTCTCTCTCTCACACACACACACACACACACACACACACACACACACACACATACACACACAATTCCTACATGTGCATGCACTAACCCAAATCCACATTAAGAGGTATATCATTTAGGTCCTACTGAAGGAGTGATGCCTTTGTGCTACTTTATTGTTTACATACATAGAGAAGAAAACTTTCTTTTGAAAGTGGAGGAGGAAAATTTGACGGGGAAGACTGGTGAAATAAGTTTAAAAAGGTGATATTTGGGTCTAGTGGATTAAAAAAACTAAATTATTGTTGTGCTTAGTTCCTTCATAAGAAGAAGGGTGAGGCAGGAAATTAATAGGTGCCATTTTATTAGATTACAACTGCTTTATTCTTCACTCATTAACTAGTAAATCATCTAACTCCCTTTTCAAGGACAAGCTCCAAACTTTTATAGTCAAAGTGAGATAATTCCAGGAAAGGTTTTGCTTCCCTTCCCTTGTTTAATGCAACAGCTATTGGAAGCCTTTAGGACATTGTGGAACCTTGGCATCAATCCAGGAAGGTCCAACTCTCTGCACAGGGGCAAAAAGGATGCCGAATAGATCACACACCTTTAGTTTAAAATGGCTCTTCCTGGGCAGAAAGTTCAGCCTCATTGCAGACTCTCTGTCATACACCCGTGTTCCCCAATCCTCAACACACTCCTTAGAATATCTGACTGGGGAAAGTTTGATTCAATTCAATTCAGCAAACATATATTAAGCAACCAGATCTGATAGGCACTGGACACTATACTCAGTGCTTGTCCCAGTCCTCGATCTTCCAAGGGTATTTGTAGGTAACAGGGCTTTAATGTAGGGTGGAAGGAAACCCAGGCCGCTGTGTCAGAACTGCAGTTAGAGCAGGTTACTCTAGCAGGGTACTAGAAAGGAATGTGGTCCCTGTGCCATCTCTCTCCCTCTCAAATCTCCAGCCCTGAAGATGCTATTGGGTGTGCTCCCAGGGGACCCCGCCTAGTTCAGCTCCCACTCCTGTTTGGTGTGATGCTATCCTCCTGCACTAATGCCCTGCTTTTTTAAAAACAACTTTGCCAGTTCAGTAGTCTCTCACTCAGATCTAAGATATACAGACTCCAAGAGGTTTACAAACCAAGCATTCCCACAGAGTGGGCCCAGACAAGGGAGCTCAGAGGGAGAAGGAAAAATAATGCACATTCAGGGAGAATTTCACAGAGACCCGGCTAGTTCAGCTCTTCTCAGTAGCGGGAGAGTTGCGGTAATAGACCCAGAGAAGACAGAGGAGATGGATGCAGGTTCAGAGTTGACTCCTCAGCCTGGACCCTAGAGCGGGGCCGCGAGCCCTGCGGCCGCCTCTTCTACCATGAGAAGCCAGCCTGTGCCGGAATTTAGGGCAGCAAGCTTTGGGAGAAGCACGGAGGAACAGTTGAGACACCCTGCTTTCTCTCAAGAGATGAACCTGAGACCTTAAAAAGTTCCAGCGCGCACAGTGGGGGATCTGTCCAGAGTGCTGAAGAGTGGTCTACTGCAACCTCCCGGCAGGCGGACAGGCAGGCTGGCGGGCTGGCGGGAGAGCGGGCAGGAGGACACCGCCTCCCGTGGACCTCCCTCCTAAGGAAGCCCGCCTCCAGTCAGCCCTCCTGCCCTGGAGCGAGCCTCCCAGCCCCGGATAGACAGGCAGCAGCACACCTAAGCAGCCCCTGGGCCGTTCAGCCCCCATCACCTGGCTCTTTTCGCCCTTCGGGCCTCCTGATCATTCACCTTTCCTTCTCTCCCATTCTTCCCATCACCACCACCACCCAGCCACTTCTCCTTCTCCCGCCCTCCGTGGTCAGTAAAGGTTTTCTCCGCCTCCGAGCTCTCCAGCTTCAGTCTGCATCCACTCTCTAGATCTCGTCCTCTCCTGGGGTCCAGCCCCTCCGAGATCCTTCCTCGGAATCCCCGACCCTCCCCATACCCCAAATGGTTGGTTGCCCCCAGTCTCCCAGCGAAGCCGGGCTTTCGCACCCCCGCCCCGGGATCTTTACCTTTTTCTTTCGGTCACGAGAGCGGTTCCTCCGTTTTCTGTTGGATTCCTCCTTTTCCTTCTGCTCCTGGAGGGCCTGAGCCTCGATGTCTTTAATTTTCTTCAGCTGTTTGGCTGCTTGAGCCATGGCGGGTTACGGAGCTGCAGTCCCCGCCTCCCCTGGAGCCCCAGTTCACACTTCGCTGCTCAGAGCACCAACACCCTCCCCACCAGCACCACCAAAAAAAAGTCCCTACCCTCCCACCCTCTCTCCTCCCTCCCTCCCTCTCTCTCTCTCTCACTCTCTCTCTCTCTCTCTCTCTCCCCGCTTCACCCGGGCTGGGAGCTTCACTACCACGAAGACAATCCGGGCGGGCTCAGGCGCCGCCTGGGTCCTTAGCCCAAAGCAAGTGCAGAGAAACCCTTTACGCGGTGGCGTTGAGACGCCCCGGATCCAGCGTCCCCAGAGACTCCCTGCGCCCGCTCCAGCCCCGAAGCGTGAGAGCGCGGTGTCCTCCTTCTGGGACGGGGATGGAGGCTCGGGCCGCCTCTCCTGCAGCAGGAACGGCGGCTGCAGGGGGTGGGGGAGACAGATCGTAATGCAGAGAGAGAGAGAGAGAAAGAGCTGTCCGCGGGAGGGGGCGGGGGGAATCGTTGCCAACGCTGGATGCAGGAGGAGGACAGCGGCGAGGCATGGAGCAGGGGAGCCGGGCCGGATCAGACTGGGCCGGGCTGGGCGGAGGGGTGAGACTTCCCCTCTCTAGCTTGCTGTGGCGCCGAGCCGGGAGCTGGAACCTCCAGGCAGCCAGTCAGTCCGTGGCTTTACCACTGCAATGCTGCTGAGGTGCGCACATTTTCCGAAAGGACTGCCGCTCTCACTGCTGCTGCCGTCGGGGTGGTTTTGAGGTGACAAAGCCGTCCCCTTCCCTCCTAAGCCTCCTTCCCTCCCTGTCCCGTCACCTTGCCCCCCTCCCCCTTTCTTTATTTTACGGAGAGCTAGGGAGTAGTTTCGCCCAACACCTTGTTGGAAAAGGCATCTCTGCTACCGCCAAAGGCTGGGGCCAAGTACTCTACAACGTAGCCCCAGCAGCAGCAGCATCTCCAGGCTCAGCCTCTCCGACGAGCAGAAGCGGGCGGGGGAGGGGATGGATGCTGGCTGAGGCTGAGAGAACTAAGCCCGGGATTCATTGTGCTTTCCGTCTACGCAGGCAGCATCGAGGGAGGGAGGGTGGGGAGGAGTAGTAAATTGCAATACCTCAGCCTCTTTCCTCCTCCTACTGGGTCACACTCAGCCGGGTACCATTTCCTCCCCTGGGCTGCAGTTCTAGAGATCCCATGAGAAGAGGGAAGATTCTTCCCCCTACTGTCACCCGCCGAGAACTTGATTTGCCCTTTTCAGACCATGTGGGAATTTCATTTGCATATTTACCAATTATAGATAGAAAACGTGCACAGAATCAAGGTAACAGTTTCTCTTTTGACAGGAATGGAGTCAGAATGCCCCTTTCCTCCCAGCCCCTTGACATGCAGACTCTCAGGGGTGGCCTCATTCCATTAATGATTACTGAGTCAGGCGGGTCTCTGCACCATTGCTCCCAACAGACAGCACAAGCCCCATTAAAGTTTCCCAATGCACGTCAGGCACTCTTCAGTTTAAGTCTTATTGGCATTGTTCCTAGAAGGGTAGTAAGATATTAAAGAAGAAAAAATCAAGGTTAAATACTTAGAGATAGGTATCAAATAACAGATCTGAGATAGATCAATTATTTTTATATCAATAAATCAATCAGCAAGCGTTTATTAAATGCCTATGAGCTAGGCATTGTATTAAGTAGGCAGACATGGCATGTGTGCATATATACATATATACACATACATACATATAGGCTGAGTTGAGAAGGGAAGAACGAAAGCATTTCAGCGTTAGAATAGAAACATAACTGGCCCCCACTCTTAACTAAAACAGTCACCTTTAAAATTAGATGAAAGGAGTCAAACAGCACTGGGTAGGGCCTGCCCTAGGCAAAGTTTATCCTTGGCCCCATTCAGTCCGTGATGTCAGTATCCTTCTATTTCATCTTGGTACTCTCTCCCTTCTCTCTCTCTCCCACTATCTTGTCTTCTGTTCCAGCAGGCTCTTGTCTTTAGAAGTTCACAACTTAGTTTTCAATCCATTGTGTGAGATGACATAGCTTGATACTTCCCAGGAGAAGATACATTCCAGTAGGGAGTCTCCAAAGTTCAAAAGTCTTTCTAGAATCAAATGAAGAAAATTATAATGAAAGTAGACAGTGGGGTTGATCATTTTGGGGTCAGGGAATCTTCCTTATTGCACTCTCAAATCACACCAGGTGTTTAATTGGTGACAACAGAAAAAACACTGAATTTGGATGCATGCATACATATATACATAGAGCATTTGTTAAGCTTTAAAAATGTTTTTAAAGATGGTCCCTATTTTCAAAGAGCTTACATTCAAATAAGGGATGAAGACAAAATAAAGGAGGAGCTGGAAAGGTTGTTTGTGAGGATGTGGAACAATTGGAAGAGTACATTGAGTTGAAAGTAAAGTGAGCAACATGGCTAGGCCACTCTCAAGAAATGGTGATTGAGCCCAGGACTCACCAGTCCAGAGATCAAGTCTTAGGTAGAAGTCATCCCAAATGAGGCAGCTGGTGGGGAGGTGGAGCAGTCTGAAGAATGAGCTGAGCTTGGGGGTGACTTCAAATTTGGAGTCAGAAGAGCTAGAAGATCTGGACTCCAACGCTGATTAGCACTGTGAACTTGGGTAAGTCATTAAACCATTCTAAGCCTCAGTTTTCCCGTTCATGACATAAGAACAGGAATGCCTTCAGTACTGACCCCACCAGCACCCCATGGGGCTGTTGTGAATAAAAACACCTTATAAATTACATCAGTGCTTCATGGAGCCATCTATCTGAGTACTCTTTCTACCAGTCCAGAACACAAAATATGCCTAGGCAGTCAATCTTTAGGAATTTCTGGTGCTGAAAATCATCACTTAATGGTAAACCTTCTGGTAATTAGCATCTCTGCACTTAGCTAGACTGGTAGTCAGTTGACAGATGCATAGTTCATCACCAGGCCATTCTCAATGCCTTTTGAGCTTGAAAAGAGCTGACAATTTATCCTCAATTTGCATAGCCTTCAAGAATCAAGCCATGGAAAGGCAATTCAGTAGGACTCTAGCAGAGGGTAAATGGTATAGAAATGTCAGCACTACATTATCTTCTTGCTAAACTAAAAGTTCTATAAGGATAGAGACCATGTCTAATCTAGACCCTTTCTTTGTACATTTAATCCCATCTCCTCCCATGTAACCAATGTGCTTTTCCTATATATCATTTCCCCTCTCTTTTGATTTTTCATCTTTAATTTCTCCTAATCTACTCCTTCATGGATGTCTCCAAAAATGTTCATGTTCTGCCTACACTCAAAAAATCTCCAAACAATCATGTTATCTCCTCATACTATCCTCTTATATCTATCATCCCTTTCACGATCAAACTTCTAGGGAAAGTAGTTAACCTACCCTTAGTATTTAGGCTAGCTGCCTCCACTTCTTCACTATCTATCCATTGACTTCTCTTCTCCTTGCAGTCTGATTTCCAATACCTACTCTTTACTGAAATGATTACTCCCAAAGATCTTCTGTGGTCTCGTCTGATAAATCCAATGGCATTTTCCCCAATCTTTTTTCTTGACTTCTCTGCAGTTTTTGACACTAGTGATCATTCTTTCTTGCTGAATATTCTTTCCTCCTTTAGATTCCATTAAAAATAATCTCTTCTGGTTCTCCTTCTGTCTGAACATTCAATCTCTTTTGTTAGGTCATCACACATCCCATGTCCATTTCAGGCCATGTATATACCCAAAAGTTCTGTCCTGGGCCATCTTCTCTCTTGATATTCTCTTTCAATAATCTCATTAACCTTCTTGGGTTCAATTATCTCCATGCATATGGCTCTTAAATCTACATATCCACAGCTAATCCAGTCAACATACCATTGTTGATCATGTGCTGGCCACCTCCACCTCTCGATGCCCTGCTGACATCTCAAAATTCAACATATACAAAATAGAATACATGATCTGTTCCCCTTAATTACTCTCCTCTCTAGGTATTCTAGCTTATATTGAGGATGCCACCATCTTCTTAATAATCCAATTTTAAAATCACAGAAACATCCTCTATTTTTTCTTCAGTTGCCAAGTGTTGTTGATTCTCAACATCTCTTGCATTTATCCCTTTGTCTCCACTCACACAGCCACCACCTGAGTTCACAGTGACTTTTAAAATAGCCTCCTAATTGGTCTTCTGGCTTCCAGTTTCTCTACTTTCCAATCCATTCTCCACACAGCTGCCAAAATAATCATCCTAAGGTATAGGTCTAATCGAATCTTTTCCCTGCAATAGCCCATCTAGTGGCAAATCATTGCCTATACAATAAAATACAAACTCCTTAATCTGATTTCTAAAGCCCTCTAGAATCTAATCCCAACCTAACTTTCCAGCCTTGTTTCTTATTATTTTCTTTACCAACCAAGCAAGCTGGCCTATTAAACTGTTTCCCAAATCAGACATTCCATTTCCCAAGATGGTGCAGTAGCTAAAGCATTGGTCCTGTATAAAGGAAGATCTAAGTTGAAATCCTATCTCAGGTTTTTAGTAGCTGTTTAAGCCTGGGAAAGTCACTTAACTTTCATATGCCTCAGTTTTTCATCTTTAAATAGAGATAATAATAGCACCTACCTCACAAGGATTTTGTGAGGATCAAATGAGATAGAATTTTTACAGCACTTAATAAACCTCAAAGCACTGTATAAATGTTAGCTATCATCATCATTGTGGTCGTCATCGTCATCGTCATCATCATCACATTTGAAGAAGCTGTCCCCATACTTAGAATGCACTCCCTTTTCATTGCTATCTTTCAGAGTCTTCATCTTCCTCCCAAGATCAACTCAAATACAACTACCCACTTCCTCTATGAAGCGTGACCTGATCCCAATAATTACTAATACTCTTTCCCTTCTCACATTCCCTTCTATTATAATTACCAGAGTACATATTTTACTCCAATCAAATGTAAGTTCACTGAGGACAAGGACTATTCTTTATTTTTTTTGTCTTGTTTCCTAGCATCTAAGAAAAAGACTTGCACAAAAAGCTTTTTGTAGTTGTCCTTCATCTTAGTGTCTTTCCTCTGAGATTACTCCAAATTTATCAATATCTTGTTTATACATAGTTGCTTGTCATCTCCCCAATTAGAGTATGAGCTCCTTGAAAGTGGGAACTGTCTTTTGCCTTTCTTTGTATCTCTAATGAATACCATACAACTTGACACATAGTAGGTACATAAATAAATGCTTGTTGACTGACTGACTGATGAATGCCTGACAGCATTCAGCCTGCAGTAAGCACTTCAATTTTTGTTGAACAGATGAATGAATGATTTGAATAACTAAAAAAACAAATCAGCAAGCAACAAAAATTTTAAAACCTTAAAGTTCATTCAAAAAATGATACTTTATATACTTGTCACATAACAAGGAAATTTCTCACTTAGTAATAAGTGGGTATAATGTAGTTAGCTAATGCTGTCATTGTAGATCAATGATTCACATTTACATAACTCTTAAAGTTGTAGAAAATTGTCTTCTTACAATAACCCTATGAGATGGGTTTATTATTATATCATATTATAATAAGATATTATTACCCCTACTTAAAAAATTAAAAAATGAGTCTTGAAAAGGGACTTCAGATGCAAAATAGATGGTCCCTATCCCAGAAAGGGTCTGAAGCTTGACTAGCTCAATTGTTTGTGAAGAGGACAGTGAGACAATGAACTTGCTTCCAAGACACAGACTATATTCACCAACTCTGTCCTTTGCCCTCTTCTACATAAGATTTCCAAAGATGAATGAGAGGTTGAACTGATTGCATTGGGAGTGAACATTTTAAGCCACTGTGGAATGCCTTACTAGGGACTCGAGCAAGAAAAGAATTTCCAGACCTCAGAGGTTAAACCTATCCCAACTTCTGCCTTAAGATGAAAGGCTTATACCAAACTTAAGCTACCTAGTATTGCCCTAGGTTCTGCAGCCCTGTAGCTGAAGACAGCACAGTATCAACTAGCTGAATCAGTGGCAGGAGATGAAAAGAGACTAAAGCTACCCATCAAAGATCATTCCCAGGGAGTCTAGTAGAGTGACCCATCCAGCAGAGATCATATGCCCTGAGAGGAGTCCAGTGACTGAGTGATCTCCCTGAGAGTATGACATCTGCAAAGCTACTTGCCCAGCACTGTCAAGTAGCAAACAGCCCAAAAGCAGCCTGGTGAGGAGCCACATCAGCTACCAAGCTACTTGCTTGACTTCCCTCCCCCCAACCCCCAGTAAAAGATCAACTTTTCTGACTAAGAGAGTCTGTTCAATTGTGCTGCCCATCCAGGAAAAATTTCACACCCTTTAAGGAGTCAGTAAAACTGAGCAGCAGAGCAGCTCATCCATCATTGACACCATACACTCCACTGAACTTCATGAGGACCCTCTGTAGAAATAAAGACTTGCAGTTTCTGTATTGTCAGTTGCCCAGCTATGTGTACTCTCTACACATGTGTCTCACTGTTGTGGTATTAAATGTGTGCCTACTCCTTACCTCCAAAAACTCTGTATATGTTTGTGAGAGTGTATGCCCCTGTTTGGGGGTAAAATATTTTCTAAGTGCTGTTCTTGTTATACTAGTGATAAAATGCCTTTGCTAAAGAAGAGTCTGCTGTCTTACTGTTAGATGAAAGCACAGTGGTAGGGGCTTGTGAGTTCCTATTAGAAGATAGCCACCCACAGAGTTACTCCCTAGAACCCTGAAAGTAGTTGCAGCTACCCCATCCGAGGACCTAACCTGCCACTGGAATTGGGCACTATATCACACTACTTCTTAGATTAATCTGAGGGATTATTATAGCCACAGCAGCAACTCTGACAGAGTTGTTAAATCAACTGTGGAATAAGAGGAACCTCAAAGGAAAGCCAATTAATTATGTCCGTAGCTGGGAGAGTTTCAGAAGCATCAAGGGCAAATCTTACAAAATCAGGATTTATCAGGTTTTATAAGGAATCTAGACACATATCATCAGGAGGATTGTGACACAGAAACGTAAATGTACAGCTGGAAAGGACATTAGAAGTCAGTCATCTAGTCCAACCCTTCATGTTACAGAAGAGGAAAATGAGTCACTGAAAGATTAAGAAAATTGTCCAAAGTCACATGTCATAAGTGGCAGAGCCCATATCTGAATCCAGCTCCTTTAACCACAAATCCACTATGTTTTCCACTGCACCAAATTACTTTTATTTTAATCAAAGACTGTGCTGTGCTGGCAACATGACATCTTGTCACATTTACTTGAGTAACAGTAATGCTCACAGCTTCAGTTTCCTTACTTTTAAAATGGGGACAATAATTCTTGTACTATCTACCTCACAAGGTTGGAATGAAGAAAGTGTTTTTAAGGCTAAAGGTGTGATAGAAATGAGCAACTATTAATAACTTGAGCAGGTTACTCCCTACCTCCCAGGTCTCGTTCTATTAGAATGTGAGCTCCTTGAGAACGGGATCACTCTTGTTTCTATTTGTATCCCCAACTTTTAGTACAGCACTCTACCCATATTAAATGCCTAACAAAACGTCTTTGCATTGATTCATTCACATATTCCCTCAAGGGACACTATTAATTTAGAGAGTGGAGAAATGAGTATGGTCCAGTGGCCAATTCCGAATAGAAACTTCCAGAAATATTCATTCAACTTCTTGGGGGTTGAGTATCCACATGCCAATTGGCATAGGGAAAAACCAAAGGCTAAAGAGAGTAGATAAAAAAAAGACTAGATGAGATGGTCCCATCTTGTCCAAATAGCTGACTTACTGTTCCTCACTTACAACATTCCATCTCCCAACTCTGTGCCTTTTTGCAGCTGCCCCCCAATGCTTAAAATGTTCTTCCCCTATTTTCTTCAAAGCTCAGCTCAAACCCCACCTCCCACTTGAAGTCTTTCCTGAGCTAACACCTCTCCTCCAAACCACTTTGTACTTACTTTGCATATTTTATTTGCCCCGATAGAATTTAAATTCCTTGAGCACTAAAATTGTAATTTTTTTGCTTTTGTTTGTGTCACAAACTTTTAGCATAGTGTCTGTCACCTAGTAAATGCTTATCTATCTTATCTGCCTATCTATCTAGTGGGAAAGCAATTTTGGATAGAAAGCTAGCTCTCCTCCCTCTCACTTAGTCCATATACCCAATCCATTGCCAAATCTTGTTTCTAATTCTTCCTGACATTTCTCATATCCTCTTCTCTCCCCTCACATAGTCACCATGCTAGTTCAGACTCTCATCATCTTTTGCCTAGACCATTGAAATGACCTTCCAGTGTGCATACCCTTTGATACAGCAACACCACTGCTAGGTCTCTATCTCAAAGACATATTTTAAACGGGGAGGGGGAGACCTATTTGTACAAAAATATTTATAGCAGCTCTTTTTGTGATAGGTAAGAATTGAAACTTGAGGGGATGCCCATCAATTAGGGAATGACTGAACATTGTGGTATATGATTATAGAAAAATATTATTGTGCTATAAGAAATGACAAGCAGGATGATTTCAGAAAAACTTGGAAAAATTTACAGGGACTTATACAAAGTGAAGTAAGCAGAACCAGAACATTGAATATAATAACAGCTATATTGTACAGTGAATAACTGTGAATAATTTGGTTATTCTAAGCAACATAATGATCCAAAATAATCCCAAAGGACTCATGATAAAAAATACTATCCACCTGCAGAGAAAGAACTGATGTTGTCTGAATACAGACTGAAACATACTATTTTTCCTCTTTTTTCTTTTCTTCCCTATTTCCTCTCTTTTTTTTGGTTGATTCTTCTGGCACAAAATGACTAATATGGAAATATTTTACTTGATTGAACATGTATAACCTATATTGGATTGCTTACTGTCTCAGAGAAGGCAGAGAGGAAAGAGAGAGGGATAGATTTTAGAACTCAAAAAATAAAAACAATGAATGTTAAAAATTGTTTTTACATGCAATTAATGGAAAAAATATTATTTAAAAAAAAGAAAATGAAAAAGTAGCCTTCTAGTTGGTCTTCCTGCCTCAAGTCTTTCCTAACTCCAATTCATCCTCCACTCAGCTAGCTACAAAATGATTTTCCCAGAGCATAGGGCTGACTATGTCATCTTCTTATCCAGTCAACTCCAGCAACTTTCTATTACCTCCAGGATCAAATATAAAGTCTTTTAGTTAACATTTAAAGTTCCTTACAACATGTTTTTGCCTACCTTTTTACATTATACTCTTCTCCATGCAGTCTGTGAGACTAATCTACTGGCCTACCTGCCTCCCTTCTCTGTGCCCTTATATTGGCTATCCACCAAGTCTGAAATATTCTACCTTCTCCCTTGGGCCTCTTAGTTTCTTGGCTTCCTTCAAGTCCCAGCACAAGTCTCACCTTCCGCAGGAGGCCTTTCCTGGTTTCCCAGTCACCAGGGCCATCCCCTCTAAGATTACCTTCTATCTACTCTGTTTTTATCTTGTTCATACAAATTTATTGATGTGTTATCTCCCCCCATTAGACTGTGAAGTCTTTGAATGCAGGTACTGTTTTTACTATTCTTTATGTCATCAGAACTTCGCTCAGTGGCACATGGTTGGTTGACTTGTCGGTTGGTTTGTTGATCGACTGTCATCCTTCATTCTCACAAGATTCAAATGACATCACTATATTGGAGTCAAGGTATAGTGTGTTCAGTTGTGGTTGATCAAACCAATATGATCTCAGAAGGCTCCCTCATAGATCGGGCACAAGAAGTCCATCGTAGTATACCATGATGAGCTCTAAATGGCTGTAAGATAAATATCATCAGGTTATATCAAAGAAGAAATATTAAAAGAGAATGGAAGAAAATACTTTCAAATTATGACCAGGTAAAGAATACTTAACAAGGGCTAGACATGAAATACGTGAAATTCAAAAACTTTTGCATGAACAAAGCTATGGACTCCAAAATATTCCTTGTATTACATATCACTGATGAAAATCTAATATGCAAGACGTATATAAGAAGTTACCATCAATACAAGGTGCCAACAAGGTCTTGATGTAGTTTGAAGCTGCTAACTCTTCTAAATACGATCCTATATAAGAGATAAACCCATTTTCAAGTAGATAAGTAAATAATGAATGTGAACAGATAAAAAAATTGCAACCTATCACTGACAATATGGAAAAAGTTCTCAAATTACTAACCCAAAAATGCATATTATATACAAACTCTGAGATTTCACCAAGCACTCATCAGATTGGTAAAGATGTTAAAAGAAATAGGAGGATTATGGAACAACAGAAACACTAATAAACTGAGAGTGAAATTCAGTTGATTCAACCATTCTGGAAAATAATTTGAAATCACACAAATCACCAAACTGTTGATGGCCTTTGACCAAGAGATCTCACTCCTGGGCTTATATTCTAGCAAAGTCAAAGACCCAAAGCCCTCATAAAGAAATCAAAATATTCACAGAATTTTTTGTAGAACAGAGGATAAAAAATAGGATGTCCCTCAACTGAGGAACTGCTGAACAAACTGTGTAGTAAAAATGTAATGAAGTGTTACTGTACAGTAAGAAATTATGAATATGAAAAATTCAGAGAAACATGGGAAAACTTTTTTGAATTGACGCAGATGTAAACAGAACCAGGAGAATAATCTATACAACAAATTAAATTAATTAATTTAGTTAAATAAATTAATTAAAAAGAATGTTAAATTCTTATCATTGTAATGTAATTATAATGACCCACCTTGGTCCTAAAGAACAGGAAACGAAACATGCCACATAATTCAAGGGGGGAAAAGCTTAAACCTTCCCTCTGATACTTATGACCTTTGTGACTGTGAGCAAGTCTCTTGAGCTTTGTGGGTCTCAGTTTTCTCACCTGTAGACCAGGAGATTAAATTAGATTATCTCTGGAATCCCTTTAAGATTTAGATCTATGATCATATGAGGTGAGTTCAAATCCAAGTTCTGTTCCTTACTATCTCAGGCAAATCACTTAACCTATCTAGGCCTCAGTTTCCTTATCTGAAAATGAGTGGGTTGGACTAGGTGTCCTGAAAGGTTCCTTCCAACTCTAACTCAATGGTCCTATTATTATTTTCTGCAAAGAGATGAGGTACTGTGGGTTCAGAGTATTACATATATATATATATATATATATATATATATATATATATATATATATATATACACAATCAGATGAGGTCACAGTTGTTTTTGCTTAGCTATTTTCTTTGTTACAAGGGAGGGTATAATGTTGTAGGAGTTGATATTTGCATAAAATATTGTGATATAAAGACAAAAATATCAATAAAATGCATTTAAAAAAACTAAAAGGTAAGTAGAAGAAAAGGAGAGTCACAATGAGTCTAAGCAAAGGACAGCAAACCTGTCAATATCCTACAAAAGTGTTTTTTTTTTTAAATCCAAATAGCCACTACATTGTAGAATGTGTTTATTTTGGAGTTAACCAAAGTGAAGGGGATCATTTCTGAATTTTTTTTTTCTCATGGTCAAAGGTGTCTAGTTACTCCCTCCTAGTCTCAACAATAGGACCCACATTGCTCTGAATAAAGAACTCATTTCAAATGGATATATACAAAAGACAAGAGGAAGTAGACATTGATGAGAACTATAAGAATTTGTTGTTTTCCTTCATGCTCAAAGATGACCAAAATGACAACACTATGTGGGAGTAAAGGTACATGTGTGACTATGGCAGAAGAGATCAATAGGAGCTCAAAATGTTCTTCCACGTTGGGCACAAGTAGTCCATATGAACATTTGGGGTGGTGATGTCTCTAAATTTGCACATCTCATGTTTCTTTTGAGCTACAATGATTCTGCTTTGCTCATAGAGTATAGTACCTTCTCTGATGTGGGCATGCCATGCTGGCTGGTTCTGTGCCAGTGTTTCTTATGTCTCATAATCAATTCCAAAGTTCTTCAGAGAGACCTTTAGAAGGTCTTTGTGTCACTTCTTCTGACCTCTGCTGGTCTTCTGTGAGTATACTATAAAACAGTCTTTTAGGAAAACATGCTTCACAATGAAACAACATGGTCAGTCCATCAGAGTTGCACTCTCTGCAGTAGAGTTTGAATGGTTGGCAGTTCAGCTCAAGAAAGGACCTCTGTGTCTGGTATCTCATCCTACCAAGTGATCTTCAGAATCTCTTAAGACAATTCAAATAGAAGTGATTCAGTTTCCTGGAGTGGCACTGGTACACTGTTTAGGCTTCAGAGGCATATATAATGAGATCAGCACAACTGCTCTGTAGACTTTCAGTTTGGTAGGCAACCTAATACCTCTTCTTTCCCACACTTTCTTTGAGAGCCTCCTAAACACTGAGTTAGCTCTGACAATGTTTGTGTGTCAACCCTGTCATCTGTGTGGACATCCCTGGAAAGGATACTGCCAAGGTACGTGAATTTCTCCATTTGTTGTAAGCAATGGTTCCACAAATGGATGATGTGGAGCTGGCCAATGGAAAAACCTTTGTTTTCTTGGCGTTGTCAAACCAAAATTAGCAAAAGTGGCAGAGAATCGATCCATAGTCTACTACTTTTCAGTCTCAGAGGCTGTATTGAGTGTACAATCATCTGAGAACAAAAAGCTGTGCACCAACTCTCCCTCCACTTTAATCTTGGTTTGTAGCCTTTTCATGTCAAATAACTTACCATTCAGTCTGGTAGCTGACCTAGATGCCATTTTTATCCTCCTTAGCATCTGATAGCATCACTGAAAACATCACACTAAGAAGCATAGGAGTAAACACACAGCCCTGCTTCATTCACTCCATTGGTGACTGGGGAAGCACAAAAGCATCCCCCATTATCCAAAACCCACATATCCAAAAGCTGTCATGGAACTGGCATACAAGACTGATGAACTTCTCTAGGCAAACAAATTTTGCCATGGTTTTCCCCAAGTTCTCACAACTAACAGTATCAAAGGTTTGGTCAGATCAGCAAACATTGTATAAAAAGCTTTGGCATTTCTTCTTGAGTTGTTGGGATGCAAATAACATATCGACCATTCTTCAGCCCTTTCTGAAGCCACACTGGCTCTCAGGTAAATTACCATCTTCCAAGTGAAGGATTAGCCTATTAAGGAGGACCCTAGCAAGAATCTTGCTGGCAATGACTAAGAGAAAGAACTTCCTGTGATTATTACAGAACAACCTATTCTGCCCCCCCTCCAAAAAAAGTAACAAGGACTTTTTATAAGAGTCGTGTTGGGAATGCTACATTCCGCTGTGAGCTGGAGTTTGTGAAAAATGCCCAGGACGATAAAAAGACCTCTTAACAAAACTGTGTTCAGGGCACTTCTTCATTCATTCAGCAACTATCTGATGAGAGCTCAGTGTATGCCATGCATTGTACTAGGCACTGGTTAAGAAAAACTAAGAGAAGATGGGTTTGCTGGGTAGGGCAAGTGATGTCAGATTAAGAGACACGAGAAAGTGGAACTGCTCAGCTCCTATTAACTGCTGTCTTTTCGACTAAGGAGAATGATCTTTAGATTAGAAAAATTGGGACAGACATGACTAAGAGGAAATGGAAGCCCTAGATAAGTGAGGAGATGGTACAAGAGTATCTGACAGCTCTAAACAGTATCCAGTCTCTTGGCCCAGATGAATTCCATCCCAAAGTCCTGAAAAAACTTTCAAATGGCAAACTGCTGACTCATGGTCAGTGACTTTGGCAGAGCCATGAAGCAGAAAAGTGCCATAAACCTGGAGGCAATAACATACCCTGATTTAAAAAAAAAATAAAACAGAAAAGAAATAAAGAAAGCAGGGCTGTCAAATCAGAGACCAGTGAGTTTGGTCTCAATATCTGACCATATTGTCAGGAACTAAACTGAAGTCAGTAGACATCCATTTATGTCAAACTCTCCTCGTTACCTTTTGCAATAGCAAACTAGCTATTCAGAAAAAAGTTCTGTAGAGATAATACATCTGGATGTCAGCAAGGCATTTGATAAAGTTTCTTATGATATCATTGTAAATACCTTTGTGGACAAGATGAAGAAATTTGTATTGGATATTTGGGCACATCCATAACTGACTGAATTTACTAAAAGAATAATTGTTAATCAATAATTACTTATTGATTAATAATAATCAATTATTATTAACAACCAATTAATATCAATCTCAACTAAAGTTTTCTCTAGGGAATACTGGGGCCAGCTCTAACCAGTTTTCAAGAGCCCTATTAAATTTTTAGTGTAAGCATTTATACCTTAGAAATCAAGGCTATAAATTAAGGCTCAAATTATTTTTTTATTAATTCTAGACTTAATAAATTGCTCACAATGCAGATTAAGTGCCTGTGTATACACTTCTTTTTCTTCTGTTGGAAGGTCCCAGTTATCAAACATCCTGGATAGTGAAGATACAATACCAGGTGTGGAGCATTACAAGAAATACAAAGTTTAGGGAAAACACAATCTTTATCTTAATAGAGCTTACATTTTAGACTGTTCTGTTCAACATTTTTTTCAAGGATTTGAATGAAAATATTAATAGCATTTTTTACAGCCTACTAAATTGTAATCTCTTAGTGGGCAAAGACTATCTGATTTTTCATTATCGTCTCTCCTGTACTGTGCCTTGCAAATTGTAGGTAGTTAATAAATGTTTGACAAATTGAGGTGAAATAAATTTGCAGATGCCTGAAGGTAGGTGCTCATACAATGCATGACAGAGTTGAATCCACAAGTCTCAACAGCCAAACAAAATAAGATGCAAGTTGATAGGGAATAAATGTTGAGTACCGCAAATGTGTTTTAAAAAATCACCTGCAGGATGGGGGAGATGTGACTAGAAAGCAATTCATGTGAAAAGACTTGGAGGTGTTAGTTGACTGTAAACTCAATGTGAGTCAACAGTATGGCATGACTGCCAAAAACAACTAATATGGTCTTAGGCTGCATTAATAAAAGTATAATATCCAGAATAAGGGAGGTGATAGTCCCCTTGTGTTTTGCCTTAGTCAAAAGTCTTGGTGCTGCATTTTGAAAAGGATATTAACATGTTTAGGGGAAGGTGATCAAGATGGTGAATAGACTGAAAATGAAGTCATATTATGAATAGTTAAACAAGTTGCATATGTTTAGACTGGAGAAGAACAGAGAGTCGGTGGATAGAAGAGAAGGGAAGAAACCAAAGGGATGGACATTATTTCAACTATTTGAAAGTTGACATATGGAAGAGAGAAGAGATTTATTCTCTTCAGATCCAGGAAGCAGAAGTAGGGACAGTGGGTGGAAGTTACAGAGAGTTAGCTATCAGTTTAATCTAAAGAAGAATTTTTAAGAATCAGACCTGTCCAAAAAATGGAATGGACTCCCTTATGTGGTAATGAGCTCCCCATCCCTGAAGGTGCTCAAGCAGAGGTTTCTAAGGGATGCTATAGAGGGGCTTCCCATGGTAGCTACTACACTAGATGACCTCTAAAGTCTTTTTCAACTTTGAGATTCTTTGATACATCTGTGAGTTTATGCCAGATTGATCTGGGTTTTGAAGAGAATATTAATAATTCACAATGTTTCAGAAGATAAAAGCAGCCACCGACACCAGGGAATGGGTCACGAGACCTGTCTCCCTCCTGGTCTGCCCTTGTCCTTTCCCTGTGATGTTTTCTTGATTCCTTTTTGGAAAGCAGAGAATGGGTGCCAAAAGCAGCATGTGTTATAGGATCACAATCACAGTACTGGAAGGAACTTTGCACATATGGTAATTGCTTAGTAAATACTGTTGACTTGACTCACAGTTCAACTAATTCAACATATTACTGATTCATATCCAAACAAGCCATCAACCTCCCTTTGAAGACTTCTAGTGATGAGGAGCTCACTATGTTATGAAGTAGCCCGCTCTACTTGTTGGACAGCTCTTATCGTTGGAATTTTTTCTTCTAACCCACCATAAATCTTGCATTTTGCATCCTCTGTTCACTGCTTCCAATATTGCTTTTAGGATCAAACAGAACAGGTCTAATTCTCTTCCATCTGACAAAACTTCATATATTTGACCACTATTAGCATGTCATCTTAGCCTACATCTTCTCTAGGCTTCACATTCTCAGTGCCTTCCAGCAATTCTTCTATGACATATTTTTCAGCCCCATCAGCATCCTGTCTACCCTTCTATGGATATACTCCAATTTGACAATGTCCTTCCAAAAAAACGTGGTGTTCTGAACTAAATCCAAGACTTGAAGGCAGAGTACAAAAAGACTATCTCCCCTCTCTATTTCTAGAGGTTTTGCTTTAGTAAAACACACCAAGATCATATTAGTTTTTTAGGTTTATCATGTCACAATGGGACAATAGGTCCCTAGGGCTTTTTCCCCTACCTAGTCATACCTCTCTGCTCTTGTCCTTGTATAGTTGATTTTTTTTAATTCAAGCATTAACAAATCCTTATTAGATTTCTTCTTATTAGATTTGGCCTAACATTTTTAGCTTGCTGAGACCTTTTTGGATTATGAATCCATCATTCAGCATAGAAACTATCTTTCCCAAGTTCATGTCATCTGAAACTTTGATAAGTATGCCATCTATGCCTTCACTGAAGTTATTAATATTTGAGGAGGGGTGTTTAGGAAAGCCCTCCCCCATCTACTTATTAGGCTATAAGGATGTTAGGCTTTGTCTGGATCTTTGAAAACAATTCTCTCTACAACAAGGGACCCTAACATGGGGTCTATGTTGTTATTTTTTAAAAAATATTTTGGGCCAGTGGGTGGTAGTTGCAATTATATTGTGTTTTGAGTATAATCAGTTCCCTTTTCAATCTTGTGTGTTTTAATTTATGCATTTAAAAATGTTGTTTTGAGAAAGGGTCCATAACTTCACCAGACAGCCAAAAGCCACTCCATGGCACAAAAATAGTTAAGAACCTCTGTCCTACAGAGTATGAACATGCTTATTGGTCCCTTCTTAAGAAGACAACTATTAACTGTTATTATTTAATAGTCAATAGTTAAAAGACAACTATTAACAACTATAAATTAGTCTCAGATACTGATGCTGCACCAAGATAAATGAGCTGTTTTAAAGATGCCCCCTTGGCATCTTCTATATGATGGGTTTTAATGATAGAGTCTGTTCCTAAGAGGATTTACTTGGCTAGGATTTATGGGAGGACAGAGAGGGGAGTCATTTCTCTGGGTGGGTCTATAAAGGAGAGACAACAGACTCCAAGGGTCCCTACATTCTTTCCCCCTTTTGACTTTTCTCCTTGTGTCTTTCTTCCAGAATGAAGCAAATGGAATAGAGAGCTTTTCTCTTTCCTTCCCCATCCCCCAGAAATCTCTATTGGCTATCCTAAGGACAGAAGCCCATGATCACAGCATGGACTTGCCCAAAGGTACTGAATGGGGGCTTCCTTCTGCTTTTCTTCCTTCTGCTTAATTCAATGACTGGAGAACCAAGAATGGACCTTCCCAGACCAAGAAATGACAGCAGCATCTGGACAGTGTTGAGGAGCAGTGTTGAGTTCCTGCAGAAGGACATGCCAGAAGCAAGCAGGTGCTTGTCCACACAGCCCCAGAGGAGAGTTTATGAACTTTGTTCCTGAATTTCCCAGGGTAGAGAAGGTAGGAACTAAATTATCTCTGCAATATAGTCCTACAACCTAGCAGAAAAGAGATTTCTTAGAGGTTGCCTCAAGAGAAACCTTGAGTTCAGGGACTTAACCCTCTGAAGAGAGGCATCCTTAACTTTTTGTGTGGGTGTCATGGTCTTTTTTTGTTAGTCTAGTGAAGTCTATGGAACCCTTCTCAAAATAATATTTGCAAGTGTGGACATTTCAAAGTAATATTTTAAATTCATAAAACAAAGTATATAGGATTACAGATCAAACAAATTCTACTGAGATATAATTATCAAAAAAATTTTAAAAGATAGGTTCATGGGTTCTAGGATAAGAACCTCTGCTCTAGAGAGAGAAGGAGACTTCTGGAGCATCAAACCTCTTGGAGAAGTGAATAAGATAATTTCCCACATGACTCCTATAGCGGGAGAAGTAGTAATGAACTAAAACCATACAATTGAGAAGGTTCTTACTTTATGCCCTAATATTGCTGTAAGTCATTCAGACAATGTGGGTCTAATGGCAATGGAGTGGCTGTCCAGCAACCCCAAAATGTTTGCCTCCTAGGCAGGCATATAAACCAGAGGGTAGCACTACAAATCTGGGAAGGGCCATGTAAAACCTTCTACAAGAGCCAGGAATTCATCAGAAATTTGGAATGTGACTCCTCTGTCTATTCAGTTTAGTTTCCTTCTAAGAGGAGCTTATAAGCTACTTTGAATGCATTGTGTGTTTTATATATCGGTTTATGAGCTTTTGTATATTCTGTGGGGTAAGACCAAGGCTATCTCTTACCCAATATTCTTTTTTCCCCTCAAGTATGTGGGATCTGGGAACCTTGTTACCCATATTTGTGGAATCCTAGCCTGCACTTCTGCACAGCTACTCAGGGAATTCCCCAGCTCCAGAGAAGGGAGCTATGGAGGGGCAAAGGCCTCTAGTAAAGGAATTCTTGGAGGGGGAATCCACATAGCCCCAAAAGAGGTATTAGCCAGTGGCCTCAGACATAGTAATACTCAGAAACAGAAGCCAGGGGCAATCATGCACCTGCTAAGTTCTTAGATCAGACCTCATGAAAGAGGGGAAAGGGGAGTGATGATGAGGACAATAAATAGTTTCTAGAGGAAGAGCAAGGGACAGAAGCATGATATTGATCTGGACCTTGTCCTTGCTTACTAAGTTATATGGACTGTGCAGTTCTGTGGGGGATTGACTACCTAGCAAACTAAAGTGCAAAATCCCCTAAGGAGCCTCAGGCACAGGGTAGCATTAAAAGTCTAGAGGAGATGGTGCTTGGCTATGCATATAGTAGGTGCTTATTTCCTTCCTTCCCTACATGTCTGCAGCTTCCAAGATCTTTTTACAAGTCTTGCTCCCAAAGAGGGTGTGGAGCCATGTGTGTCTCTCTCCTGAGGAAGTTCTAGCACCAACTTCAACGCAAAGACTAGGTATGGTGTCACACTCAGCATTCTCTCCACTAATTAGGAATCTGGTCTCTTTCTGTGCCAGTTATCCTTACTTTTTGTCTTGTTACTGGACTTTGAAGACTCAGGAAGAGAAAGAGACTGATGACTTTGTGCAGCTCTACCTCACTTAAATCCAACTCACACACAAATCAAGACATCACTGTGATATCACTGTTCCTCTTCTAAAGGAAGAAACAACAGCACATAGCAGCATGCAAAGTGCCCCAGGCTTGGTTGGAAGCCCAGTTATCTAAACAATCCTCTTTTTCATTCTTTTCATGTGGTAATGTTCATGTTTGTTAGTGTTTATAAAATTCACCATCATCATCATCATTAAGAAAATTAATTAAAAATGAATTTGTAATTTAAAAAAAAAATACTTTCCAGGTAAAGCTCACATATGCCATCTGAGGACCAAGCTACCTAAGGTCAGAGAGACTCATCATCTCCCCTAACTAGCCTCCAGATGATGAATTTTTTTAAGCCACAGCACTTCATGAAGTTCAATCATTTCATTCATGCCTGACTTTCATGACCATATTTGGGGGTTTCTTGGCAAAGATACTAGATTAGTTTGTCATTTCCCTCTCCAGTTTATTTTACAGATAAGGAAACTGAGGCAAACAGGGTTAAATCATTTCCCCAGGGTCACACAGGTAGTAACATCTGCTAGTAACTAGTAACCTCAGACAGAGGTTAGATTTGAACTCAGGAAGATCAGTCTTCCTGATTCCAGGCCCAACACTCTATCTCCTCTGCCACCTAGCGTGAACACCATCTAACAAAATGTGGCATGCTTGTGATCTGCATCAGAAATGCTCACATGAATTAATTCAAGGATCTTAGATGGTACCCCTTGGGGCCACTCTCCCAATTCACGCTCACAATCTGGGTTCCCCAAAGAATGATTATTCTAAATTCAAGGTGTTCTGTAGGTTTGCACTCATAAAACTATTGCTTCAAAAATCTACAGACTGCTCTCTTGACAATATAAACACCATCTATGAGAAGAGTAAGTAAGTACAGAGATTGCAGTGTGGATGGAACAATTTATACCTATAATGTTTCAGGGTCCACGATGTCTTCTGTAAATGTCTTCATGCTACTTTGTTGGGCCATATCACTCCACTGAGTTCTCCAAGCATCTCTACTGGGTCCAGGATCCTTCCTAGATGTTGTTCTGTTAGTCACTTCTGGACACTATTCAGCTGTAGTCTCCATGGCCTTCAGCTTCTGGCCCAACCAAAATTCTCAATAGCTCTTCACTCCAAGTAGGACACTGCACAGGAGTCATATTGACCGTCTTCTTCCTTCCCTAAAGAGCAAGATGCATCAGGAAATCTTTACCCTCTAGAAGTTCCACTGCCTGAAACTCAAATTCAGCAACTCTTGAACCTGAATTTACCCTTGATATAACTCTTGAAACTGGTGCTACCCTGGAAATCTCCCTCCTCTGATAAAAGCTTGGATTCCAGAATCATGGTTCTTAAGGAATTCAAAATCTGCCCCAAAGTTTGGGTTCATGAACCAATGTCCTTGACCTCCCTTCCTGGGCTGAATTCAAACCCATTTCCTAAAACCATGTGCCTCAAGACACTACTGCCCATGGGGAGAAGGGAAGAAGGGAGAAAAGTTCCCTTCTCTCCCCATTCTGTACTTTGTAAGAGGAACAAAGGAAAAAGTAAAGAATATGACATCATAACTCGGTCTCCTTCGTAGTTCAGCCCTTCCCCCAGAGCTGATTGCGCTCTCCACACTTCCTGGCTAGGACGGGTTCACCCATTCTTAAACTCTCAGTTTCTCTGACTCTCCCATAGCTAATGAAGGGGAAGGAAAAAAGGCACCACCCATACCTGAGTCAAGTGTATTGTCTCTACCAATTGCTCAGCCAGTTCCCATACTCTTAAAACACAAATGTGACCACTAAAAATCTGAAAAAAGCATGCCCTTAGCTCTCATTGTCTGTAACCTGCCTCTTACATCCTACAAATGGGGATATTCAGGGTCTTGGGCTTTGCCGCTCATTCTATTATATCATCAAGTGCATTGGAGGACTGAATTGAGTAGATGTTCTCCTGATTCTCCCAAATACATATGCTTGAAACCTTGTAACTGACCAAGATGTGTTTAGTTATCCTTTCCCTGGTGAGCCCTTGGGTGGACTGTCCTATGGGAGCAGCTGAAATAGGATCTGCTGCTATTTTCAGTGGAAGTTCAAAATAAGGTACTATCATGCTAGGACCATGGGTGGCAGTGGATTGTATCAGCTGATCCATGTGCTAGCTATATTGTGGTGGGAATGAGTGACCAGGTTCTCAGAACTTGGCCAGGTCATGACCTAAAGATCAGATTTATTTAAGGAGAATTGTTAATAGATTAGAAAGTCAAGTTGGAGAGATATTAATTAGAGGAGTGTAGCAGTGTCAAACTCAAATAGTACAGTGAGGCAGGCGTTAAACCTTACTTAAGGATTTTTGGAAGACATATATGTTGACCTAGAAATCTACACATTAATATTACCTGTGTTCTATTGTATTTTTAAATTTATTTTATTAAGATTTCCCATTTACATCTTAATCTGGTTCAGGCCTTAGGAGTGATGCAGGCTACAATGCCCTTCCGATCTGAGTATTTGACACTTCTGAGTTAGTGAATCAAATTAGGGAATGATAAATGGGTTAAAAAATCTTCAAGAAAAATGGTAAATGGGCTAGGGAACCAAACTGGCTTGATGGTAAATATGTTTGTGCTCGTCCTTCGTTGCCGAAGAAGACCATGCCATCAGAAAAATAACAACATGACTTGTACTTGACTTTGTTTTGAGTGAAGGAGGGCTATGCAGGTCACCAACCTCACTTCTCTTCCAGAGCCATCTGAATCCAGTGACCAGATATTCCTCAGGATGACTGGAGATGACTCAGGATGAGACAAGTGGGGTTAAGTGACTTGCCCAAGGTCACACAGCTAGTGAGTGTCAAGTGTCTAAGGTGAGATTTGAACTCAGATCCTCCTGATTCCTGCTTTATCCACTGCACCACCTAGCTGCCCCTTGATGGTAGATAAGTTAGAGAGTGAAGGTAGGAATACAGTAGCTAAATTAGTGAGTCAAGTTAGGCTAGATAATTTAATTTGGTTGTAATGAGGAGCATATGGTCAGAAATAAGGCTAAGTTCTGATAGCCCTCCATCCTTCTCTGGTTACTGCATTCTGGAGCTGGATCACGTAATTAGCAGCCTGTCTTCAGTGCCTGTGATTGTACCTTGGGTCTATGGTACAGCATCCTAACTATAACATTTACAATATAATGATTCCTTAGGTATCACACTCTCATTCATCCCCCATATCTCATGGTTTTTCACTAATGTCATGTATATACATATATGTATATACAATATATATGCACATATGTGCATATATGTATGTATACTCTATGTATTATGTATGTGTGTGCATACATATACATACACATGTCTATTCCATGTAGGGCAAGGACATTCTCTGCATTATTTTAGACACCACCCTTACCCTCGCAGAGTTTCCATTCTGGCATGGGGATAAGACACACACACAAATAATCCTGTGTCCTAATTTCTTCCTCAGTATAATGAGGAAGTTAAAATAAATAATCTTTAGGGATCCCTTCTTGCTCTAAATGTTATCATTATCTGCCCGTAGTACACAATAACAAGTGATAAGTACATTAGGCAGGCAGAAAGCAAATTGCTATGTGAAGTACAAGGGAGGAAAGAGTGATTGCTGATTGAAGAGGATCTGAGAAGGTGTCAGGTAGAAGGTAGGCAGCTAGGTGGGGCCACAGTGCATAAGTACAGGGCCTGGAGTCAGGCAGACCTGAGTTCAAATGTGACCTCAGATCTTTACTAGCTGTGTGACCCTGGGAAAGTTACTGTTTGCCTAATACATGGGAGAAAAAAATGGCAAACCACTACAGTATCTTTGCCAAGAAAACCCCATATGGGATCACAGAGTCTGATACAGCAACAGGAATTCCAAAGGTGAGAAGGACATATGGGAAGGCTTTGCAGGCATAAACAACAACATGAAAAAGGCAAATGTCCCAATTTCTAGAAAAGAGAAGAGAGAACAGAGTCTGAAAACTATAGACCAGTGAGCCTGACTTTGATTCCTGGGGAAAATTCTCAAGCATATTAAAGAAATAGTGAATATCTCTAAAAGGAATCAGTGATCCCCAAGAGCCAGCAAGACTTTATCAAGAACAAATCCTATCAGACTAAACTTATCTCCTTTTTTGTGACAGCGTAATTTAGCTGGTAGATTGGGTTGAGTTCTATATACTATTTACCTAGATTTTAGAAATGGCTTGGTAAAGAATCTCATGTCATCCTTGCGGAAAAGATAGTGAGATAAAGTCTGGATGATCATAAAACTAAATGGATTCAGGAATGGCTAAATTTCTGGACTCAGACTTGAATGGATCCATGTCAAATTGGAAGGATTTTCCATTGGATCGGTGTGTGATCCTATGCTATTTAATAGTTTTATCCATGGACTTGGACAAAGGGATAGAGGGCCTGTAGAACAGGACTTCCTACAGGAGGGCTACCCTAGGGTCCAGATACTCAGTGGATCTACATTCCTAACTTACAGCTCCTAAGCCCCAACCAGATGCTTATCTTTACAGTCAGCCAGAAGATATAATCGTATCACTGAAATGGTATTTTATGAAGGATATAATAAGAAGTAGAACATCCTCCATCTACATTCAGAAAATGTTCTCCCACAAATATGCATACCATCCATAATGGAGAAAGTGACATAAACACAGAAGTTGCATATGATGGGGGCATATGTGGAAAGACAACCTATTTTTCAGAAGCTCCATGACCCCTCATGCCTCTCATGGTATCTCCAAACAGCTCCTTGTTGGGAAAAACTTGTTACTTAGATGCATTGTCTTGCTGAGATCATTAGGCCTGTTCCTTCCCGGGTAGATTGCTTACCACAAAGAACATTCCTCACTGATTGGTTGTAATAATAATAATAATTAATAATAATAAGGATGTGTGCTTGATATGTGCCAGGCACATTTTGATTGTCAAATAAATATTTTATGTTATTGACAAAACTGACAGATATTTTATTGTCAAATTATTATCTCATTTGATCCTAACAACACTGGGAAGGAGGTCCTGTTACTATCCCCATTTTACAGATGAGGAAACTGAGGCAAACCAGGGTCACATGGCTAGTAAGTATCTGAGGCTGGATTTGAACTCAGATCTTCCTGACTTTGGGCTCGGTGTTTATCTACTGCACCAACTAGCTTTTGTCTCAGCTGCCTCCAGTTTAAGGATCAGATGTAGTTCTTTGCCAGGTACTACTACCCTCTTTTTAGAAAGAAATAAACTCTTATTGTAAGACAAGCAGTAGGCATCCCCAGCTGAAGATTTCAGGTCTGGGTGCCAAGCCCTCTCTCATTTCTTAATTCTCTCTATACGAGTTGGTGTTCAGGAAGCAAGATTCTTGAATTCCCCTCTTTGGAAGCATGTGAGTACATGTCACCATAGGCCATGTGCTTCTGTCACAAAATACCATTACAAAAAGTACAAGTGAGTCATCAAGCACTCAGAGCGTCCTCAGTAGTTCAGTACTTCCTCTAAATGTGACTTCTGAGCTTATAGCACAAGCTAACCACCTCAGAGTAAGGCCAGCTTGCTCCTGAAAGGTCCAAGAGGAAGGGCTGATTTAATGATCTGGTGATCAGCCAGCCAATCACTAGAATCCCTTAGTGTCCCATCAGATGCTTTCATCCAATGGCCAAAACCCTATTTTGTTATCAGATTGTTTACAAAACCCCATTTGGCCTCTGATGATGTTTAGGAAAACCCCCTAATTTAATCAGGGACTGCCTTGATTTACCTCTTCTACAAGATAAAATTTATAGCAATAAATGTAAACAAAGTCTTTGTTTCATGGGTTGCCATAGCCAAAGGATTTAGGATCCACTCTCCAGCTTTCCATACTTAGCTATGTTGGTCCTCAGAAGGCAGGCATAGTCTCTTGCCAGGACCATACTCAACTGGCCAGTGCTTACCTCCACTGGCATAGTCTTTGAAGAACTAGAGTCAACTTCTGGCCAAGACAAGGCAATTGGAGTGAAGTGGAGCCCAGAATTCAGCAGGGAGAAGAGTGCGTTGTATTGCCTTTGGAAAATTGTAGAGTTTTTTTTATTATTGCTAGCCTGTTTTATATTATATTGATGATGACTCCCAGGGGAAAAGGAGAGGCACATTATGGTTGTGGCTGCAACACAAAATGAATGAGCATATAAAGTATGCATATAAAGTAATATAAAGGATGCCATCAGAGAAATGGGTGACCAGAAAGAAAGATGGGTCTGTTGTGAATGATAGGGAGGGACTACTGAAAGCCCACATGCTCCACTTGTATACAGTGTGAATAGAATGCAATAAAGTCTTCCAGAATATTGAATAGATCCCCCTTGATGACGCTATGGAAGCACATTAGCAAGAGTCATTTAGGAAGGGTGGGCATGGATGGATTGCAATTGGCATCAGTGAGTCATACACTCATACAGAAAAATGTTACAGGTCCACTGTAATAACAGATTATAAATTTAAAGTCTTATACTTGATTTTATAAGTTCAAGATGGAGGATTTGGGCTAGATAGCAGTTTATCTTTTTAAAAAGAGTCTGGGAATTTAGTTGATGGGCAAAACCCACATTGTGATATGGCAGCAAAGAACAAAAAACAAAATCAAACAAACAAACAAAAAACCTCAGGTGATCTCAGGTTGCCTTAATGAGAGACATAATATCCAGGATTAAGGAGATAAGAGTCCTGCTATAATCTGCCCTAGTCAGAAGATAACCAGAGTATTTTGTTTAGTTCTGGGTACCACATTTTAAGGAGGAGATTGGAGATGGAGAACATCCAAAGGAAGATGACCAGAATAGGGAAGGATATTGGGATCATGTCAAATGAGGATCAGTTGAAAAAAAAACTGGAGAAAGGAAGACATGGTAGTTGTCTTCAAGTACCTGAGGAGCTACTGTGTGGAAGACTAGTGATGGAAAGAACTTGCTGAGAGGCAAGTTTGGACTTAATAGAAGAAAAATTTCCTAACGATTAGAACTATACAAAGGCATACCAGACTATCCTCAGAGAACATGGATTCTCCCACCACGGAGTTCTTCAAACAAAGATGTGTATTGGGATTCTGCTAAAGCAAGGAGGAGAGTGAGTGAGAGAATGTTTCAGGGGGACATAAAGTTGTCCTGTTTCCCTAAAGGCTGATGTGTGTGGAGGGGACTAATGTGAGATAAAAATGGAGGACTTTGAATGACAAGCTTTTAGAGCCTATGACACGGCCAATGATTTCCCATCATTGTATTAAGCTACCAACTTAATTTTTAAATATTCCCCTCACCTGCTATTTTGTTTCTACCACAGCTATTTCCACAAGGCCTCTACAATTTCCTCACTGAAGCTAATTTCTCCAGTTTTTCTTATTAAGGGCTTACATTTTTTTATGAGCTTGTCCAGAGTCTGTTGTTGTAATTAATTCCATGCTACTGCTTGTTTATGACCAGACTGTTTTCCCTCCAGTGCCCTTTTCTTCAATTTGACTATAAAAGCTTTTTAACTTCTTAATGCCTTTTGGCAAAAGCAACTCCTGCATTTGTTCCCCTGATCTTCTCTTTGGGACAAGAGTTTGTGCTAACAGGTATGGCACATCACTTTTCTCTTGAATGAATTTCCTGTACTAGTAGACCTTCATTTAAGATAATGTGCAAAAATCCAAATTTGCCAAGGAGGTAAAATTGGGAAGGTGACAGATTAATTTACAAAGGAGTTCTTTACTTTATAAAAGGCTCACCTTGGCCTATCTTTAAGCAGTGAGCTCCACTAAAGCATTTAAAAGGTCTTTGGAAACATTGCTATTTAAGTGATTTCTGCTGATATTGATTTGGGACAAAAGTCCTATGGAACACACTAGGTTTTTCTTGTTCCTTGCTTTTTTCTCTTTCACTTCAAAATTGTAACTCTCCTGTGGAAATTAGCATATTCAATGAATTCCTTCAATTTCCTCCACCCTCATCTCCCAAATTTAGCTCTGGTTTGAGTTCTTCAAAGATTTTCAACTTGTGACTTTAGGGCTAGCTCTAGTTCAAGGATGGGAAAATGGGAGAGGTGTACAGCTAATTTGTGATCTTTGCTCCTTGCTTAGGATTTATTTGAAGTACCAAACAAAACCTTACCTACATAGGTTGACAGTTCCTGATCCCATACTTTGAGGGCTTTCCTTGTACAAGCGATCAATCAGTCAGGTTATGGCTAAGGGAAGCAGCTTGGGGATGTGCCAGAGAAGGAAGTAGCTCTGGCCAGCTGGATCTTTAAAAGACTGAGTATAGTAATAATAGCTCATATTTATTCTCCAACATGATTTCATCCATGTGAGAAACTCCCAGCACAGGAACTTTCTCCACCAAGGCAGATCTCCATATCCCGATCCCAAGCAACCAAATTGACCCTTGCCAGGAGATTGGAGAGTAGAAAAATGGCACACAGAGGAAGAAGGGAAGAAAAACTACAAAATTTATTCTTGAAATTAAAAAAAAAAGGTGAGACCTTTCCTGAAGAGGATGTCCTGAGAAGAAAGTTGCTATGTGACCTCCAAAGAATGAAAGAGGATGAGAAACTAGCATCTCAACCATTAAGGATCAAAGGGAGAAGAAAAGAGAAATTGTTTATCCCCCCACTCAGGAGTACCGAAGCACAGATTTGTTAACTTATTAACAAGACAGAGTTCTGTTGTCTTCCTAGAGCATGTCTCTCAGACAAAACAGAGAACCTCCCAAACTTGTCAAAATGAATGATTACTACCCACTTTTTGGTGATTCATGTAGGCACAAAAAGTAATGTTAAAAAAAAGAAAGGTATCACTGAGGATTATGAAGTCTCTGGCAAGAAACTGAATACCAGGGAGCCAAGATGGCGGAGTAGAAAGACGCACGTACGCTACCTCCGAACCCACTGCCTATAAAATACCTGTAAAAAAAAAGAACCATGGGCAAATTCTGGAGCAGCAGAAGCCACAGAATGGAGCAGACAAGATTTCTGCACCAGAGAGCCTGAAAACCTCTCACAAAAGGTCCCTCGCGCCCCGGACCCGGAACAGAGCCCAACCCTGCCTCGGCAGCGTGGCACCAAGAGGAGCAGATCTGAGCAGGCTTCAGGGATGGAATCTCCAGTGGCTGCGCAGGTCCCCCCCCCCACAGGTGACAAGGGTCGGTGAGAGGGTCTCTTCGGCGGGTCGAGAGGGGTGTGGGGTGCCCCCATAACTCAGGCCCCCTCGGGAGGCAGCAGCGGAGGCGGGAGCAGACCAGGGATCCCCAAGCAGGCAGGAGCTTGGATCCATTGTTGAAGGTCTCTGCATAAACCCCCTGAGGGAACAGAGCCCAAGAGGCGGCCCTGCCCTGACTTGAGCACCTGAACTTAATCTCACACTGAACAGCAGCCCTGCCCCCACCCAAAGCCCTGAGGCTGGGAAGCAGCATTTGAATCTCAGACCCCAAGCGCTAACTGGGCAGATCTTCAGGCGAGGTGGGGGTGGAGAGGACACTCACAAGTCAAGTCACTGGCTGGGAAAATGCCCAGAAAAGGGAAAAAAAATAAGACTATAGAAGGTTACTCTCTTGGTGAACAGGCATTTCCTCCCTTCCTTTCTGATGAGGAAGAACAATACTTACCATCAGGGAAAAACATAGAAGTCAAGGCTTCTGTATCCCAGCCCACTCAATGGGCTCAGGCCATGGAAGAGCTCAAAAAGGATTTTGAAAATCAAGTTAGAGAGGTGAAGGAAAAACTGGGAAGAGAATTGAGTGACATGCAAGCAGAGCATGAAAAACAAGTAAACACCCTGCTAAAGGAGACCCAAAAAAATGCTGAAGAAAATAACCCCTTGAAAAATAGGCTAACTCAATTGGCAAAAGAGGTTCAAAAAGCCAATGAGGAGAATGCTTTCAAAAGCAGAATTAGCCAAATGAAAAAGGAGATTCAAAAGCTCACTGAAGAAAATAGCTCTTTCAAAATTAGAATGGAACAGATGGAGGCTAATGACTTTATGAGAAACCAAGAAATCACAAAACAAAACCGAAAGAATGAAAAAAATGGAAGATAATGTGAAATATCTCATTGGGAAAATAACTGACCTGGAAAATAGATCCAGGAGAGACAATTTTAAAATTATGGGACTACCTGAAAGCCATGATCAAAAAAAGAGCCTAGACATCATCTTTCATGAAATTATCAAGGAAAACTGCCCTGAGATTCTAGAACCAGAGGGCAAAATAAGTATTCAAGGAATCCACAGATCACCGCCTGAAAGAGATCCAAGAAGAGAAACTCCTAGGAACATTGTGGCCAAATTCCAGAGTTCCCAGGTCAAGGAGAAAATATTGCAAGCAACTAGAAAGAAATAATTCAAGTATTGTGGAAATACAATCAGGATAACACAAGATCTAGCAGCTTCTACATTAAGGGATCGAAGGGAACTAGGACTAAAACCAAGAATCACCTACCCAGCAAAACTGAGTATAATATTTCAGGGGAAAAATTGGTCTTTCAATGAAATAGAGGACTTTCAAGCATTCTTGATGAAAAGACCAGAGCTGAAAAGAAAATTTGACTTTCAAACACAAGAATGAAGAGAAGCATGAAAAGGTAAACAGCAACGAGAAGTCATAAGGGACTTTACTAAAGTTGAACTGTTTCATTCCTACATGGAAAGACAATATTTGTAACTCTTGAAACTTTTCAGTATCTGGGTACTGGGTGGGATTACACACACACACATGCACACACGCACACACATAGAGACAGAGTGCACAGAGTAAGTTGAATAGGATGGGATCATATCTTAAAAATGAAATTAAGGGGTGAGAGAGAAATATATTGGGAGGAGAAAGGGAGAAATGGAATGGGGCAAATTATCTCTCATAAAAGAGGCAAGCAAAAGACTTATTAGTGGAGGGATAAAGAGGTGAGAGAAAAACATGAAGTTTACTCTCATCACATTCCACTAAAGGAAGGAATAAAATGCACACTCATTTTGGTATGAAAACCTATCTTACAATACAGGAAAGTGGGGGATGGGGGATAAGCAGGGCGGGGGGGATGATGGAAGGGAGGGCATGGGGAGGAGGGAGCAATTTGAGGTCAACACTCATGGGGAGGGACAGGATCTAAAGAGAGAAGAGAAGCTATGGGGGACAGGATAGGATGGAGGGAAATATAATTAGTTCTTACACAACACTACTATTATGGAAGTCATTTGCAAAACTACACAGATTTGGCCTATATTGAATTGCTTGCCCTCCAAAGGGAAGGGGTGGGGAGGGAGGGAGGAAGAGAAGTTGGAACTCAAAGTTTTAGGAACAACTGTCAAGTACTGTTCTTGCCACTAGGAAATAAGAAATAAAGGTAAAGGGGTATAGGATGGAGACAAGGACAGAGAGGGATAATAGAACAGAGGGCAGATTGGCAGACAGGGGCAATTAGAACGCTTGGTGTTTTGGGGTGGGGGGAGGGGACAAAAGGGGAGAAAATTTGGAACCCAAAATTTTGTGAAAATGAATGTTAAAAGTTAAATAAAAAAAATAAAAAATAAATTAAAGAAAAAAAAAGAAACTGAATACCAAGAAGGCACAGTGTATTTTTGTTGTTGTTTTATTTTTATTTTTCCCTGTTCCTGATTTCTATTAAGGGAAAGGGATGCAGAAGAGAAAAACCTATTTGGAAAGTGAACAGGTGGCTAAGCAGGTGGTGACTGAGAATGGGTCCTAGATGGGGTTTTGGACCACTAACTTAACATATAGGTCTAAAAGACTCCTGGCAAGGGATAGAGTATATCTAATAATGGTGGATAAGAATGTATTTGCTAGGTGATTTGCAAATCAAATCAAAACTATTTTAACCTAACATGATGGAAAAGGAAGAAAAACTGCCCATATATATAGCCACCAAGCTAGATACCATAGAGCAGCTTCAGTTCAAGGAATAATATCAGTCAAGATACCCAAAAATTCACAGGACTCAAAAGTTAAGAAAGGTAAAACCCATGACCTTCAAAATGCCACATTGCATATGTATATAACAAATGCCAAAAGTGAAGATGAGAAAGAGGAATTTCCTGTTCCTAACACAATCAAGAGGTCCTCATTTAAGGAGATAAATTTCAATTCAATTCAATAATCAATTATTAAATGCTTACTATACGTCAGGCACGGTGCTAAGTGTTAGAGATACAAATAAAAAAAAGAAGAACAGTTCCTGAACTCAAGAAATTTACATTCTAATGGGGGAACACTTAATAAGAAGCTAAAAAGCAGGAATAGTGGGGAAACCAGGGAGGACTGTGATGTTTGAAGGAGGCAAAACTAAGCATAGCTGCTGACAGAAAATGGAGAGTTAACCATAAAGTTCTGAATGGTCAGAGCCCTCTATAGAGGAAGACTTCGAGAAGAATTTATTGCCCCACACCACAGTCTTCCAATCAGTGGGGAGAGGCAACTGAAGCTTCAACTGAGTTCAACAAATTCAATAAACATTTATTAAGAACCTATGTATCAGGCACTGTGTTAAGCCCTGGGAATGAAAAAAAAAAGGCAAAAGATAGTCCTTGCTCTCTAGGATCTTACAGCCTAATGAGGGAGACAAAATGCAAACAAATATATGCAAAAGCAAGCTATATATGGGATAAGTAAAAAATAATTAAGAAGGAAAGCACTGGAATCAAGAGGGGTTAGGGAAAGTTTCCTGTAGAAGGTGGGATTTTAGTTAGGACTTAAAGGAGGCCAGGGAGCTCAGTAGCGGGAGGGGAGGAAGGGAAACATTCCAGTCATGGGGGACAGAGTACATATGTGTTAGGGATTAAGGTATAAGAAGATTGGAAAGGTATGAGAGGGCTAGGTTATAAAGGACTTTGAATGCAAAACAGAGCATTTTGTATTTGATCCTGGAGGCCATAGGGAGCCACAGGAGTTTATTGAACAGGAGAGATGATATGATCACATCTGGGTTTTAGGAAAATCATTTCAGTGGCTAAAGGGCATTTTGATTGGAGTGGGGAGAGACTTAAGGTAGGCAGAACCACCCTGTAGGCTGTTGCAATAATCCAGGCATGAGGTGATAAGGGTTTGCACTAGAATGATAGTAACGTCAGAGGAGAAAAGGGAGGATATTCAAGAGACGTTGCAAAAGCTAAGTCAACATGCCTTGGCAAGAGATTACATATTGCGGGGGAGGGAGTGTGAGGAGCAGTGACAGATAGTGAGGGATCCAGAATTACTCCTAGGCTATTGCTTGAGGGACTGGGTAGATGGTATTGCCCTACACAGTACTAGGAAAGATCAGAGGTGAAGCGGGGGGAGAGTTTAGAAGGAAAGATAATGAGTTCCATTTTGGATATATTTAGTTTTGTGTCTACTGGATATACAGTAAAAGATGTCTAAAAGGCTGTCAGAAATGAGAGATTGGAGGTCAGCTGAGAGTTTGGGGGAAGAAGAGTAGGTTTGAGAATCATCAGCTTAGAGATGGTAATTTAATATGTGAAAGCTAAAGAGATTACCAAGGAAAGAGAAGAGGAGGACCCAGGACATAATTCTGGGAATACTTACCATTAGAGGAGGAGGATCCAGCAAAAGAGCAGAGAAGTAGTCAGATAGCTGGGAGGAGAACCAGGAAAGAGTAGTGTCTTGAAAACCTAGAGAGAAGAGAGTCTAAAGCTGGAGAATTTGATAGTGTCAAAGGCTGAAATTTGGAACTGTGCCCAAAAAAGCAATCAAACTGAACCTTTGAACCAGTAATACCACTACAAGGTCTGTATCTCAAAGAGATCATAGAAAAGAGATTATAAAAAAGCTCTTTTTGTGATTCCAAATAATTGACTTTGAGGGAATGCCCATCAACTGGGGAATGGCTGAACAAGTTGTGGTATATGAATGTAATAGAATACTATTGTACTATAAGAAATGATGAGCAGGCAGACTTCAGAAAAACCTGGAAAGACTTACATGAACTGATGTAAAATGAAGTAAGCAGAACCAGAACCAGGGGAACATTGTACACAGTATCAGTAACATCGTGCAACGATTAACTATGAATCACTTAGCTCTCAGCAATGCAATGATCCAAGACAATTCCAAAGGACTCATGATGGAAAATGTTATCTACATCCAGAGAAGTAACTGATGGAGTCTGAATGAAGATCAAAGCATATGGTTTTCACTTCATTTTTTTTCCCGGTCTTTTTTTTTTTTTTTTGGTGTTTCTTCTTTCATGACATGACTAATATGGAAATGTTTTACAAAATTACAAATATACAACCTGTATCAAATTGGTTACTATCTTAGGGAGGAGGGATATGAGAGAGGGAAGGAGAAAATTTGGAACTCAAATTTTTTTAAATGAATGTTAAAAATTATCTTTACATATAATTAGAAAAATAAAATTCTATTTAAAAATTTTGAAAGATATAAGAACTACAAACAATACAATGGCCATTCATGATGCCAGAAGATTGATGATGGAACATACTATCCATTACAAAGAGCAGATGGATTTAGAGTCAAGAATGAGACATATATTTCTGGGTATGCCCCTTAAGGAAATATGTTTTGCTTGACTGTGCATATTTGTTACCAAAAAACTTCTGTTTTTCCTGTTTTTTTCCCCAGTGGGAAAGAGAGTGGGAAGGAGAGAAAATGGATTTCTGTTATTTTAGTAAAAAATAGAGTTGGATAAGGACTATAGATGGGAAATGCTGCATGAACTTTCAGATGAAGTCACTGTACAATTAGTTTTACTTAACTGTTTTACTTTGTTACAACAGATCTCACACAAAGTGAGAATAATTGGTAAATATTTATAAAATAATAATAAAACCAATAAAACTGAAAAAAACCTATAGGAATTCATTTGAATTACTCAAAAGATTCTAGAATAGGTTAACAAAGTTATGGTTAATTAACTTCTGGATAGCTAGCTGGCACAGTGGATAGATTTCCAGGCCTGGAGTCAGGAAAACTCATTTTCCTGAGTTCAAATCTAGCCTCAGATATTTATTAGCTGTGTGATCCAAGGCAAGTCACTTAACTCTGTTTGTCTCAGTTCCTCATCTGTAAAAATAAGTTGGAGAAGAAAATGGCAAACCATTCCAGTATCTTTGACAAGAAAACCCCAAATGAGGTCACAAAATGTTGGACCCTGCTGAAAAATGGCTGAACAATGAACAACAAATGAACATCTAGAAAGGTAAAGTAGATGGTGATTATAGCACTCAAGTATGACTTCATTAAGAACAAATCATGCCAGGCTAGCCTTGTGTCCTTTATAGATGGGGTTACTAAAATAGAAGATCAGGAGGATGCTGCAGAGATCTTTTGCACAGATTTCAAGTAGAGCATTTGGTCAAGTATTGCATAGCATTCTTGTAAAAATGATGGAGGATTGTCAACTAGTTGAAATGACAATTAGTTGTATTCAGAATTGGGCAGCTAGATGGTATAGTAGATAGAGTGCACGCATGGAGACAGAAAGATCTGAATTCAAATCTGACCCATGACACTTGCTAGCTACATGACCCTGGGCAAGTCACTTAACCCTGTTTGCCTCAGTTTCCTCATTTGTAAGATGAACTGGAGAAGGAAATGGCAAACCACCCCAGTATCTTTGCCAAGAAAACTCCAAAAGAGGTCAGAAAGAGTTGGACTCTACTGAAAAATGACTGGACAACAACACCAGAACTGGTTGAGTAGCTCTACTCAAAGAGCAGTTGTTAATAATTTAATGTCAACTAGATAGGATATCTAGTGGAGTGACTATGTTTGGCCCTGAGCTGTTCAACATTTTTATTGTTTTCTTGAATTAAGGCTTAGATGGCATGCTCATCAAATTTGCAGATGATAAAAGCTTGGAGGAATAGTTAACACACTAGATGATAGAACCAGGATCCAAAAATATCTTTCTAGGCTGGAGGATTGGACCAAACTGAATAATATAAAATTTAATATGACTACACGTCAAGTCATATGCTTACATTTAAAAAATAAACTTTATCAGTATAGGATGGGGAGACATAGTTGGACAGCAAGTCATCTGAAAAAGACCTAGAAGTTTTCATGGACTACAAATTCAATATGACTGGATAGTTCACCCTCCCCCCAACAACCTCCACCCCACAAAAGATAATATTATCTAGGACTGCATTAAGAGGCCTAACTTCCAGAAATGAGAAGATGAGACCCACCTTTACTATGGCCAGGAAGACATAGCATCACATCTGAAGCATTATGTTTATTTCTGGGTCTCGTTATTTAGGAAAGATATTGGTAAGCTCTGAGAAAAGAACAAACAGGATGTTGAAGGCCCTTGAGTTTAGGTCATAAGGCCTGGTTGAAGGATGTTTAGCCTGGGAAAGAAAAGACTCTAGTAGGCCATCTTCCTGCCATGTTGTAAGTACCCCATTGTCCTTCACCTCTCCATTTTCCTCCCAGGGGCCCTACACTCCTGACTGGTGAGAGTTTACTACATAGATACCCTGAGAGAAAGAGAGACAAGAGGCAACATTTGCCAGGCAGTTCAAACCATCACCACCATCTTGTCCAACATCTCTCTTCAGAACCCAATGGAGATCACTCAAGACCCTGAGAGCAGGGATTGCCTTACATTTCTATTTATATCCACAGTTCTTAACACTATTTTGTATAGTGCAAGTGCTTAAAAATATCTTTCATTCATCCATTCACGTATAGATGCCCCCAGACCAACGATGTTATAATCTGGTCATCTTCCTGCCATGTCCCTCACATCTCACAGCTTTCTTTATCTTTTTCTTAAGATAGTAATCCAATCAAATATCATTCCTGAAAAGCATATATCAATTAACTACTCTATTACTCTACTCACCATCTCTGTGACTTCTCAAACCAAAACATTCCTCCCTGGCTACTATTTCCCTTATGAGTTATCTTCCCCCATTAGAATGTAAACCTCTTGAGGTTGTGGAGTCATGCTTTTCTGAATTTATATCCCTAATGCTCAGTATGTTCATTTAATTGAGATGATCACTACATTTCCCACTGTGGGCAAGAATCTCTTAGAAGAAATGGGGTAGCCCTCATAGTTAATAAAACAATGAGAAAAGCAGTACTGGGGCATAATCTCAATTATGACTAAATGATCCAAAGTAAACCATTCAATATCACAGTAATATAATTCTATGCTCCAACTACTGAGGGCAAAGAGGCCAAAGCTGATTATGAAATCTATGAAAACCTACAATATCTTCTATAAATAATGCCCTCACCCCAGAAAAAGATGTCACATACATCATAGGAGTTTGGAATGGTAAAGTAGGAAATCAAAAAATAATCAAAATAACAAGCCAATTTGGTCATGGAGTACAGAAAGAAGCAGGGCAGACAGTAATAGAGTTTTGTCAAGATAACTCACTGGTCATGACAAACACTGTTTTTCAACAAAACAAAAAGTGACTCTACACATGGACATCACTAGATGGTTGATACAGAAATCAGACTGATTATACACTTTACAGACAAAGGTAAAGAAGCTCTATGTAGCCACTTAAAACAAGACATGGAGCTGACTGTGGGTTAGATCATGAGTTTCTTATTGGAAAATTCAGACTTAAATTGAAGAAAGTAGGGAAAACCATCAGATCATCTAGATAGAACATAAATCACATCCCTTATGAATGTGGACTGGAAGTGATGAATAGATTTAAGGGATTACATCCTGTAGACAGTCTAAAGAATTATGGATAGAGTTTTGCAATATTTTATAGGAGGCAGCAACAAAAAACAATCCAAAGAAAAAGAAGAAATCAAAAAGTCTGAGGAGGCTTTACAAATAGCTGAGGAAAGAAGGAACACAAAAGTTAAAGGAGAAAGGGAAATATATACCCAACTGAATGCAGAATTCCAGCGAATAGCAAAGACAGACAAGAAAAGTTTTTTAAATGAGCAATGCAAAGAAATAGAAGAAAACAATAGAATGGGAAAGATAAGAGATCTCTTCATGAAAAACAGAAATATCAAAGGAAAGTTTCATATAAAAATGGTAGGGACTTAACAAAAGTAGAAGAGATTAAGAAGAGGCAGCAATAACATACAGAGGAACTATATAAGAAACATCTTAACATTTCCAATAGCCCCAGTGGTGTGATTGCTGATCTAGAAGCAGACATCCTGCAGAATGAAGTCAAAAAACATCGCTAACTATAAGGCTAGTGAAGGTGAAGCTGAGCCATTTAAAATCCTAGAAGATGATACTATTAAAATGTTGCAATATGCCAACAAATTGGCAAAACGCAACAGTGGCTACTGGATTAGAAAAGATTAGTTTATGTCCCAATCCTAAAGAAGGGCGATGACAAGGAATGTTCAAATTACTGAACAACTATGCTCATTTTACATGCCAACAAAGGTATGCTTAAGATTTTTCAGGTTAGGCTTCAGAAATATGTGAACTAAGAATTACTAAAAGAGCAAATGGATTTTAAAAAGGCAGAGAAACAAGAGACCAAATTGATAGTATTCACTGGATTACAGAGAAAGCACAGGAATCCGGAAAAACATTTACTTTTGCTTTTTTTGACTACACTAAAGCTTTTAACTATGCAGATCACAACAAAATGTGGCAAATCCTCAAAGATATGGGAGTACCAGATCATCTTACTTGTCTCCTGAGGAATCCATATGTCAGGCAAGAAGCAATAGTTAGAACTGAACATGGTACCATTGACTGGTTTAAGATTGGGAAAGGAGCATGTCAAAGTCACATATTGTCACCTTATTTATTTAACTTACATAAATAGTATATCATGTGAAATACCAGGGTGAATGAAAAGCAGAATTAAGGTTGCTGGGAAACATACCAATAATCTCAGATATGCAGATGATACAAGTCTGATAGCAGAAAGTGAAGAAAAATTAAGGAGACTCTTGATGAGGGTAAAAGATCAGAATGTAAAAACTGGCTTGAAACTTAACATCAAAGAAGACTAAGATCTTGGCAATTGGTCCCATCATTTCCTGGCAAATAGGAAGAGAAGAAATGGAATCAGTGTCAGATTTTATATTCATGGGCTCAAAGATCACTGCAGACAGTGAGCACATCCATGAAATTAAAAGATGCTTGATTCTTCGAAGGAAAACCATGGCAAATCTGGACAGCATACTAAAAAGCAGACATCACTTGGGAAAAAAAATCTAGTAAAAAGTATAGTCTAATAAAAAGTATGTTTTTTTAGTTGCAGTGTCTGGCTGTGAGTTGGACTTATCAGGAAATCTGAATGCCACAGAATTGACGCTTTCAGATTATAGTGCTGGAGACTTTTGAGAGTCCTGTAGACAGCAAAGAGATCAAATCAGTCAATACTTAAAGAAATTAATTCAGGTTATTCACTGGAACGCCAAATACTGAAGCTGAAGTTTAAGTCCTTTACTACATAATGAGAAGATGAGACTCATTGGAAAAGATCCTGATGCTGGGAAAGAATGAAGAAAAAGGGCATAGCAGAGGATGAGATGGACAGATAGTGTCATGGAAACAATGGATATGGACTTGGACAGACTTTGAGGGATAATGGAGGATAGAAGGGCCTGGTATGTTATAGCCCATGGAGTCATAGTAGAATATTATTAAATGAATGAAAAACAAGTGCTTAGTATAATGTCTGACACATAGGAAGAGCTTTACCACTTATTTATTCAAGATATTCAAAAGTCTTCAAGTATGTGAAAGGTGGTCCTGTCATGTGGGATAGAATGTAAAAACATTAAGTACTTACTATGTACCAAACACTGTCCTAAACACTAGAGATCCAAATAGAAAACTGAGACAGTCCTCACCCTCAAGGTACTCACATTCTAATTGGTAGACACAATACATAGAAAAAAAGCTCACGTTCACATTCAGTTCAAGGAAAATGTAAAAACCAGGTAGTACTTTGCTTCTTTTTTTAAAATTTATTTATTTAACTTTTAACATTCATTTTCACAAAATTTTGGTTCCAAATTTTCTCCCCTTTTGTCCCCTCCCCCCACCCCAAAACACCGAGCATTCTAATTGCCCGTATCACCAATCTGCCCTCTCTTCTATCATCCCTCCCTTCCCTTGTCCCCATCTTCTCTTTTGTCCTGTAGGGCCAGATAACTTTCTATACCCCATTGCCTGTATTTCTTATCTCCTAGTAGCAAGAACAGTACTTGACAATTGTTCCTATAACTTTGAGTTCCAACTTCTCTTCATCCCTCCCTCCCCACCCATTCCCTTTGGAAGGCAAGCAATTCAATATAGGCCATATCTGTGTAGTTTTGCAAATGACTTCCATAATAGTCATGTTGTGTAAGACTAACTATATTTCCCTCCATCCTATCCTGCCCCCATTGCTTCTATTCTCTCTTTTGATCCTGTCCCTCCCCAAGAGTGTTGACTGTCAGATTGCTCCCTCCTCCCATTGCCCTCCCTTCCATCATCTCCCCTACCCTGCTTATCCCCTTCTCCCCCACTTTCCTGTATTTTAAGATAAGTTTTCATACCAAAATGAGTGTGTATTTTATTCCATCCTTGAGTCAAGTGTGATGAGAGTAAACTTCATGTTTTTCTCTCACCTCCCCTCTTTTTCCCTCCACTAAAAAGTCTTTTGCCTGCCTCTTTTATGAGAGATAATTTGCCCCATTCCATTTCTCCCTTTCTCCTCCCAATATATTTCTCTCTCATCCCTTAATTTCATTTTTTTTTAGGATATGATCCCATCCTATTCCATTCACTCTGTGCTCTCTGTGTGTGTGCATGTGTGTATGTAATCCCACCAACTACCAAGATACTGAAAAGTTTCAAGAGTTACAAATATTGTCTTTCCATGTAGGAATGTGAACAGTTCAACTTTAGTAAAGTCCCTTATGACTTCTCGTTGCTGTTTACCTTTTCATGCTTCTCTTCATTCTTGTGTTTGAAAGTCAAATTTTCTTTTCAGCTCTGGTCTTTTCATCAAGAATGCTTGAAAGTTCTCTATTTCATTGAAAGACCAATTTTTTCGCTGAAGTATTATACTCAGTTTTGCTGGGTAGGTGATTCTTGGTTTTAGTCCTAGTTCCTTTAACTTCTGGAGTATATTCCACACCCTTTGATCCCTTAATGTAGAAGCAGCTAGATCTTGTGTTATCCTGATTGTATTTCCACAATACTTGAATTGTTTCTTTCTAGCTGCTTGCAATATTTTCTCCTTGACCTGAGAACTCTGGAATTTGGCCACAATGTTCCTAGGAGTTTCTCTTCTTGGATCTCTTTCAGGCGGTGATCTGTGGATTCCTTGAATACTTATTTTGCCCTCTGGTTCTAGAATCTCAGGGCAGTTTTCCTTGATAATTTCATGAAAGATGATGTCTAGGCTCTTTTTTTGATCATGGCTTTCAGGTAGTCCCATAATTTTAAAATTGTCTCTCCTGGATCTATTTTCCAGGTCAGTTATTTTCCCAATGAGATATTTCACATTATCTTCCATTTTTTCATTCTTTCAGTTTTGTTTTGTGATTTCTTGGTTTCTCATAAAGTCATTAGCCTCCATCTGTTCCATTCTAATTTTGAAAGAGCTATTTTCTTCAGTGAGCTTTTGAATCTCCTTTTTCATTTGGCTAATTCTGCTTTTGAAAGCATTCTTCTCCTCATTGGCTTTTTGAACCTCTTTTGCCAATTGAGTTAGCCTATTTTTCAAGGGGTTATTTTCTTCAGCATTTTTTTGGGTCTCCTTTAGCAGGGTGTTGACCTGCTTTTGATGCTTTTCTTGCATCTCTCTCATTTCTCTTCCCAGTTTTTCCTCAACCTCTCTAACTTGATTTTCAAAATCCTTTTTGAGCTCTTCCATGGCCTGACCCCATGGAATATTTATTCTGGATGTTTGAGATACAGAAGCCTTGACTTCTGTGTCTTTCCCTGATGGTAAGCCTTGTTCTTCCTCATCAGAAAGGAAGAGAGGAAATGCCTGTTCATCAAGAAAGTAACCTTCTATGGTCTTATTTTTTTTCCCCTTTTCTGGGCATTTTCCCAGCCAGTGACTTGACTTGTGAGTGTCCTCTCCACCCCCACCTCGCCTGCAGATCTGCCCAGTTAGCGCTTGGGGTCTGAGATTCAAATGCTGCTTCCCAGCCTCAGGGCTTTGGGGGGGGGGGCAGGGCTGCTGTTCAGTGTGAGATTAAGTTTAGGTGCTCAGGTGGAAGCAGGGCTGCCACTTGGAGCTCAGTTCCCTCAGGAGGTTTATGCAGAGACCTTCAACAATGGATCCAAGCTCCTGTCTGCTTTGGGAGCCCCTGTCTGCTGCTGCCTCCCGAGGGGGCCTGAGTTATGGGGACACCCCACTCCCCTCTCGACCAGCCAAAGAGACCCTCTCACCAACCTTCAGCACCTGTGGGTGGAGGGATCTCTGCGGCTGCTGGAGATTCTGTCCCTGAAGCCTGCTGGGATCTGCTTCTCTCTGTGCCACGTGGCCAAGGCAGGGCTGGGCTCTGCTCCAGGTCCAGTGCGGTTTTTCAGGGCTCTCTGGAGCAGAAATCTCCTCAACTCCATTGTTCTGTGGCTTCTGCTGCTCCTAAATTTGTTGGGAGTTCTTCTTTACAGGTATTTTATAGGCTGTGGGTTTCAGAGCTAGCATATGTGTGTCTTTCTACTCTGCCATCTTGGCTCCTCCCCTAGTACTTTGCTTCTGATAAGTATCAGGGCAAATGGCAAAAGGCCTTAAGTCTTGGAGAAGCAATTGCAAGGCAAAAGGTTTTCAACCCAGAGGAAAATGGGTCCAAAAATCAAAGTAGAATATCATTTCTTATCAGTTGCTCTGCTTGGTTTCCTCTCCAAGGAGCACCATGACTTTCTCAAGGTAAAGCTATGCCCTGAAATCTCATCATCATGGAGATTGATTTCTTTTAATTAGATTAAATTTGGGGGGTTGTATTTTAAGTTCCAAGGTATCCCCCTTCCTTCCCACCCCACCCTGGAGAAGCCCACTATATGATACAGATATAAAAATATGTAAAACTATACTATGCACACTTCTATTTATCAGCTCTTTCTCTGAAGATGGACAGCACCTTCCTTTATAGGTCCTTTGTATTTGAATATTTATAATACTCAGAATAGCAGAATAACAGTTATTCTTCAAACCATATTGCTGTAACTGTTTCCAACCTTCTCTTGATTCTGCCCATTTCACTCTTCATTATTTCATGCAAGTCATCCTATGTTTTTCTAAAATCAACTGGCTCATCATTTCTTACAGCACAATAGTATTCTATCACAATCATATGCCACTACTTGCTTAGCCATTCCCCAACTGATGGGTATCCCCTGAATTTCCAGTTCTTTGTCAACACAAAGAGAGCTGCTATAAGTATTTTAGAACATATGCATTCTTTTTCTTTTCCTCTGATCATCTTGGGAAACAGACTTAATAGTGGTATTTCTGGGTCAAAAGGTATACACAGTTTTATAGCTCTTTGAGTATAATTCCAAATTGTTCTCCAAAATGGTTGAGTCAGTTCACAGTTCTACCAAAATGTATTAGTATCCCAATTTTTCCACATCCCCTCAAACATTTGTCATTTTCCCCTTCTATCATTTTAGCCAATCTGATAGGTATGAAATGATGTCTCAAAGTTGTTTTAATTTGCATTTCTCTAATTGATAATTATTTAAAGTATTCTTTCATATGTCTCTATATATATATGTGTGTGTGTGTGTGTGTGTGTGTGTATATCTTTGACTTATTCACCCAAAAATAATTGCCTGTTCATATCCTTCGACCATTTATCAGTTGGGGAATAGCTATGGAGATGGATTCAACTTTGATGTTCAGCACCTCCTCAGCACCCTCAGCTGTATCTCTCGTTCAATAGGAAGGCAAAGCAATAAACTCGTCCCCAAAATTCCCTTTATAGAGGGCCCAAAAGTTTCCAGGTAACTTCATTTCCCATCAGCTGCTGTGCTTGGTTTCATTCCTATCATGAGTCTGAGCTATGTTCACTCTGACAGCTTCCCTTCTCTCCTTTTAGCTTCCTTTTGTGTATTTTGTTCCCCAATTTGATTGTATGCTCCTTGAGGGTAGGGACTGTTTTTTCTTATTTGTATCTCCAGCACAGTGCCTGGTACACAGTAGGCACTTAAGTGTTGATTGGCTAAATATTTATTGACTATTATTGGAATAGGACTTTGGGATATCTTCAGCAGAAGTGGCAATGCAGGGGTCAGCATCCAGTTGATAGTGGTCATCTGAGCCTGGTGGGAACTTGACAATGAGACAGTGGAGGTTGGGTTGGGAAGAGTAAAAGTCTTTGGCTTCTCTCAATGGCAGCAGTTGACAGTGGTCCATCTTTGGGCCATCAGTTGCAGGATTCCATGGAGAGAGGTAAATTAGACTTCAGAAGTTAGAACCAGTAGCAGTTGGTGAAAGAAGCACCTTTTATATTTGCTTTCAGGAGAAACTTTACAAGAATTATGACTGCCTTTTTTGGTGGTAGTTGAGAATGGAAAACTGAGGGGATGCTCATAAATTGGGGAATAGCTGAACTAGTTGTGATGTATGATTGAAATGGAATATTACTGTGCTATAAGAATTGACAAGCTGGATGACTTCAGAAAAACCTGGAAAGACTTACATGAACTGATGCATAGTGAAGTGAGCAAAACATGGGGAACATTATACACAATAACAACAATATTGCACAATGAAGAACTGTGAATGACTTGACTAATCTCAGCATTGCAACAACACAAGACAATCCCAAAGGACTCATGATGAAAAAATGTTATCCACCTCCAGAGAAAAAACTTAGGTTGTCTAAATACAGATTGAAGCATATTATTTTTTCTTCATTCCTCCCTTCTTTCCTTTCTTTCTTTCTTTCTCCTTCTTTCTTCCCTCCTTCCTTTCTTTCTCTTCAGAATTCCTTGCACAAAATGACAAAATAAGGAAATGTTTTACATGATTGAACATGTATAACCTATATCAGATAGCTTACTATCTCAGAGAGGAGAGAGGGGAGGAAGGGTGGGCTAGAATTTGGAATTCAAAACAAAAAAAAACCCACATCAAACGTTAAATATTATTTTACATGTAAATGGGGAAACAAAATATCATTTAAATTTTTTTAAAAAAATAATTAGGACTGCTGCAAAGTGTAATGGGCTGACTGAGAGGTAAGGGTCTCCAACTTAGTGGAAAGCTCCAAGAAGGGATCAGGTGACTGATTGTAGGGCATATTATAGTGGAAGTTGCCTTCAGATATAAGTTGGATTGACTGATTGATGGTGTCCCTTCCAACTCTAATTTCTGTGATTCTATAGACCTGTTAGTGCTGCAATGGTTATTTCTCAAGAATTTGCCTGAAGCACTGAGATTAAATGACTTTCCCAGGGACACTCAGCTCTTCATTGTCAGATCTAATGAGGGTCAGAAGCAGGATTTGAACCTAGCTCTTCCTAAGTCCCAGCCCCAACAATATCTACTATGGTTTTCTGCCCCTACCTTTATATAGCAGATTAAAAATTTTTCACAATAATCCTATGAGGGAAATAGTGTAGAACAAGTATAATTGACTTCATTTTACAGATGAACTAAAAAGCAGCTCAGAAAGGTACAGTGACTTGTCTAAGGCTACAGAGCAAGTAAATGTCTGACTCATAGACTAGAGCTAGAAGCCTCTTTTAAATCACCCAGTTCAACCCCCTCACTTCACAGATGAGGAAATAGGTGACTCATTCAACTCACATGGTTGATAAGTAAAGGAGCTGCCACTCAAATTCAAGACTCCTGTTTCCAATACCAGTACTCTTTTCACTTCACTACATATATATTCAGTCCGCCACCATTATCACAAAAATGAATGGGACTGCCCTTTCCTACTTCTCTACACTCCACTCAAATTATATATTGTTGACCTTTTAATTACTGATTTTCTCCATAAAGAGTACATCTAACCTCACCTGTGTATGGATATCATAAGTAACAGGGGAATGGATAGTCACAAAAATATATGGAGTGATAGTCCCTAGGGTTGACAGATTTTTCAAACAGGCAAGCCAGTCCATGACCACTGAGACCTCCATTTCCTTCAACCCTGGTTCTGCTCTCTTTCAATGGCAGGATAGGTTCCAGCCTTCATTCAGAAAATGACTTAGGGGACCAGGGTGACAATGATGTTCAGATGAAATAAATATCTCAGACCCCAGTACTTGGAGATTTCATAGATGGGGACGCATGGCTAGAAAACAGTTTGAAAAAGTTTGGGAGGGGGGGGTAGGTTGCAACAGCCTCACATAGCAGTTGAAAAACTCAAACATAACCACAAAGGGAATTTGCCAGAATTCTGTTTAGAATGATTTTTGTTAATAATATTTTGTTTATTTTGGTTTTGTGTTAATAATAGAAATAACAAGAGTGAGAAAGCATGTGTTCCCTTCTGATAGAGTGATGGAATAAAAGACAAACAACTGGAAACTAAATGGGTGTCTATTGATGGGAGAATGAACAAATTGTAGTATAGGAATGAAACAGAATAATATTGTATTGTAATAAAAGATAGCTGAGCAATACAGAATAAAATGGGAGAATTGATTTTTTTAAAAAGTGACTTAGGATGAGAAAATATAGCTAAAAGAAGAAGATATAGGGACAGGACCAAGATGGTGGAGTAGAAGCAGAGACCTGCTGGAGCTCTCCCCCCAAACCCCTCAAAAAATCTGTAAAAAATGACTCTAAACAAATTCTAGAGCAGCAGAAGCCACAAAAGGACAGACTGAAGCAAATTTCCAGCCCAAGGCAATCTGGAAAATCAACAGGGTCTATCACATCAGGCTGAAAGTACAGCACAGCTATGCTGGGCACAGACAGAATTGGAGCAGGCCTTACGAAACTGAATCACAGGTGGGTACTGAGGTTTCCAGACTTCTCAACCCACAAATTCCAAAAACAGCTTCAAAGGTCAATGGAAAGGGTCTCTCACCTGGCTGAGAGAGGAACATGATCTGGCCTCAAAACCAGCCCTGCCCTAGCCCCAGGACAGCAGCAGCCACTGCTGTAGCTGAGGCTGATTCTAAAGCCCTACACTTAACAAAGAACTCAAAAATCAAATAATTGGCTGGAAAAATGTGCAAACAGGAAAAGAGTAACATATTATAGATTATTACTTTCTCATAGAAGATGTATTTTCTCTTATTTCACTGGTGATGAGGAAAATCAATACATACAACCAGAAGAAGATAACAAATCCAAAGCTCCTGCATCCAAAGCCTCCAAAAAAATATGAATTGGTCTCAGGCCACTGAAGAGCTCAAAAAGGATTCTGAAAAACAAGAGAAGTAGAGGAAAAATTGGGAAGAGAGATGAGAGTGATGCAAGAAAATCATGAAAAATGAGTCAACAGCTTGCTAAAGAAAACCCCCCAAAATGCTAAAGAAAATAACACCTTTAAAATTAGACTAACCCAAATGGCAAAAGAGGTCCAAAAAGTCAATGAGGAGAAGAATGTCTTAAAAAGCAGAATAGGCCAAATGGAAAAAAAGGTCCAAAAGTTTACTGATGAAAATAATTCCTTAAAAATGAGAATGGGGGAAATGCAAGCTTTATGAGAGCTTTATGAGAAATCAAGACATTGTAAAACAAAACCAAAAGAATGAGTAAAATAGAAGACAATGTGAAGTATCTCACTGAAAAAACAACTGACCTAGAAAATAAATCTAGGAGAGATAATTCAAGAATTATTGTAAGCCCTGAAAGCCATGATAAATAAGAGTCTACAAATTATATTTCAAGAACTATCAAGGAAAACTGTCCTGATATTCTAGAACCAGAGGGTAAAACAGAAATGGAAAGAATTCATTGATAATCTACTGAAAAAGATCCCAAAAGGAAAACTCCTAGGAATATTGTAGACAAATTCCAGAGTTCTCAAGTCAAGGAGAAAATGTTGCAAGAAGCCAGAAAAAAACAATCCAAGTATTGTGGAAATACAATCAGGATAACACAGGATCGGGTAGCTTCTATATTAAGGGATTGAAGGGCTTGGAATATGATATTCCAGAAGTCAAAGGAACTAGGATTAAAACTAAGAATCACCTACCCAGCAAAACTGAGTATAATACTTCAAGGGAAAAAATAGTCATTCAATGAAATAGAGGACTTTCAAGCATTCTTGTTGAAAAGACCAGAGCTGAATAGAAAATCTATTTGAAATAGAATTTCAAACACAAGAATCAAGAGAAGCATTAAAAAGGTAAACAGGGCAGAGAAATCACAAGGGACTTACTAAAGCTGAACTGTTTACATTCCTACATGGAAAGATAATATTTGTACCTCTTGAGACTTTTCTCAGTATTTGGGTAGTTGGAGGGATTATATGTATATATGTAGACAGAGGGCACAGAGTGAGTTGAATAGGAAGGGATGATATCTAAAAAAGTAAAATTAAAGGGTGAGAGAAGAATGTATTGGGAGGAGAAAGGGAAAAATGGAATGGGGCAAATTGTCTCTCATAAAAGAGGCAAGAAAAAGCTTTTTCAGTGGAGGGGAAAGGTGGGAGGTGAGAGGGAAAATGTGAAGCTTACTCCCATCACATTTGGTTTAAGGAGTGAGTAACATGCATACCCAATTTGGTATCAAAATCATCTTACACTACAGGAAAGTAGGGGAGAAGGGGATAAGTCGGGTTTGGGGGGAGATGGTAGAAGGGGGGGAAATAAGAGGAGGGGGGTAATTAGAAGTAAACACTTTTGGGGAGTGATAAAGTCAAAAGAGATAATAGAATAAATGGGGGGGGGCAGGATAGGATGGAGGGAAATATAGTTAGTGTTTCACAACATGACTATTATGGAAGTCTTTAGCAAAACTACACATATGTGGCCTATATTGAATTGCTTGCCTTCTCACTGGGGATGGGTGGGGAGGGAGGAAGGGAGAGAAGTTGGAATTCAAAATATTAGGAACGAATGTTGAGCATTGTTTTGCATGTAACTGAGAAATAAGAAATACAGGTAATGGGGTACAGAAATCTATCTTGCCCTACAAGAAAAGAGAGAAGATGAGGATAAGGGAAGGGAGAGGTGTGACAGAAGGGAGGGTAGATTGGGGGAAAGGGTAATCAGAATGCATAGTGTATTGGGGTGTGAGAAGGAGAGAGATGGGAGAAAAATTTGAAACTCAAAATCTTGTGGAAATGAATGTTGAAAACTAAAAATAAATAAATTTTTAAAAAATGAGAATGGAGCAAATGGAAGCTATATGAAAACTTTATGAGAAATCAAGAAATTGTAAAACAAAACCAAATGTTAAAAAGTAGTTTTACATGCAATTGGAAAATAAGAAACACAAGCAATAAGGTATAGAAATCTATCTTGTCCTACAAGAAAATAGAGGAGATAGTGATAAGGGAAGTGAAGGGTGTGCAAGAAGGGAGGGCAGATGGGGGAAGGGGTAATCAGAATGCATGGTATCTTGGGGTGAGGGAGGAGAGAGATGGGGAGAAAATTTGGAATTCAAAATCTCATGGAAATGAATGTTAAAAACTTAAAAAAAATAAACTTAAAATTAATAAGAAACAAAAGAAAAAAGGGAAAAAGAAATGAAGAGAAGTGGTTGATAGGTGGGAGAGGGAGACATATTTGTATCAAACATCTCTTTATAATAACTGTGGCACATCAATGTAATAAAATCTTAATAACAGTACTATGGGAACTGTCAAATATGGTAAATAATAAAAAATATGAAATGAGAGATGAAATAATGCAAAATAAAGTAAGCAGTCAGAAAAAAGTATATACTCAAAAATGTAAATGTAAAGGAAACAGAACAATAAAATGTAACTGCTGCAAAATTACATATAAAAAGCACAACCCCACAGAATAGACATAAGACATTTCTCCATTCTTTTGCATCAGTGAGTGGTCCATGGGTGTAGAACATTGCATATGTTTTTAGATTTGTTTTCTTGATGTATTAATTGGTCATGCTGATTCCTATACACACACACTTCTTTTTCTTTCTTTTTCTTACTCTTTCTTTCTTTTTTGTTAGTTAAGAAAATTATTTGTTGTTTAGGATGGTTCTCCTGGAGGGAAGATGGGGAAGCATACAGAATGGGGTGGGAGAGGGGAGGTGGAGAAGTTAGGTGATATAAAAACAAAAGATAATTTTACATTTATTTTAAAAAAAGAAAATCCTAGGAAATAAGCTATGAAACTAATTGAAACTATTAATAGCTTCATAAAAGCTGTAAATGACAAAAGCCACAGAATTTCCATGTAATAATAACAAAATCAAGGAATAAGGAAAGTTCCATTCAAAATAGCTATAAAGTACATAAAATATTTGAGAGTCAATTTACCAAAGCACACTCAATACTTGTATAGATTCAATTACAAAATTCTCTTTAAAGAAATAAACAGCAAGGCAGAGAGCTAAAGGAATATTCAATCCTCATACCTGGGCTGTGTCAATAGAACAAAAACGACAATACCATCAAAGCTAACTTACATTTAATGCCATGCCAACAAAACTACCAAAACTATTGCTAAAATTGTTATTAACTATAAGTTGGTATACACAGCAGTTTTCTTTTTTGCGTACAAAAAGGATACTTTACAGGATGAAATAATCACAAAATTCATTGGAGGAACAAAAAAGTTAGAACATCCAAGGAATTCATTTTTTCAAAATAGGAATGAAGGGTGGGGGATAGCAGTTCCAGATGATTAACAATATTATAAAGCAGCAATCATTAAAATCACTTGATAGTAGTTTAAAAATAGAAAAGTGGATTAACAGAACAGACTAGGCAAGGAAGAACTGGAAAGAATTGAACTCAATAACCCATTATTTGATGAACCAGAAAAAGAGTGTGTGTATGTATGTATGTATGTATGTATGTATGTATGTATGTATGTATGGGTAGAAGGAAGAGAATTGAGGTTATGTGTGTGTGTGTGTGTGTGTGTGTGTGTGTGTATGGGGGGTATAATAAAAATTTTAAAAATTAAAATCAAAACAACCTTGAAGTTTTCCCTCATGCCCAGAAAATTGGCAGGGATGATAAAGGATGGGAATCAGAGAGTTAGGCAAAGACAGGCCTAATAATATATTATTGGTAGAGCTGTATATTTTTCCCTCAACCCTCCTCGGTCCAGAAGTTGATGATGATGATGATGACAATGACGATTATGATGTAGATCAATATATTGGAGAGAGAGAGGAAAGAGAGAGAGGAAGGGGAAAAGAAAGAGACAGAAAGTCTGAGACAGAAATAGAGAAACAGAGAGGTAGGAGATTAGATAGATAGATAGATAGATAGATAGATAGATAGATAGATAGATAGATAGATAGATAGATAGGTAGGTAGGTAGGTAGGTAGGTAGGTAGGTAGGTAGGTAGGTAGGTAGGTAGGTAGGTAGGTAGGTAGGTAGATAGATAGATAGATAGATAGATAGATAGATAGATAGATAGATAGATAGATAGATAGATAGACAGACAGATAGACAGACAGACAGACAGACAGACATCTCACAAAACCAAAGGTTGTAGAATTTCCAATGGACTCAAAATGGGATACAGAGCAAACACATTTTTGTTTGTTCTTCTTTATTAAATAAATGATATAAGAGTAACTGTTATTATGTATATTTCATTGTTATGTTATTAGCTATAAAGTTTATAATAAATCATTTAAAAATATTTGCAAAACACTATTCTAACAACCCTGGAAGGTACATAGTGCAAGTATTTTAGTCACTGGAAAAGAATTTATTATGCTTCAACTGATGTAAAAAAAAAAAGCTGGAGTAGCAACAATCATGGTCTCAAAGTTAAAGCTAAAACAGACAATTAGAAAAGATAAACAGAGAAACTATCACCATTATTATTCAATATTGTTTTAGAAATGCTAGTAATAGTCATGAGAAGAAAAAAAATTGAAGGAATCAGAAGGAGAAATAAGGCAATAAACTATTTCTTTTTGCAGACATATGATCATATATTTGGAAAATCCTAAACATTCAAATAAAAATTAGTTTAAACAATTAATAATTTTAGCAAAGTAGTAGGATGTAAAATAAACCCACATGAATCATTCGTATTTTTATATATCACCAACAAAATCCTGCAAGAAGAGATAATAAGAGATACCTCATTGAAAACAACTGTACACAGTACAAAATACCTGAAATACCTGCCAAAATAGACCCAGGAACTATGTGAGCATAATTTTAAAACATTCTTTATAAAAATAAAGTTAGAGTTAAATAATTTGAGGGGGCACAGCCAAGATGGCAGAGTAGAAAGATGCACCTCTAGAAGCTCTCCCCACAAAGCCCATAAAATACCTGGAAAAAATGACTCTAAACAAATTCTAGAGCAGCAGAAGCCACAAAACAACAGTGAAAGAGATTTCCAGCCCAAGGCAGCCTGGAAGACTGACAGGAAAGGTCTGTCGCATGAGGTGTGGAGCAGAGCACAGTACAATATGGGCTACACTGTGGCAAGGACAGGACTGGAGCAGTCTTCAAGATGCCACTGACAGTAACTGCGGGTCCCAGATTCCTCAATTCACAAATGCCAAAGACAGCTTCAAAGGTCAGTGGGAAAGCTCTTTCACCTGTGTGAGAAGGGAAAGCAGTGGTCTAGCCCTGACCCCAGTCAGTCGCAGCTTCCATTGTTGGAACCCTAGCCTAAAACCCTGGGGGAATTGAGCTGCTAAATCTGGATTTCAGCCCTGAGTGGCAACCCTGGGATGAGGAGGAGTGCAACCTGGCATGGAGTTGGTGGAGTCTCTGGAGACAGAATCCTGCCCACATACCAGAGCACAGGCCAGGAGAGGAATAAACTCCTCTCCCTTGATTATGCCACCTTGGAGGAACTGAGAACTTACAGAGTAAACCTTCCTCTTGACAAAAGATCAGAAGTCAAGTAACTGACTGGAAAAACGCCCAAATAAAGGAAAAAGAATAAGATAATAGAAGGTTACTTTCTTGATGAGCAGGTATTTTCTTCCATCCTTTCAGATAAGGAGGAACAATGCAGACCATCAGAGTCAAGTCAAGGCTTCTGCATCCAAAACCTCCAAAATAAATAGGCAATGGTCTCATGTCATGGAAGAGCTCAAAAAGGATTTTGAAAAATCAAGTAAGAGAAGTGGAGGAAAAATTGGGAAGAGAAATGAGAGCAATGCAAGAAAATCATGTCAACATGAGGAGCTCAGCACAACCCAGTGTGAAGAGTATAGCCCAGCGTGGAGCACAGCCCAACAGGGACAGGACCAGGAACAGTCTTCAGGGAGCTACTGGCATCAGTAGTTCCTGATTGCTCAACGCACAAATGCCACAGACAGCTTCAAAGGTCAGTGGGACAGCTCCTTCACCCAGGAGAGGGGAGAGTAGTCTGGACTGCCAGCAGCAGACACTGCAGTGGCAGCTTCCATTTTTGGAGCCCTCTGCCTAGAGTCCTTGGGGGAATTGAACAGCTGGTCTGAACCTTGGCCCTGGGTTGAGGAAGAGTTCTGGTGTGGTGGAGTTGGAGGCAGTTGTGGCGAGGGAATTCTAATTGCAGATTCTGGGCAGAAAAGTTTTTGGTTGCTCCCAGACCAGTGTGCAGGTCAGGAGAGGAGTAAACTCCTCTCCCTTCATTGTGTCACCTTTGAGGAACAGAGAACTTACAGAATCCCAAAGTATACCCTCCTCTTGACAAAGGACTCAAAAGTCAAGTAACTGGTTGGGAAAATGACCAAAAAAGGGAGAAGAAATAAGACTATAGAAGGTTACTTTCTTGGTGAACAGGGATTTTCTTCCGTCCTTTCAGATGAGGAAGAACAATGCATAACTTCAGAGGAAGTCAAGGTTTCTGCATCCAAAACCTCCAAAATAAATATGAAATGGTCTCAGACCATGGAAGAGCTCAAAAAGGATTTTGAAAATCAAGTAAGAGAGGTGAAGAAAAAATTGGAAAGAGAAATGAGAGCAATGCAAGAAAATCATGAATAGTAAGTCAACAGCATGCCAAAGGAGACCCAAAAAAAATGCTGAAGAAAATAACACCTTTAAAAATAGACTAACTCAATTGGCAAAAGAGGTCCAAAAAGCCAATGAGGAGAAGAATGTTTTAAAAAGCAGAATTGGTTTAATGGAAAAGGAGGTTCAAAAGTTCACTTAAGAAAATAGTTCTTTAAAAATTATAATGGAGTAGATGGAAGCTAATGACTTTATGAGAAACCAAGAAACTACAAAACAAAAACAAAAGAATGAAAAAATGGAAGATAATGTGAAATATCTCACTGGAAAAAAGAACTGGCCTGGAAAATATATCCAGGAAAGATAATTTAAAAATTATGGGACTACCTGAAAGTCATGATCCAAAAAAAAGAACCTAGACATCACCTTTCATGAAATTATTAAGGAAAACTGCCCTGATATTCTAGAATCAGAGGGCAAAATAAATTTTGAAAGAATCCACCAATGACCTCCCAAGACCCAGAAAGAGAAACTCCTAGGAATATTGTAGCCAAATTCCAGAGCTCCCAGGTCAAGGAGAAAATATTGCAAGCAGCTAGAAAGAAACAATTCAAGTATTGTGGAAATACAATCAGGATAACACAAGATCTAGCAGCTTCTGCATTAAGGGATCAAATGGTGTGGAATATGATATTCCAGAAGTCAAAGGAACTAAGATTAAAACCAAGAATCATCTACCCAGCAAAATTTCAAGGGAAAAAAAATGGTCATTCAATGATATAGAGGACTTTCAAGCATTCTTGATGAAAAGACCAAAACTGAATAGAAAATTTTACTTTCCAACACAAGAATCAAGAGAAGCATGAAAAGGTAAACAGGAAAGAGAAATTATAAGGGACTTACTAAAGCTGAACTGTTTACATTCCTACATGGAAAGATAATATTTGTACTGTTTGAGACTTTTCTCAGCATTTGGGTAGTTGGAGGGATTATACACATATGTCTACATAGACAGAGGGCACAGGGTGACTTGCATAGGAAGGAATGATATGTAAAAAAATAAAATCAAGGAGTGAGAAAGGAATATATTGGGAGGAGAAAGGGAGAAATGAAAGGGGGCAAATTATCTCTCATTAAAAAAAGCAAGACAAAGCTTTTCCAATGGAGGGGAAAAAGAGAAGGTGAGAAGAAAAATGTGAAGCTTACTCCCATCACATTTGGCTTAAGGAGGGAATAACATGTATCTTACACTACAGGAAAGTAGGGGAGAAGGGGATAAGTTGGGTTTGGGGGGATGTTAGAAGGGGGGAAATAAGAGGAGGGGGTAATTAAAAGTAAACACTTTTGGGGAGGGATAAAGTCAAAAGAGATAATAGAATAAATGGGGGGGGCAAGGTAGGATGAAGGGAAATAGTGTTTCACAACATGACTATTATGGAAGTCTTTAGCACATATATAGCCTTTATTGAATTGCTTGCCTTCTCACTGGGGATGGGTGGGGAGGGAGAAAGGGAGAGAGGTTAGAACTCAAAGTTTTAGGAACTAATGTTGAGAATTATTTTTGCATGTAACTGAGAAATAAGAAATACAGGTAATAGGGTATAGAAATCTATCTTGCCCTACAAGAAAAGAGAAAAGATGGGGATAAGGGAAGGGAGGGGTGTGATACAAGGGAGAAAAGATTGGGAGAAGGGGCAATCAGAATGCATGGAGTTTTGGGGTGGGGACAGGGGAGAGATGGAGAGAAAATTTGAAACTCAAAATCTTGTGGAAATGAATGCTGACAACTAAAAATAAATAAATTAAAATATAAAATAAAAAATAACTTAAATAAATTAAGTAATTAATGATTGGATATATATTAATTTTTCATGAGTAGGAAAAGCCAATATAATAAAAGGACAATTTTATCTATTTATTCAATGCCGTTCCAGTTAAATTACTAAAAATTATTTTGCTGAGTAAGAAAAAAATAAAATTCATTTGGAAGAACAAAAGATCAAGAATTTCAAAGAAATTCATGATACAAATGTAAAGGAAATAGGTTCAGCAGTACCCGACCTCAAACTATATTAAATGGCAGTAAATACCAAAACTATTTGGTACTGGCTAAGAAAGAGAAAGGTGGATCAGTGAAACAGAGTAGACATACAATATACAATGGTAAAGGATTATAGTAACCTTGTGTTTGACAAATGAAAAGATTTAAGTCTTGAGGATAAGAATTCATATTTGGTTTAAAAAATTGTTGGGAAAGCTGAAAAGTAGCTTAGCAGAATTTGGTCATAGACCAATGATCTTGAACCACATATCTAGATAAAATCAAAATGGATACCTGACCTAGATATAAAGGAAGATATCAGAAGAAAATTAGAAGAATATGGAACATATTACCTATCAGACTCATAGACAGGAGAACAATTTATGAATAAACAAGGACTGGAGAGAATTGTGAAACACAAAATGGAATATTTTGATTATATTCAATTTAAAAAAGTTTTGTACAAATAAAACCAACGTAGCCAAGATTAGAAGGAAAGCAGAAAATTGGAGGGAAATTTTCATAGTCTCTCAAATAAAGGTTTCCTTTCTAAAATATATAAAGGATTTTGTCAAATTTATAAAAATTGTGATTCATTCCCTAATTGGTAAATGGTCAAAGGATGGGAACAGGCAGTTTTTCAATGAAGAAATAAAAACTATATATGGTCATATGAAAAAATGCTTTAAATCATTATTGATTAGAGAATGCAAATTAGAACAACTCTGAGATATCATCTTATACCTATCAGATTGGATAAAATGATAGATGTCCTTTAATTGGGGAATACCTAAACAAGTTGTGGTATATTATTTTGATGTAATACTACCATGCTATAAGAAATGATGAGTTGATTGATTTTAAGAAAATATGGAAAGATTTGCATGAAAAAATGAAAAGTGAAATGAGCTGTATCAAGAGAATGATGTACATAGTAACAGAAATATTGTCCTAAGAACAACTTTCAGGGATTAATTCATCTCAAAAATCATAAATACTCAAACTAACTACAAGGAATCTATGAAGGAAGATGCTATCCACCTCCAGAGAAAGAACTGATGCATAGCATGGCTTTACATATATGTGTGTGTGTATTCATGTTTAATTATAGTTTTTTCAAGGATGAGTGAGGATAGAGGGAGAAAAAATAAAAAGTGCACAGCTGAGAACTAAAGAAAACTTAGAAGGAAGAGCAGAAACACTGTGTGGCTTTGAAAACAATGTGTAGTATTTATTACATGGTTTTTCAAAAAAAAAAGTTAACAGTTTGAAATGGAAATTCATGGTTTTATATTGAATCCTCTCTATATGTTCTAGTGTATGCATGGAGATGTTCTTTTATTCCCTTTTTTGAATTTAAATTTAAAATGAATAAAAAATTGTCAGAAGGTTTGATATTTGATGTTGGTGGTAATAGGAAAGCGCTGGAGTTTATTGAATAAGGGTAGGGAATGTGATATGGCCAGACCTGTGCTTTAGAAAGATCACTTTGGAAGCTGAGTGGAAATTGAACTGTAGTGGAGAGAGATTGGAAGCAGACAGACTAAGGAGAAAGCCACTACAACAGTCCAAGTGATATTATGAGGGCTTGAAGAAGGGTGGTAGCTGTGTCAGAGGAGAGAAGGGAGTAAATACAAGAGATGTTTCAAAGGTAAGGTGAGAGGACTTGGCAATAGATTGGCTATATCTATTGGGGGGAGGAGAGGGGAGTGAATGTGAGGAGTTGAGGAAGACACCATGGTTATGAACCTTTGACAAAACTGGAAAATTATAAAGTTGGGCATGTTTTATAGGAAAGATAATGAGTTCAGTTTTAGACATATTGAGTTTAAAATGTCTCCATAACATCTAGTTTGAGATGTCCAATAAGTGTTTGGAGATATGAGATTGATGGTCAAGAGAAAAGTCAGACACTTGGACAGAGATAATAATAGAATCCATGGGAAAAGATAAGATCACCTACCCTATTGGCTTCCTCACAGAACGTGATGTCAGCCAAAAGTAGAAAATGAGGTGATTGGAAACCCTGACTCTCCTTTTGTGTTTCTTTCTCTCTATTGTAGACTTTAAAAAAAGATTTTTTAATTGATATCTTTTGCTTTTCATATCACCTAAATTCTCAGTATCCTTTCCTCTTCTCCCACCCCCAGCCATCCATTATAAGAAAGGATTTTTTTAAAAAGAAAGGAAAAGAGGAAGAAGAGAAAAATCAGCAAAACTATAGAGAATAGAGAAATAGAGAGAACAGAGAAAAAAGATAGAAAATATATGCAATGTTCCACCCCCAAAGACTTCCTACTTCTGTAAATGGGTGGGAAATTGTTTTTCATCTCTTTTTGGAGCCATGCTTGTCTTCTGTAAATCTTCAAAATTCACTTTTGATTGTTATGTGGTTATATTTTTTTCCTTGGCTGACCTTCCTTCACTCTACAATAGTTCATGCAAGCCTTTCCATGCTTCTCTATATTCAACATATTTGTCCTTTCTTACAGTACAGCAGTATTATATTATATTCTTGAATCACAATTTGCTTAGCAATTCGCCAACCAATGGATATTACTTTTTTGCCAGGTCTTTGCTACCACAAAAAGTGTTCTTATAAATATTTCAGTGAGTGTGTGTGTAGCATTTTCTCTCATCAATGCCTCCTTAGGATATATGCTTAGTAATACAATCTCTAGCTCAAAGAGTATAGAAATTTTAGTCATTTTATTTGCATAATTAGAGTTACTTTTCAAAATAGTTGCATTGATTCATAGCTCCACCAGCAATGTAAAAGTGTGCCAATCTTCCCCAAACCTCTTCAATATCAACTACTCCCATCTTTCAAAATCTGCACTGATTTGCTAGAGGTAAAGAACTTCGGGGTTGTTTAGATTTGCATTTCTCTTATTATTAGTGATTTAGATAATTCTTTCCTTTGGTTAATAGTTTGCAATTCTGCTTTTGAGAATTGTTGGTTCATTCAACCACTTAACTAATGGAGATCAGCGTTTGGATATATACTTTGTATCCATATAGTTGCTATTTTGAATAATATCTTACTTTCTATTTTTGCCTCTTGGATTTATTATAATACATAAATGCTGTTGATTTTGTGATCTTCAAATTTGCCAAAGCCATTCTCTCAATATCTTTGCTGATTCTCTAAGATTTTCTAAGTAAACTATATCATCAGCAAGAGGATAGCTTTATCTCTTCATTGCCTATCTTTACAAATTAAGTTTCTTTCTTATTGCTATTATTAGCATTTCTAGAATTATATTAAATAATAACAGGAAGAGTAGTTATCTTTGTTTTATTTCTGTACTTATTGGGAAAGTTTCTAGTGTGACCCTATTAAATATAAGATTCTTCTTTGGTTTTAGATAGGTATTTGTTATGATATATTTTTTTAAGTCTCTCTCTGCACATGCTTTACAGGATTTTTTTTAGCATAAGTAAGTATTGCACTTCATCAAAGTTTTTTTATGCTTCTATTGATATAATCCTGTGATCTGAAATGCTTTTATTTTCAATATGATTATTTTTATTATTTTTTAATGTCAAACCATCTTGCATCCTCGGTATAAATATAATTTAGTCAAATGAATAATATCTTGAATGAATTGCTGTACTCTGTCAAACAGGATTTTATTTACAATTTTTGAATCAACATTCATGAATGATTATACATCAGTATCAATATATCATTATCACTAATGATATTGGTCTATACTTCTATTTCTGTGCTTTATCTTTCCCTAGTTTAGCTATTAGAACAATATTTGTTTCATATATGGAGTCTTTCTCAATTTTTATGATTAATTTATATGGTATTGGAATTGGTTGTTTTTTTAATGTTTAAGGGAATTCCCTTGAAAATCCAGAAGGGCCAGGAATTTTTTCTTTAATTCCTTTACAATTAACTCTATTTCCTTTTCTGTGCTTGTATTATTTAAGGTCTCTCTTTGGTCTTTTGTTTTGGTGGGGGGGCGGGTATTTTATATTTTTGAAGTCATTTTATTTCTTTTGTGTTCTGTTGTTAGCATATAACTGGGCATAATAGGATCTGATAATTCTGCTTATTTCTTCTGCTTTTGTTGTGATTTCACCTTGTTAATTTGCTATTTTGCTGACTTAATTTTTAACCCTCTCTTTAAAATTGGCTATTTGAAACTATACCCAAAATGTAATCAAACTGTGTATATACCCTTTGATCTAGCAATATGACTACTAGGTCTGTCCCAAAGAGATTATGAAAAAGGAAAAAGGCTCTACATCATAGCAGCTCTTTTTGTGGTGGCAAAGAATTGGAAATGGAGGGAATGCCCATCAATCGAGGAATGGCTGAACAAGTTGTGGCATATGAATATGTAAAGGAATACTATTACTCCAAAAGAAATAATGAGCAGGCAGATTTCAGAAAAACCTGGAAAGACTTGCATGCACTGATGCTGAGTGAAGTGAGTAGAACCAGAAGAACATTGTACACAATAAGGTACACATTGTATGATGACTGACTGATTGACAACTCTTCTCAGCAATGCAATGATCTGAGACAATTCCAAAAGACTCATGATGGAAAATGCTATCCATATCCAGAGAAAGAACTACAGGATCTGAATGCAGATTGAAGCATATCATCTTCTCTCTCTTTAATCTTTCTTGTGGTTTCCCCTTTTGTTCTGATTCTTCTTTCACAATGTGACTAATGTGAAAATATGTTTAATATGACTACACATGTATAGCCTATATCAGATTGCACACTGTCATGGGGATGAGGGAGGAAAGGGGAGAAAATTAGAACTCAAAATCTTATAAAAGTGAATGTTGAAAACTAAAAATAAATTAGTAGAAAAAATTGGTTAAAGATTTATCAATTTTGTTAGTCTTTTTAAAGAACCAGTTTTTAGTTTTATTTGTCATTTCTGTAGTCTTTCTGGTTTCCAGTGTATATATTTCTCATCTAATTTTTCATATCTTTTCTTTTGTGTTTATTTTGGGTTTACATGTTGCCTTTCTAATTTTTAAAATGTATATTTAGTTTATTAAGCATTTCCTTTTCTATTTTGTTAATATATGTCTGTAGATATATTATTTTCCCCCTTAGAACTACTTTGTTGCATTCCAGAAAATTTGGTATGTTGTTTAATCATCATCATTTTCTTTAAGATAATTATTAAGAATTTCTATGATCTATTCTTTGGCCCACTCATTATTTATGATTTTATTGTTTGGCTTGTTGTTTCATCATTACCACTTTCTTTAAGATAATTATTAATTACTTCTATGATTTGTTCTTTGATACTCTCATTATTTAGGATTTCACCCAAATCTCCCTTTGGGTCTGAGTCTTTTGTTTATGACCCCTGAACTGATTACTATTTCTACTACATGATGATCTGTAAAGGATTTGCTTGCTATTTCTGCCTTTCTACATTTATTTGCAATATCTCTGTGCCCTAACACAGGGACAATTTTTGTAAAAAATTCCACATGAAGCTAAGAATTATGGATATAGTTTAGCAGTCTCATTTAGAAGGAACCATAAGTCTTTTAGCTCTAGTTTCTCCAGCAATTTGTTCAGTTTTATATTTTCTCTTTTTTATCTTTCTGTTACTCTTGCAATCTGACTTCTGACTTCATCATTTAAATGAAATTTCTCTCTCCAAAGTTACTAATAATCTCTTAATTGCCAAATCAAATAGCCTTTTCTCAATCATCATCCTTGTTAATCTCTCTATAGCTATTGGCACTGCCAATTACCCTGTTCTTCAGGATACTCTCTTCTTTCTAAGTATTCATGACACTCCTCTCTCTTGGTTCTCCTCCTACCTGTCTGGTCATTCCTTCTCCTGTCTCCTTTACTGGATCTTCATCCACATCATGGTGCTAACCATGGAGGTATCCCAAGGTACTTTCTTCTCTTCTCCATCTAGACAATTTCACTTGGTGATCTCCTCAGCCCCTATGGTTTTAATTATCATCTCTATGCAGATGACTCTCAGATCTTCTTGTCCAGCCACTGAAATTTAGTGAAAAGGTGGCGAAATGGTCAGCCCTGTGCTTAAGGAAGATCAATTTGACAGCTGAGTAAATGATGTATTGGAGTAGGGAAAGACTTGAGGCAGAGGAGACCAAGCAATAGGTTACTATAATTGCACAGGTGTGAGGTGATGAGGTTGGGTGCCAGGGTGGCTGCAGCACCAGAGGAGGGAAGGGGGTCTACGTGAAAGATGTCAAGAAGGTAGAAACTACTGTTTTTGTTCAATCATTTTTCTTCATGACCCCATGGACCATACTATTGATGGCATTTTCTTGGCAAAGAAACTATAGTGGTTTGTCATTTCCTTCTCCAAAGGATTAAAGCAAACAGACATTAAGTACTTTCCAAGGGTAACACAGCTTGTAAGTGTCTGAGGTCAGATTTGAACTCAGGTCTTCCTGACTTTAGGTCCAGCACTCTATCCATTGAGTCATCTAGCTGCACCAAGAAATTATAAGATGTAACAATTGTTTGGATATAGGGGTGTGTAAGAGCACAAAGAGTCGAGGATAACACCTAGGTTTTGAGCCTGGAATGATGGTGGAACCCTTGAGAATAATAAGAAAGTTGGGAAGAAAGAAGAATTTTGAGGGAAAGATGATGGGTTTAAGATTGGACATGTTAAATTTAAGCTATTTAGAGAGCATTCACTTTGAGATAGGCAGTTGGAGAAAAAAGACTGGAAGTCAGAAGAGGGATTAGTGTCGGAAAAGTAGATCTGAGAGTCATCTGCATAGAGATGATAATTAAAACCATGGGAACCAATGATATCACCAAATGAAATACATGTATTATACATAATACATAATAGAGAAGAGAGCTCAGGACAGAACCTTAAGGGGCCTCTGTGGTTGGCACTGTGATATGGATCTGCAGTAAAGGATACAGGAAAGGGGCAGCCAAACAGGTAGGAGCAGAACCAAGAAAGAGTTACTTAGAGAGAAGAAAGCATCCAGAAGAAGCAGTGGCAAAGGCTGCAGAGAGGTCCAGAAAGTTAAGGAAATTTTGTCCTGGATCCTCTTTCCTTCTCCCTCTATACTTTCTCACTTGGTGACCTCACCAGCTCTCATAGGTCTGATTATCATCTCTATACAGATGATTCTCAGATCTATTTATCCAGCTCTAACCTCTCTCCTGACCACCAATCTCACAACTCCAACTGCCTGTTGACTATCTTGAACTGGATATCCAATAGATATCTCAAACTCAACATGCATAAAATAGAACTTGAGGTTTCCTCTCTTCCCAGCTTCCTTATTACTCTTAAAGGCACCACTGTCCTCCCAATCACCCAGGTTCACAATTCCAATGTTATCCTCAAGTTCTCATTCTCACTCAACTCCAAATCCAATCTCTTTTCGCAACAGCTCTCATGTATGTCCTCTTCTCTGCACTCACACAGCCGCCACCCTGTTGCAGGTCCTCACCTCACACTGTACTAGCTGCTGGTACAGCAGCTCGAGATCCTCCCCATTCCAGTCCATCCTCTACTCAGCTGCCAAAGTGATTTCTCTGAAGCCATGTTACCTCTCCCTCCCTTTGGACTCACTAAATTCCAGTGACTCTCTGTTACATCTAGAATCAAATATAAAATATATAAAATTATTTTTCTACTTACTTATAAAGTATGCTTTTAGCTTTATTTCAGTCTTTTAAAATAAGAATGTTTAGAAAAATCGATTTAGACACATAAACACTTTTTAAAAATTTTGACAACATAGTGCCCAAGTTCCAAACAGCATTAGCCATATCAATGCAAAAAGGCATGAAAGATATCAAACTAAAATATCAGGGCAAGTAGCACACTGAAAAGGTATAATAAATGTCCAAACATTTTGAAGTTGGGATCCAGACAATCAAGGTCAAGGCTGAAAAATTCTCAGCAATGTTCACTGTTTTAGATTATTGCACATCTTCTCCTTGTTTTCCCTAAAATAAATCTTCTATTTGGCTGTTATAGGTCAACCTATTTAATCACATCCACAAAGTTTGAAATCTCACTCAGCAGAACTGCTACACATACAGAAATGTTCATATGAACATTTGTTCATATGGAAGGATTCTCAGCTTAGCCCACAAGAACTTTGCACTAAACCTCAGTGGCAACATAGAGCAAACATACATAAATCTGCACAGTTCAAGTTTCAAAAAAAACCTTTCAACTTTTGTTTACACTTATATCCTCCACTTTCAATGAAACAAGGTGTTATCCTATCATTTTTACAGTGGAGTTTATTTGCTACTCTAAGGAACAATTTCAGATACCAAATTTGAAGGGTTAGAAATAGAGAGATTTTACTTTCCCCATATATTTGCTAACCAAGATTAATTAAAGTCAGACTATCAACTTTTTCCCCAGGTGAAGTCCTCCAAGAAATATCAAATCTAATAAGTTCCCAAGATCACACACACACACACACACACACACTTACTTAGCCTTTTTTCTTACTCCTTTAGAATGGCTGAAACACTGAAGTCAGTATCATCTTAAGCTCAAGTCATTCAAAGTAACAAACTTAAGAATGACCAAAACCAAATTTTTATTTATACAAATAAATTTAATTCAAATGTATCCATCACGAGTTTTTGCCCCAAATTAACATGCTATAAATAAGCAAACTAAACTTGGGCATTGATGTATATGGAGTCCTAAGATGTCTCACTGGGCTTAGCTACAGACAACCACTCAAAGTAAAAAGAGATTTTTGAGTACAAAGTGCAGCAAGATGTTAAGCCATTTTAGTTTTGGCATTTACATATATTATATATATATATATTGCATTTCTGACTGAAAATGCAAAGAAATTCGAAGCATTACATTGTAAGCTCAATTGCACTATTTAAAATGGCACCAGTATCAATGTAATCATCCTTGTATCATCGGACTTAACAGTTTAAACTTTAGGGATGCTGGCAATCAACTGCTGGTGGATCTCTTTGCCTCATGACCCTCCCCATTCCAGTTGATCCTCCACTCAGCAGTCAAAGTGATTTCCTTAAAGCCATGTTACCTCTCCCTTCCCCTGGACTCAATAAATTTCAGTAGCTCTCTGTTACTACCGAAATAAAATGTAAAATTCCTCATAATTTATAAAGCTTATCACAACTTAATTCCTTCCCATTTTTAACCTTAAAAAAAAAGTCCTCATACTCTGTGATCCAGTGACACTGGCCTATTCCTTACACACAAAGGCTCCAATTTTCCATTTCACATCTTTTCACTGGCATCTACCATGCCTAGAAATGCACTTGTCGTTCTGAGTTCTTTCAAGTCTCAGCTAAAGTCCCACCTTTTGAAAGGAGCTTTCTCTGGTTCTCCCCTCAATCCCCAACCACTAGTTCCTGCCTTTTGAGATTAGGTCCCTTTGATACTGCATATATCTATTACATACTGATTGTTTGCATGTTGTCTCCCCTCCTAGAATGTAAGCAACTAGAGGAGGAACTGGTTTTTGCCTTTCACTATACTTAGCACATAAGATGCACTTAACAAATGCTTTTGACTTTACTTGACTGATAGTCAACTGTATGTTGATGCCATATTAATTATAATTACTCTATGCCATAGTTAAGTATGCTTGTCTTATTGTTTTCCAGACATGCTCCCTTTAGATTGGTATTCTGCCTATCTTGTGGTTACTTTCATTTTTTAATTGTGCCTAGTTTCACTGTCAGCTCTGTGCATAGTTTTTCCATTTTGTTTGTTTTGTTGTTTTATAGGTTGGTTTCATTATGGCTTCAACTTGCTTGCTGCTATTCAATGAGTTGCATATAGCTTAGATCAATAGACACTGAAGAACCTGCCAAGGGATTTTTGCCCTATTATGTCTATTCCATATGTGTCTGGGGTGTCTTTGCTGGGCTTTAAGGTGATTACTGAGGATACTGAGTTAAGCCCTCTTGTTCTATTATGCACTGATGCGTACTTGATGCTACAGTGGATACTATGCTTGGTGATTCCAGATGCCAAATGTGCTATAGCTGATTTTGCAAGGGGTTGCAAGGATTCAATTTTCCAGGCAAAGACGGTTAGGTTTGGAGAATTTTTGGGGGGGGTAGGGTTAACTCTAGTTGTCCCCAAGCCCTCCCAGGAGAATTCTAAACCTGTTTTTGGAGCTAAGCTAGGATTAGAGTTTTTTTCTTAAAGAGGCTATTCCTTTTAACTTTTGCTAGCTCTGATTATACCAGTTCTTATTTTTTTAAAGATGCTTTTGTTTTCTCTATTTGTATGGGATGTGGCAGTTAGGTGGCGCAGTGGACACAGTGCCAGGCCTAGAGTCAGGAAGATTCTTCTTCCTGGGTTCAAATCTGATCTCAAACATCTAGCATTGTGCTCCTGGGCAAGTCACTTCAACCCTCAGTTTTGTCATCTATAAAATGAAATGGAGAAGAAAATGGCAAACTACTCCACTATCTGTGCCAAGAATCCTCCAAATGGGGTCACGAAGAGTTGGACATGACTGAAAACAAGTGAACAGCACTTGTATGGGTTATGACAACCCTCTTTCGATTACTAAGCAAATTCTAATATTTAATAAGTTTTGTAAAATGTCCTTTGTTGAATCAGTACAATGCTATATTGGGAGGTAATTGGGATTTCTAATTGTCAGTTTGGTAAACTGTAAGACCTGTGCTGCAGGGACATTGTTCATATTCCTAAATCCCAGAACTGAGGAAGTTATTTTTAAAAAGGATAATGCTTGGAAAGATACTATATGCATGAAAATATTTATAGCAGCTCTTTTTGTGCTGGCAAAAAAATTTGCAACCACCTGGAAAGTAAGGAGGTGGCCATTAATTAGGAAATAGCTGAACAAATTGTGGTATTTGAAAGAATAGAATACTATTGTGCTGTAAGACACAGGCAATAGATGATGTCAAAGAGCCATGGAAAGGTGTGCTTGAACTGATGCGAGGTCAAGTGAGCACAACTAGAGAAGCAATTTATATCATAACATCAATATTATTTCTTTAAAAATTCTGAAGACTTTTTATAAACGGATGAAGAATGAAATGAGCAGAACCACAACAATTTATACAATAACATTGTAAGGACTAACAACTTTGAAAACTATAAGAACTCTGATTAATGCAATGACCAGCCATGATTCCAGAAAACTAATTATGAAGCATTCAATTCCCTCCTGACAGAAAGGTGAGGAATTTACCGTACAGAATGAAGTATATATTTTTTGAACATGACCAATAATGGATTTGTTTTGCTTGACTCTGAATATTTGTTTTGAGGAATTTGTTTTACTTTTCAATGGAGTGGGAGTAGGAGGGAGAGAAAATAGATTTGCTAGTTAATTTAAAACAAAAGGGCAATGCTTAAACCTCCCAAGAACTCCAGACTCTTGCTCTAGAGTGGGGACTTAGAAAATAGGTTCAAAATGTATCACTATCAATTTGTTGGAAAAAGAAATACCCATGTTTCTCCTCCCTTTCACTGCCAAACTCCTAGAAAGAATTATCTGTGTTCATTGCATCTACCTCTGCATTTGACCTACTTGCTCCTCAGTCCCTTCCAATTTGGCTTCTGTCCACATAACTTGATTGAAACTGTGCTCTCAAAGGTTACCAATCATCTCTTAATTGCTAAATCTGGCCTTTTCCCAGTCTTTATCCTACTTGACCATCGGTCTTCTTGGATACTCTCTCCTCCATTGGATGCTATGTCACTGCTCCTCCTTGGTTCTTCTATCTCCTATGACCGCTCCACCTCAGCATCCTTTGATAATCAACATCTACTTCCTGTCTCCTGAGCTTGGACCTTCTTCCTCCATATATTCACATAGTCCCTTAGAGATCTCATCAGTCCGTAATCATCTCTATGCTGATGATTCCCAAATGTATACATTCAATTCTAATCTCTCTTCTAGATTTTAGCCACACTTTGTCAATTTCCTACAGGATTATTCCTCCTAGATATAGGTATCTCAAACTCAACATGATTGAAACAGAACAAATCCTCTTCCCTACTAGCCTTCCTCTCCTCAAACTTCCCTGGTTCTGGGGAAGGTACAACTATCCTTCAAATTATCTGTATTAATAACCTCAGAAACACACCATCCTTCTCCCACCCTGCCATTCTGCCCCTGCCTCACCATATACAACCTCCATAAGCTTCTACTTCCATAGGATTGCTGGAATTTGGCTCATTCTCATTCATACAGCCACCAATCAACCAACTGCTAATTTCCTCATCATCTCCTGCTCATCTCCCCCTCTCCAATCCATGCTCCATACACCTCCTCCTAAGATGCAAGCGTTTACAACATTTACATTATTGATGACGATTATTCATAATCAACCCTATGTTTAGCAACCTATGGCTCTCAATTACCAGTAAGATAAAAGGAACTTCGTTCCTCCCTTAGTCCAAAATGGAAGGTCATCTACAACCTGGCTCTGAGCACCAGGCCTGGAGTCAGGAAGACTCATTTTCCTGAGTTCAAGTCTGGCCTCAAACACTTACTATCTGTGTGACCCTGGGCAAGTCACTTAATCCTGTTTGCCTCTGTTTCCTCATCTGTAAAATGAACTGGAGAAAGAAATAGCAAACCATTCCAGTATCTTTGCCAAGAAAACACCAAATGGGGTCATAAACTATCAGACACAATTGAAAAACAACTCGACAACTCATCTTACATTACTACCAGACTGAACCATTAGCTGTACCCTTCAGCTAAGTATGCTATCCTTCTTTGCATTTTTGCTCCTTGCCTCATTTCTGTCTCACAAGTGTTTTCTTCCTTCAGGGCACAATTCAGTTGCCATCTCTTCTGGTCTCTCCACTTCTTAGGGAATGTGGCCTCCTTAATTTTCATTAACATTTTGACTGCATATTGTAACTTCCTTCCAAGGTAGATTATAAGGTCATTGAAGGGATGGTCTTGTTTTTGTCTTTGCATAGTCATGGCCTAGGAAAGAACTATGCACATGGTAAGCATTTCATAAATGTCAGCTGAAGCTCTCCTGCTTCTGACTCTTACCTAACTTCTGTGACTTTGGGCAAATCCCAGCCTTTCTAGGCCTCAGATTTCACATCCAGCTATAAATTTATGATCCTGTGATCCTCTAGGGATCAGATCTAGTATTCAAACATCAGTCATTTGACTGTAAATCATCTTGCTATTACCATAGCTTCCTTCCAAAATGAGAGATTAAAGAGTTGACTGTCAGGGGTGGAGCCAATATGGCAGAGTAACTGCAGGTACTTTCTAGAGCACCTCCTCCAAGCCCAGCCAAATACCTTTAAAAATGGCTCTAAACAAATTTTGGAGCTGCAGAACTCACAGAATGACAGAGTGAAGCAAATCTCCAGCCCATGACAGACTGGAAAGTGTCAGGGAAGTGTCTATCATGACATACTGGGAGCAGAGCACAGTCCAGTGTGGGATGTGAGTGCACAGAGGGGACCTGAGTAGGTCTTGGGGGGACTGAATCTTTCACACCTGTGGTGGTTTCTAGACTTCATGACCCCAGAATGCTGAGGATAAATTGGAAGGTCAGTGGGAAAAGCCTGTGGGACCCATGCAGGAGAGTGGAGTGGTCTGGCCTCAGCCCCAGGGTGGCAGAGGGGGAAGGGGTAGAGGAACCCACAGCAGCAGGGGCAGCTGCAGCCACTGTTTTTGGAGCTCTAAGCCCACAGATTGTGGGGGGATCAAGAGGCTGACAGTAATCCCCCCACTGAAAGAGGAGAGCTACCTTGACAAAGAGCTCAAAAGTCAAGTAAATGGCTGGGGAAATGGGCAAAAACCAGAAAAAGAATCAGACTATAGAGTCTTACTTTGGTGACAAGGAAGACCAAAACATACAAACAGAAGAAAACAAAGTCAAAGCTCCTCCATCCAAAGCTGCCAAGAAAAATATAAATTGGTCTCAGGGCATGGAAGAGCTCAAAAAGGATTCTGAAAATTAAGTAAGAGAGGCAGAAGAAAAATTGGGAAAAGAAATGAGAGTGATGCAAGAAAATCATGAAAAACAGGTCAAGTGCTTACTAAAGAAAGTCCCCCAAAAATGCTGACAAAAATAACACTTTAAAAAGTAGACTCACCCAAATGGCAAAAGACATTCAAAAAGCTAATGAGAAGACTACCCTAAAAAGCAGAACTGGTCAGATGGAAAAGGAGTTCTAAAAGCTCACTGAAGAAAATAATTCGCTAAAGATTAGAATGAAGCAGATAGAAGCTAAGGACTTTATAAAAAAAAAATCAAGAAATTATAGAACAAAACCAAAGGAATGAAAAAATAGCAGACAATGTGAAATATCTCACTGGAAAAACAACTGACCTGGAAAAGAGATCCAGGAGAGACAATTTAAAAATTATGGGACTACCTGAAAGTCATGATCAAAATAAGAGCCTGGACATCATCTTTCATGGAAATATCAAGGAAAAATGCCCTGATATTCTAGAACCAGAGGGCAAAATAAATATTGAAAGAATCCACCAATCACCTCCTGAAAGAGATCCAAAAAGAGAAACTCCTAGGAATATTGTAGTCAAATTCCAAAGTTCCCAGGTCAAGGAGAAAATATTGCAAGCAGCTAGAAAGAAACAATTTAAGTATTGTGGAAATATAATCAGGATAACACAGGATCTGGTAGTTGTTACAGTACGGGATCGAAGGGCTTGGAATATGATATTCCAGAAGTCAAAGGAGCTAGGATTAAAACCAAGAATCACCTACCCAGAAAAACTGAGTATAATACTTCAGGGGAAAAAATAGTCATTCAATGAAATAGAGGACTTTCAAGCATTCTTGATGAAAAGACCAGAGCTGAATAGAAAATTTGACTTTCAAACACAAGGATCAAGAGAAGCATGAAAAGGTAAACAGGAAAGAGAAATCATAAGGGACTTACTAAAGTTGAACTGTTTACATTCCTACATGGAAAGATAATGTTTGTACTTCTTGAGACTTTTCTCAGTATTTGGGTAGTTGGAGGGATTATATACATATAGATAAGAGGGCATAGGGTGAATTGAATAGGAAGGAATGATATCTAAAAAATAAAATAAAATTGAGGGGTGAGAGAGGAATACATTGGGAGAAAGGGAGAAATGGAATGGGGCAAATTATCTCTCATAAAAGAGGCAAGAAAAAGCTTTTGCAATGGAGGGAAAAAGTGGGGAGGTGGGAAGGGAAAAGTGAAACTTACTTTCATCACATTTGGCTTAAGGAGGGAATAACATGCACACTCAATTTGCACTTATACTACAGGAAAGTAGGGGAGAAAGAAATAAGGGGGATGATAGAAGGGAGGGCAAATGGGAGGAGGGGGTAATTAGAAGTAATCACTTTTGTGGAGGGACAAGGTCAAAGGAGAGAACAGAATAAATGGGGGGCAGGATAGGATGGAGGGAAATATAGTTAGTCTTTTACAACAGGACTGTTATGGAAGTTTTTGCATAACTACACATGTATAATCCATATTGAATTGCTTACCTTCTGAGTGGGGATGGGTAGAGAGGGAGGAAGGGAGAAATGTTGGAACTCAAAAGTTTTTAAAAAACGAATGTTAAAAATTGTTTTTACATGCAACTGGGAAATAAGAAATACAGGTAATGGGGTACAGAAATCTATCTTGCTCTACAAGAAAACAGAGGAGATGGGGATAAAGGAAGGAAGGGGTGTGATAGAAAGAAGAGCAGATAGGGGAAGGGGTAATCAGAATGCATGGTATCTTGGGGTGGGGATGGGGAGAGATGGAGAGAAAATTTGAAACTCAAAATCTTGTGGAAATGAATGTTGAACTAAAAAAAAAAAGTTGTTGTAGTCTTAGTCTAGAGCAGAGGTTCCCAAGCTTATTGGCCTACTTCCCCCTTTAAAAAAATTATTCAGTGCCCCTCTGGAAATATGTTTAACCCTTTAATGTTTTGTTAAAATTTTGTATCATTTTTTTTAAATATAAAATATTTTTTTAAAAAATGACACATCTTAAATTTAATATTTTGTTGTAAATTTGTGGGATTGTTCCTGCATTGAAATTTTGATGATGCAATATTGAGTCATGTAACCATATAGTATCATATTGTAAACAAGTCATTATACATACATATTCCTGCAGATGCTTCCTGGACTTCCCAACAATGCACACTTGCCTGCCAATACTTGCTTGCTTGCTTGCTAAGACCCGTCAGCAGACTTGATCACTGATAAGTTATAACTTGTATTTTGTGTATTTATTTAGAAAAGAAAGTAATCAGTATAATTTTAACTCTGTTGCACAACAGATGAAACATACATGAACAATTTTTCAAAATTTTCTTATCTTCTTTACTTATACTTCCACCTCTCCTTTATTTTTATTCAATGTCCCCCAATTGTACCCAAAGTTACTATCAACCCCTCTGGACCATTGCAGCACCCCCCAGGGGGTGATATCACCTACTTTGGGAACTTATGGTAGAGTCACTTAGTCAGAGAGGACTGGAAACACTAAAAATTAGAGTGGCCTTCTTGCCCTCACCTCCTTTAAAAAAAACAAAACAGGATTATTTTTTAGTCATTTAAACTGTTTTAAAATTTACATTAGATTAATTATATGGCATATCCACTAGTTTTTAAGATTTTAAACTTCAGACCAAGAAGCTTTTAAAGTTGTGTTATAGTGCTTTAAATGGGCTTATTTCTTTGCATTTTGAATTAATTATTATCTAGACTGAGCCAGGACCTCGTAACCTTTTTTTGGTGACAATTCTGTTTTTCAGAATAATGTTTTTAAATGTCTAAACAAAACGTGGGAAGCCAATTATATTGAAATATACTAAAATAGTTTTGTTCAGCTATGAACTCTTCATGACCCCATTTAGTGTTTTCTTGAAAGAGACACTGAAACAGTTTGCCATTTCCTTCTCTAGCTCATTTTACAGATGGGGAAACTGAGGCAAACAGGGTGAAGTGACTTATCCAGGGCCAGATAGCTAGAAAGCGTCTGAGGCCAGATTTGAACTCAGGAAGATGAGTCTTCCTGACTCTAGGCCCAGCACTCTAACCCCTGTGCCACATAATTGCCCATTAAAATAGTTACATATGTATATACATGCATATACATATATATCATACATAGTGTGTGTATTTATATATGTATGTGTGCATTAAGTTCACAGATCCCAGGTTAAGAAACCCTGTATCCTAGACTTATGAGTTTGAAATCTTATGTCACTGTTCTCAAAGAAATCACTGATGTCAGCAAGATCTTCATTACATTCTATTGGTCCATTTGGAAATAGACTACCTTTTCTTCCTGGTCATTTGCAAACCATGCCAGTTATACTGTCTGACCATCCAGGTCATCTCCTTCCCACCACAACTTAGGTCTGCCTTGTCTTGTCTGAGAGTAGACCGCCATGTCTCTTCCTAGACATTTCCAAATGGTGCTGCAGCAACTCCCCTTTGTTGTTGGCTTTCTCCATTAGGATGTGAGCTCATTGAGGACTTGCTTGCATTTTGTACTCCCAGCACTTAACACAGCACTGAGCCCATAATAAGTACTTAATAAATGTTTTTTTCATTCATTCTTTAAAACAAAATACTGCCTCCCTCCAAAAAAAATACCTGTGGCTATTTTTAAACACAGAACACACCCTCCCACTAAACCCTCTCCTTAACCAAACCTCCCTATCACTGTTGAGAACACTACCATCCTCAGTCACCTGAGTAAGAAACTGGACTGTCATTTCAATTCCTTATTGTCATAATAATAATTAATAAAAGCAATAATATCACCATAAGACTTGCAAAGCACTTGACAAATATTATCTCATTTTATCCTTATAACAACCCTGAAAGGTAGGTGCTATAACTATCCCTGTTTTTCTAGATGAAGAAACTGAGGCAGACTGAGGTTTAATGTTATACATCTAGTATCTCAGACCCAATTTGAACTCAGGAGCTCCTGACTCCAGGTCTAGCACTAGTTGCCAAGTCCTGTCTCTTCTATCTTCACCTTATCTCTTGAATCCATTTCCTTTTCTCTCCTCGGACATAGCCACCACCCCCATTACCTCTGCCCTGGACTACTGCAGGTTATGTTCTCTTTGCCTCATTTCTCTTCACTCCAATCCATCCTCCACTCAGCTGCCAAAGTGATTTTCCTAAAGCATATGCCTGACCATGTCACTGCCTTTCTCAGTGAACTCCTGGCTCCTTATTATCTCTAGGATCAATACATCAATCAATAAGCACTGAGTGCCTATTCTATATGCCAGGCATTGTGGTAAGCATTTAGGATCAAATATAGTCTCAAAGCTTTTCACAATCGGGTCTCTTCCAAGCTTTTTACTCTTCTTACATTCTACTCCTTTCTATTTACTCTATGACAGCAGCCTAACTGCTGTTCCTTGAATAGCACCCTCAACCTCAAACTCTACTTTTCTACTGGCTTTACCCCATGCCTGGAATACTCTCCTCTTTCATCTAAAATTCTTAGAATCCCTTGCCTTCCTCTGAGACCCAATTCAAATGCCACCTTCTGCAGGACTCTCTCAGAATCACCCCTACCCAGCCTGGTTGTTACAGCTTGGTGTTATCTTCCATCTTCTCTGTACATATCTTGTATGTGCCTATTTATTTACATGTTGTCTCCCCTCTTTAGAGTATTTTTTGCCTTTCCTTTTATCCTCAGAGTTTAGCACAGTGCTTGGCATGAAGTAGATAATATATGCTTGCTGAAATTTATACTTTAATAACATTATAAAAATGGACAATTTTGGAATTGTTCAAAAATTCTGATCAATATAATGATCAACCATGATTGCAGAGGACCTGTGATAAAGATTGCTTCCTCCTGAGAGTTGATGGACTCAGACTACAGAATGAGACACATTTCTGGACAGTCAAAATAGAAATTTGTTATATTTGACTATACATATTCATTCTAATGGTTTGGTTTTTCTCTTTCCCTCCCTGGCCCAACCCCCAATCCAGCAAGATAGGAGCAAGTAAAAAATGAATGCTTGAAAAAAATTAATTACAAATTTTTAAAGTTAAGGAAAAAATTGCTTGTCGATTGACATATACAAACTGGTTCAGCCATCTTTACAGTGAATTAACTGGTCACAAAGTTATTTTTACTAACTGGCTTTTTGCTCAACTCAAACCCATTATTTGAATTGACTGGTTAATTTAGTCGTGACATCTAACATCATGGTGTGTACACACATAGTACTATACCAAGTCTTAGTACAAAGTTGTTTCAATTTATAGGACTGTGGTTATTTTTAAACTGAGGATATGCTTGAGATGGGCATATAAAATGAACTTTTTAAAACCTCTCTGGGCCTGCTTCTTCATCTATAAATGAGAGGGTTAAACTTTAAGCTCTAACTTTCTGCATAACTATGTTTTGAATAACTGATCCTGGGCACTTAGAATAGTCTGTTATTTCAACATTAATTAGAATGTCTATGCAGGCTGTTATTCATATAAACTGATAGCCCTCAGCTGTTAATAGTACTATAGTACCTCACTAAAATGCATGAGTGACCATAAAAAGTCTTCAGAAAGTAAAAATCTTTTATCTCAGTTCATCCCATTTCTCTTTGCTCATCTTTATGCCTAAATAACCTAATAATGGTCAGTTATTATATATACGCATACATGTATATAAATAATACATATACCTCTTCATATATGTATATGCGTATGTGTGTGTGTACAGTATAAAAATGAACAAATCATCCATCCTAAGTGCCCTAGAAGGCTGAAATCAATGTTTAACAACCTATATTCTGAAAACTCAAGAAATGTTTTCCTCAAAATAACTTTTGGTAATGACTCAAATATTTGAGGGAGAAGTGATTTCTGCTTATTAGAAGCACATGAACTGTTAATCTTCTTATAAAAATAATTTTCAGTGACTATCTCCACCTAGTGTTTTGAAAGATCAGAAAGCCAGCAGTGTATACTGATAAAAGAGAGCACTTTCTTCCAACAGATACAGAACTATCTTTTGGAAATTACATCCTCATTTGTTCTTCAGTCTTTAGACTCTTCAGTATAGTAAGATATCTTCATCATGTACATTTTATAGGCCTTAGTTTAGCAACAACACAAATCCCTTGGGTCCATGATGTATTTATGTAATTAAGATCAAGTTATATAAACTCTCCCTCTAAATAAACACCTCAGTTAGCAAAAGGGCTTTTCATTAAGGACCCTCTGAAGAATTCTAGAGACAACTATATTGAAAAACATTTAATTCTGCAGTCTATAGTAAGGAAGGTGGTTAAAAGTAAGGCTTGACATGACCTACGTTGCTTACCTATGTCATGCCTTCATTAAGTCAGGCAAGCAAGAACTATACTACTTATCCTGGAGCAGCTAAAAGATTTGAATGATGGCCAGCTATACCTTAGAAATCATTTGAACTTACATAGAAACTTTTACAAAGGATCACATCCAAATATATGAAATAATCAGCATTCACAAATGTATTTACTTCTATCAAACTAATCTTCCCTAGATTGAATTTTCTAGTTTCATTTTTTATTGCTGTTCTACAAGGTAGGTATAGGTATTTCATAATATTTCGTTTGTCTATGCCTTCCCAACTATCCCCATCAATAATTCACATCTGCTATGGTACTGAGAATGTCTTCACATTACCTCAGTCTGAACTTCAGTCAATCTCAGCCACCGCTGGACAAAGGGAGTCAGGATGCATCCTAAACCATGGGATGGATACAGGTAGTTAACTCAATCTGAATTACTGACTAAATGCCGAGCACTGATGTGAAATAGTTAATGTCAAGTCTCATTTTAATCAGGTATCCTTAATCAATATTAAGACATACTTCATTTTCTGTTCCCACTCACTCCCAAGGAAACGAATGAAATGGGCAGTAAAGATTATGCAGAATGGGTTTGGACACTTCAATAGATCTGTGATTTCACTAATGTGGGCCTTCCCTCCAAACTGTGCAGATAAGTATCCATTTATGCCTTATCATTTGGAGGGCTCCAATCCATGCCAGCCCACAATTTCTCCAGTCTACCCACAAACAAGAACTCCTTCATATAGATACCAACAGAGAATAGGTAGTAAATATGGGTAAAACTTTCTTCTGAAAACGTTAAGCTGAATTTTTGCAAAGCAAATTTTATTTTAGTTGTACCACAGAGGCTTCCATCTAAAAACAACTGAGGAGTAACTCTTGCAATATGGAAAATCCTTTAATTAGGCTGCTTGAGTTCTCTGCCTGGGTGTCCCACAGGAATCTGAAACTCAAAATGAACAAAACCAAACTCCTTTTCTCCTAAATCTGTCTCTCCACCTTACTTTCCTATTTCTGTCAAGGGTAGCACCATCCTTCCAATCACTCAAATTCACAACCTAGTCGTCATTTTAACCCTTCACTGTCACTAACCACAGACCCTTCACCAACTCTTGCTGATTGCTTGTCATGAACGTGTTATCAAATCTATCCCCTTCTCTCAACTCCCAAACTCTTATTATATTTCACCTAGGCTAATATGGTGACAACTTAGAGCTTCACTGCATCTGGTCTCTCTCCCCTGGCCATGACATTCCTCTGCTCAAAAAGAGGCAGTGGCCTAATTTAGGATAAAATACAAACTTCTCTGGCATTTCCAGTCTATATTTCCAAACTGATTATACAACAAATTAACCCCACTTGCTGTCTCCACAGAAAACATTTTCCTCCCTGCTTTTGTACAAGTTGTTCCCCAAACCTGAAATCTTCTTTTCACCCACACCTCTCAGAATTTCACCTCCCTTCAAGATTAAGCTCAAGTGCCACTGCAACCCCAGTGTGTTATTTGTTCATATAGCCAGCATTTACTTATCTCTGACCATGTATGAACCTTTTAGTAAAACAGAAGTTTCTAGGGGTTCATTTGCATCATCAGCCTCTAGCAGAGGGCCTGGCACATAGTAGGTCTTGACTGAATTTTTTATACTGCATGTCCTAAATTTATTTCTCTCTGTAGCAGTGATATCCAGAATGATCTGCAATTTAACTCAATACTGGCCCTAAAAAGGACTTATCACCAGTAAAACTACCAATGCCCAAATTCACATTATTAATTAAGCCATCTTGAGTAAAATTTAACATTTAAAATTTTTCCTCAACTGTCCAATTCTGTATCATTTACAAATACTGATTTCTATCCTCGTGCTGGTTGTAGTTTAGGGGAAAGAGCACTGGATATACCAAAAAAGTGGTTTCAAGTCCAGGCTCCCTCCATTTACTAGTGTGAACTTGACCTAGTATCTCTAGTTCATAATTCATCTGGAAAGGGGGATAACACACTACCTATGTCAAACTGGTTACTGAAGGAATCAATTCAGATGATAAAAAGTACTCTGAAAACTGTAAATGGCTTCAATAATTAATTCTAATTGTTTTAAAGGGCAAATGGCAAGTATGCATGCCAGTTTGGCTTCAGGGCAGGGAAAAAGTAACCCCTACTGAACAGTTCCCAGCACATACTAAATGTTTAATAAATATTAGTTGATTAATTTTAAGTTCTTTGATAGTAGTGTCCATATTCTATCCAACATAAGAGTTTCAAAGAAATGGCAAATTACCACAGATCATATAATTAGTTAAAAATTTGAGAACAGCTGATAAATTTTTAATCTTTATAAGAATGAAAATGATTATATTTTTCTGACAGTAGGATTAGAATACTTATTTCTTTTTCCACCCTACCTTAAATGTAAGAAACGTTTGAGACAGTCATTTTACTCAGTTCTCTGTTCAAAGTCCAGGACGCTCCCGCTAAAAGGACTTCCTCCCCAAACCTAGCCAATAAAATGCTACACAATTTTCTAGAAAAGAAAAAAAATATGACCCTATATCATTGACCTATATGATATAATCATTTAGAAAGATAGAGGTCTGAATGAAAATTGGGATTTTAAAACAAAATGAACCCTTTTTACACATCTGCTTTGTGCACAAAGCTCAACAATCACTGTACTAAAGATTCAAAACACTAGGGAAGGAAGAATTCCACAGGCAAGACAGACATCCAAAATGGCTCAACATAATTTATTTTTTTATGTTAAAATGTACAGAGTTCTTTTGAAAGTACTTGCTAGAAAGGGAAAAAAAAGTGATATTACATACAAGGAGAGGAAGGGAGGCCAACTGGCCCAGGAGCGCATGACATGGAGAATTACAAAGGCATCTAGGCACCCCTTCCCCTTAGCTTACAAGTCACCATGAACAAAGTACAAAGAGGTTACAAAACAGGAAAAGCAAATATAAACAGACAGGAATAGACTTAGCTTCATTTGTACATGCGGCTTTTAGAGGCATCTGGAGCTCTATTCACACACTCTAGAGATCTCTTTAAAGAGAATTTTATCTTTCTTAAAATAGTTTTTAATATTCTACAACAAAGATAAAAAATTTTAAAGATGGAATGAAATGAAAAAGCTCTTATTTTAAAAGGCATCAAAGTCACTAACAGTGAGTTTTTTTTTAATTTCTTTTAGAAGATTACCCAAGTTATCTTGCTAAAAATACATTTTTTTTAAACAGAAGTGAAAAAATGACAGGTACCAATATTATTGTGTTGGATAATTTCTTTTATAATATAGAAAAGAATGTTTTTCTCTACAATAGTTCTACAGTCACAAAGAGGTTTGTGGAAAAGGGAGCTGCCCGATTGATTTTTTTTTTTTTAAAGAAAGAAACCAAACCAAACACAACCGCAAACCAAAAGAAACTGAATTCACGGCCCTCATTTCAACAGCTTCTCCTTCTGCCTTGACCCACCCTCCTCCCAACATACCTCTCCCCCACCCCCCACCCCAACCCAACCAGGAAGCAATGACACAGCTGAAGATGTAGGAAGGAGAGGGCAGCACTGTGCACTTTCTACATAGATGACTGGGAATTGGAATAGTATATACAAAGAAACTGGGTCCTACACAGCCTTGCACATGCTCAAAATTAATAGCAATAAGATGTGGAATTCTGCCTTTTCTATCTAACGCTTAATTGGGAAAGTCAATTTAAGTGCATCTGGAGAAAAAACCCCAATAATCTGTGCATTTGAAAATTTTTAATGCCTAATTAATACTTTTAAAATTTTATTTATATAAAATATACAAATAAAGGAGATAACATGCTTATGAATATTTCATTAAGCAATATTTCCCCCTTTTGGATATGTGACTGCATATACCAAGTAGTATAGCAGTTTCCATCTTTTCACTGATGGAAAATGTCTCTTTTTCTAACCCAGAAGGGAGTAGCAGGAAAATATTGGAGAACTGATTGTACAAGGGGAAGGAGAATGAGGTTGGAACAATATATTAAAGTACTGAAATCCTGCTGACTAGACTCTATAGAATTGTGCTGGTGGCCTGTCCTTCTTCTAGTCAACCACTCATAGGAGATGGTTTGATACACTCTGATTCACAGGAGATAAACTTAGGGGGAAAAGAAAGAATCTCAAAGGACACTGGGAAACTGGAGGTATGTGCTATTTGAACAGTTATACAACTCATGTCATAAATTCCCTTAGGAAACACAAACATTTCTCATTATTCTTTTCAACATTAAATAAATAGTGACATTTTTCAGATTTCTTTTTTAATTCACTGAAATGTACAGTTTGTCCACTGATACATAGTAAATAATGTAGTTTAAAAGAGGCAAACCACAGGAAACTGCTATTTGAATTCGGTCAGATCTGAAGGCTCAAGAATCAAGACCCTTAGCATTTCAAAGTACATACTAAAAATAAGAACTTTGATGGACTATGAGATTTATGGCTGATTCACTAGGTGATTAAAAAATAAGAGGTCAATTTCGTCTTCTTGATGGCTAGCTGAACATCTATATTCATACAAAGACTAGATTTGGATTGCAAACAGCATTCCTCAGAGATACTGCTGTTACATGAGACTAAGAGCATTTCTGTGTCTCTGAGTGCTGGATGAGAATATTAGAAAATTACGTTACACTTGGCTTAAGCAAAACAAACATTCCAATGAAATTCATCTACAAAGAAAAATATGTGGGAAAGGTTTCAAGAGGTGTGTGTGTAGGGAGAGGAGGGGATTTAAAGAGGAGAAATATTTCCTGCCTCACTTTAATAATAATAATAATATTAATAATAATAATAACAATAAGTTTAAGGAGTTTGGGTTGTTCTCCATGTCCCCTTCTGAGCCTCCCATAAGTGCCTCCTGCTGGAATGAAGTAGGAAATGAAAGGTTGGGTTTGGAGGGAAGGGTCTGCTTAACCCTCGAGATGTATAGCTAACACTTAAAAATGACAACATTGGGAGCTGCACACAGCGAGGGGGGAACATACATTTTAAAATAAAATAAAGATAAATTCACTTTTACACAAATTCTGTCCACGTGGTATGTAAAGAAAGTAAGGCTCTTTTTAATTATGAAAAGATTTTGTGCATGATTCCCCCCTCCCTAAATCCATTCTTACACAAATTCTACTGTAAAATGTTTCAGGATTGTGAAGAAAACCAAAACCCAGAACAAAATGAACCAAAAAAAAAAAAAAAAAAAAGACCAGGCTTTCTAAAAAATAAAATAAACCAAAGAAAAATCCCTCTAAATCTACAGCAATATTTTAACTGGAAAAAGGTCCATTTTCTCTGGTTTGTCAGTATAAAAGGTTCCTTTATTTATATATATTTAAGTTTTTAAACTGCAAGTTCATCTTGCTCATCTTCTCATGTAAGGTCCATTAAGAGACTGCTTGGGCACGCCAGCAGTATTCATGTAGCTGTGATGGGAGGGGCCAGTGTACATCATGTTCCCATGAGGGTTTGGCTGCATAGGCTGCTGGGTATAGGCCTGGCTCCCCATCATTCCCATCTGCATCTGCATAGGATACTGTGCTGTCTGGTTCATGTAGGCAGGGTTACTATGGTAACTGCTGTTCATCATGGGCTGTGTCATTCGGTAACTGTTCATGGCATTCAAAGTGTTCATATTCATGGAATTGACATTATAGGGGGTCGTTGGCATTAAATTAACCCCCATGTTCATGCCACGCTGAACAGCTAATGCACGAGGGCCAGCCTGCATGGCGACTGCTGGCGGGCTGCGACCATAAAGCTGCTGCTGGTGAGCAGCTGCTGAGGGCAGTGGTGCTGATTTAGAACGGATGGAAATGTGCCCCTTGACTGGCATTTGCCCTTGCAACCTCTGAGTGTGGGGAATACCAATGTTGGTGGCAGACATGTTGCACTGTAGCAGAGGTGATGTGAGGTTCATGGTAGTAGATGCCAGGTTTGGGGGTGGTGTCATGGTGGCTTGTGCTTGAGGGGCCCCAGCTAATGGATGGGATGGAGCTAGCTGAGCCAGTCCTGTATTGGACAAAGAAACACTGGTTGCATAGGAAGTCACAGCAGGAGAATGGCTATAAGGCATGGCATGTGGGTCCATAATGGTGTTAGTCAGCTGCTGCAACTTAGCTAAACTGAAGGTGGCTGATGGTTGGGAGTAGCTGCTGGCACCAAAATCCCCTGGAATCCTTTCATAAATACTTATGTTCCCAGTGCTTCCAGATTCTGGTATTTCCATGATCATTGGGGCTGGGGTGAAGCTGTTATTCATACTACACTGTGATAGTGAAGGCTGCTGCTGGGGTGGAGGAGGGGGTTGAGGAGGCTGGGGCTGGGGCTGGGGCTGGGGCTGGGGCTGCTGCTGAGCGGGTGGTGGTGCTGGCTGCTGCGGTTGCTGCTGCTGCTGCTGCTGCGGTGGTGGTGGTTGCTGCTGGTTACTCGGTGGTCTTTCCACCACACAACTCTGAGGTGACTTGATGTTGCAGTTGGTGGCAGGTTGCACACTGTTCTGCTGCATCATGCTACAGCTACTGCCCATATTGGCCATTTGCTGAGTGACAACACAACTGTTCTGAGTGAGGCTACTGGAGGAGGACAATCCTCCATAAGAGCAACTGCTCTGGGAAGAGTTATTTCCACAAATGCTGCCACCCATAGTGGAATCATAGCTGCTAGGGTTCTCATAATTTTCTGTGGTGCTCTCAATGCTGCCCAGGTCACTGAAGCCACTGTCCACCACCTGCTGAGAGTGGTCTGACACCGAAGGCACATCCATCATGGGGCTGGTCTCCATGTTCTGCATAGAGGGTGCGGACAGGGATCCTTGTTCAGGGCTGATCTGGGTATAACCACTCTCAAGAGCAGGCACATTGGGACTGCTGACTGAACGGACTGATTGGCTAGGATGAGACTGAACAGAAGATATTGGGCTGTTGTGTTCTGAAGCATGGCAGTCTTCAACCATTGATATCTGAGGGTCTTCATCAGCTTGGGTGTAACTCTGCAAAGTCTGACAAGCTGCAAGTGTTTCTTCACAGTCCTGGTACGTCCCATCATGTTCATTGCTTTCTTCCTGGGTCAGTGACTGTACTGCCTGCACAGTTTCCAGATCTAATTCACTATGAGGAATCTCTTCTTCTTCTTTTAATTCAATTAATTCTTCTTTAGTGCTTGCTTCTTCTTCATGATCATCCTCAGACCCTGGCATAGGCTCGGACACCACTGATGTCTCATGGGAAGCCTGTTCCTCCTCAGAATCTGGTTCTGTTTCATTCTTGCTCTTTATTTCCTCTCGACTGCTCTGTGTATTTGTTTCTAAAAAAGATTCCTGACCCCCTGGCTCCTCCTTGACTCCTTCCCTTGCTGTCTGCTCCTCTGCTTCCTTTTTCTTTGTGGATTCTAGGTGACCGTCATCTTCATCATCTGCATCATGGTCTTCATTCTGGTTTGTTCCTGAGGTCACTTCATCCTCTTCCTCAGGCTCCTGCTCATCCAGCTCCGCCTGCTCCTCCTCCGACTGCCTTTGCTCTTCTTCTAAAACCCGAGGCTTCTCCTCCACTTCTTCTTCTTCTTCTAGCTCAGGTTCTTTGGATTCTGTCACTGGGCTTCCACGGCTGTCCGCTGGGGAAGCTGCTCTCACTTCACTGCTGGTCGTATCCTCATCCTCTGCCTCTCCGCCCTCTTCTGTTTCTCCATGTGTATCATTCTCCTTCCTTTCTTCAGCAAGGGGCACATCTTCTTTTAATTCCATAGCCTCTTCTTTGTCTTGAATTTTGGGCTTGCGCCCATTCTTAGGAAGGGGTACAATGGAATCAACTCTACATTCTTGAGTAGATATTGTCAGCATTTCTCGGTTCAGCTTGAATCCTGGTTTTCGGCCAGGCCTTTTCTTCCAGTGGATTGGTTTACGACTTTTGCCTTTGGGCCATCCCTTCTTCTTTTTCAAAGGTGTAGAAGTATCTGGCTCAAGTGGGGAATCCCTCACGTCACACTTTCTCAACATGGATACTGGCTTCAGAATAGGGGTGCCTGTGGAGGAAACAAAAAAGTCATCATGCTTTGAATTTTTTCTAGTATCTTTCTCTGAGAAACTAAAAATACTTTTCAGAGATGATTTTATATATAATCACAATCTCCTTAGAAAGGAGCAGAGAGTATAGAACATAATGACTGCATGGCTAAGAAAACCAAGTCACAGTGAAGTAGCATAGTTACAAATGAAATCCAGGTATCAAGCATGCTATCTACTACCATCCAGTGGCTAATATTAAATTTCTATCCAAGAATCAAATATGTTCCTAATTTTTTCCTTTTTTCCACATAGGAGAAAGAGTTATAAAAGGCCATTCACAAATTACAGATTACAAAATTTTGAGTAACATTAAAATATTGTTTTGGGTTATTGTTATTATCACAAATGTTAGATTCATTCTTTCGTGCAGCTATCGATTCTATAACATGTTTCAAACACAATCTTCCTAGAAATTTGGTACACATACAACTTCCAAAGCATACCTAGAGTACCACTGCAGTAGAACCAAATGAGCACTAGACAAAAAATTAGGGAAACCTGATTGTCTTAGTCCTGTCACTAGCCTTACTTTTTTCATTTGCAAAATGAGGGGGTTGGCAGGATGATGTTTAAGGTTCTAACCAGTGCCAGAATCCTACAACTATTTCACAGAATACAGTATGAGTAATAATGAATCATACAAAGTCATAATCATCATATGAATGTTCAACTACAATAGTGGTGAATTTGGATGTCTGAGAAATGAGAGATGGTAATTATCCTTGCTACAAGTCACCTTTTCCAGTCAGTCAATAAGCATTTATTAAGCCACTTCTAGGTGCAAGATATTGTAGTAAGTATTGGGGATACAAAAAGAGGCAAAACTCAGTCCTGCCCTCAAGGAACTCACAATCTCATGGAAGAAACAAATAAAAATATATACAAACAAGCTAAATGCAAGATAAACAAAGGAAAGCATTAGAATTAAGGGGATCAAGAAAAACATCCTATAAAAAATGAGAAGGAAGAGCATTCCAGGCATGGGGGGACGGGGCACGAGAGACTATCCAGAGCTGAGAGATGGAACTTCTTGATCATGGGAAAGTGAGGAGGCCAGTGTTACTGGACTAAAGAGGATGTGGAGGGAAGTAAGGTACAAGAAGACTGGAAAAGTATGGAGTAACTACGTTACGAAGAGCTTTGAATGCCAAACAGAAGATTTTGTATTTGATACTAGAGATGACAGGGAACCACTGGAGTTTACTGAGTAGAGGAGTCACATGGGTGGACCTGTCATAAGCTTTAGAAAGACACAAAATAATCTCAATTCTATTATTTTCAAGTTCTCCTCTCTCTTTTAAAATGAATCTACAATGTAAGTGATGAATCTGTCAAAGTATCCTTTTTCTGTTTAAGATTTTGATGTTTTTTGCCTGCATGGATTTCTTTAGAGCCACCATCCTTATTACCTCAGATAGTTTCTTGACCTTAGAACTTTCCAGAAAGTTCTTGATACAAACTTTTGCTGAAACAAAACTGAAAAGGGATCCATACCTTGAAGTGTGAGTGTGTGTGTGTGTCTTCTGACTGCTGAATAGAGGAATATGTGTTTAATTGTACAATGAAAAATAGGCAAAAACTATCGTTGTTAAATCATTTTTCAGTCGCTTCTTACTCTCTGTGACCACATTTGGGTTTTCTTGGGCAGATATACCAGACTGGTTTGTCATTTCCCTCTCCAGCTCATTTTACAGATGAGGAAACTGAGGCAAACGGGGTTATTAAGTGACTTGCCCAGAATCACACAGCTAGTTAAAGTACCTTAGGTCAAATTTGAACTCAGGAAGTTGAGTCTTCCTGATACCAGAGACCAACACACTATCCACTGCATCACCTAGCTGTCTGGAAAAGCAAAAATGTGTAAAGAAAAAAATCTGTACTTTAAGAGATAAGACAGTATCTAAAATTTAGGCACTAAATATTTAGACTCTACATATTAAGAGATAGGTTTACTGAAAGGGAACTTAATCCTAGAAGATCACCATAGTGAAGAGGGAAAAGTTAAAGAGTTGGCAGGAATAGATTACCAGGTAATCTATGATTTGACTATCATCTGACTGTGAGAGGCAATGTGCCATAATGGACAGAGAGCTGGCCTTTATGCCAAGAAAACTGTCAAGTCCCACCTCTGACACACACTGGCTGCAAGACTCTGGGCAAAAACCCTTAACTTCCCAGATAAACCTAATACTAGATGTAAACATCAGACAACGTGCCAAACTGCTCTGGTAAAGAGTTTTTCCACCATGAATTTACTGAACCATTGAAATCTCAGGTCTATCTATCCCCATCCCTTTTTGACTACTGTCTTTTAGAGAACATAAATATCAGATAAAATCTTTAAGAAATCAGTCTTAAGAATATAAGGGGGCAGGGGGTGTGCACAGAGCCAAGATGGCAGAGTTAGAAGCAGGGACCTGCTGGAGCTCTTCCCACAGACCCCTCAAAAAAATCTGTAAAAATGACTCTATAAACAAATTCTAGAGCAGCAGAAGCCACAAAATGACAGAATGAAGCAAATTTACAGCCCAAGATAATCTGGAAGGTTGACAAGAAGGGTCTATCTCTCTGGGTTGGGAGAGAAGCGCAGTTCAGCATGGGTGGATGGAGCTGGAGCAGGCTTTAGAGGACTGAATCACTGGTGTCTGCAGAAGTTTCCAGACTTCTCAACTCACAAATGTCAAATACAGCTTCAAAGGTCAGTGGGAAGGGTCTCTCACCTGATTGAGAAGGAAACATGGGTCCCAGCCCCAAGGTGGCAGCAGACACTGCAAAAGCAGAAACCCCACACTTAACAAAGAGTTCAAAAGTCAAGTAATTGGCTGGAAAAATGAGCAAACAGGGAAAAAGAAACAGACTACAGATTCTTACTTTCTCAGTGAAGAGGTATTTTCTTGCATCATTGGTGACAAAGAAGATCAAAACGTACAACCAGAAGAAGAAAACAAAGCCAAAGCTCCTGCATCCAAAGCCTCCAAGAAAAATATGAATTGGTCTCAAGCCATGGAAGAGCTCAAAAAGGATTTTAGAAGTCAGGTAAGAAAAGTAGAGGAAAAACTGGGAAGAGAAATAAGAATGATGCAAGAAAATCATGAAAAACTAAAGGAAACCCCAAAAAATGCTGAAGAAAATAACACCTTTAAAATCAGACTAACCCAAATGCCAAAGGAGGTCCAAAAAACAATGAGAAGAATGCCTTAAATAGCAGAATGGGTCAAATGGAGAAAGGGGTCCAAAAGATTACCGAAGAAAAAATTTTTTAAAAATTAGAATGGAACAAATGGAAGCTCATGACTTTATGAGAAATCAAGAAATTATAAAACAAAACCAAAAGAATGAAAAAATAGAAGACAATGTGAAGTATCCAAACAACTGGCCTGGAAAATAGATCCAGGAAAGATAATTTTTAAATTATTGGACTACCTGAAAGCCATGATCAAAAAAATAGCCTAGACATTACCTTTCAAGAAATTATCAGGGAAAACTGCCCTGATATTCTAGAACCAGAGGGTAAAATAAATATTGAAAGAATACACTGATTGCTTCCTGAAAGAGATCCCAAAAGGAAAATTCCTAGGAATATTGTAGTCAAATTCCAGAGTTCTCAGGTCAAGGAGAAAATATTACAAGAAGTCAGAATGAAACAATTCAAACATGGTGGAAACACAATCAGGATAACACAAGATTTAGCAGTTTCTACACTAAGGGATCAGAGGGTTTGGAATACGATATTCCAGAGGTCAAAGGAGGTAGGATTAAAACCAAGAATCACCTACCCAGCAAAACTGAGTATCATACTTCAGGGGAAAAAATGGAATTTCGATGAAACAGAGGACTTCCAAGCATTCTTGTGGAAAAGACCAGAGCTGAATAGAAAATCTGACTTTCAAATACAAGAATATATGAAAAGGTAAACAGGAAAAAGAAACCATAAGGGACTTTTTAAAGTTGAACTGCTTACATTCCTACATGGAAAGATGATATTTGTAACTCACACTTCTTTCTCAATATTGGGGTAATTGGAGTGAATAATATATATAGATATATATATATAGATAGATATTTGTATAGATATGTATATGTGTATGTATGTGTATGTATGTATATGTATATATCGATATAGATATAGAGGTGATGCAATGTGAGCTGAATATAAAGGGAAGATATATCTAAAAACTAAAATTAAGTGTAGAGAGGAATGTACTGGGAGAAAGAGAAAGGGAGAGGTAGAATGTAGTGAATTATCTCAAGAGGAGGAAGGTGAGAGGGAATAAGTGAGCCTTATTTTCATCAGATTTGGCTTCTGGAGGGAATAATATATACACAATTGGGTACAGAAGTTTATCTTAGTCTACAGGAAAGCAAGGGGAAGGGGATAAGAGAGGGGGGCCAACAGAAAGCCCGGCAGATTGGGGGAAGGGGTAATCAGGAAGCAAACACTTTTGTGAAGGACAAGTCAAAGGAGAAAACAGAGGAAGGGACAGGTTAGAGGAAAATATAGTTACTCTTTCACAGCATGACCATTATGGAAGTGTTTTGCATGACTACACATGCATAACCTATTTCAAGTTGCTTGCCTTCTTAGTGAGGGTGAGCAGGGAGGGAGAGAATGTGGAACTCAAAGCTTTAAAAACGAACATTAAAAATTGTTTTTACAAGCAACTAGGAAATAAGATATATAGGCAAAGGGGTATAGAATTATATCTTGCCCTACAGGAAAATAGAAGTGAAGGAGATTGGGAAGGAGATTGGGAAGGAGGGGGTGGGGTGGAGAGCACAGCACAGCAGGAGGGCATACTGGAGGAGAGGGTAATCAAAATAAACACTGTTCTGGAGTGGAGAAATGGGGAAGATGGGGAGAAAATCTGAAATTCAAAATCTGGTGGAAATGAATGTTGAAAACTGAAAATAAATTTAATTAGAAAAAGAAATTTTTTAGGATATAAAAAAGAAAGAATCCAAAGCAAATTTGCAGCTTCTTATTTTTCCAGGGCCAACTCTGGCTAACCTGAATATTAATTTTTATTACTTAATACCATCCATATAATCTCAATAATAAAAAGGGAAGAGGAGAAAACAATTTTTTTGATGCTAATCCATAAAGCTGAAGTAAACCAAACAATTCATATATCTAACGCATCCTTTATATTAATTCATTCTCAAAATATTTACTCACAATGTCTACTCTGTACGAAGTCCTTTGTTATGTGTTGTTTATTAAAAAGAATATATAGAATGCTAATTCTTATTTGCTAGAGCTAAAATCTAATTTGCTTTAAAAGAGGAATACAACTTGACTGAATAGAAACTAATTGAAAGCTAATGACATTCACTAAAATTTGGACAGTTAAAATTCTTTAAAATGTCTAGCAGAATAAGATATTCTTGGCCTGATTCCAAGAAGTGAACTATCATTTTGCAAAAATAATTCCAATCCAAGCCAAAAGACTACAGAAGCATGTTCAGTTTAAAAAGACTAACAACAGAAATAACTTCTCAGAAAATTTTGTTCAACTAGGTAAAACAGGAGATTTTTGTTCAGTAAGGGATTTTTGGAGATAGGATTTAGACTAGGTTCTAGACTACCTTCTTTACTTGATAGAAAGTCTTCCACACTATACATTATCATTTAAAATACTTTCTTGATAACAGCTTACAATCCAACTAGCAATAAAAACAAATCATGAAGAGTAGGTTAGTGGGTGAAATTACCCATGGGAAGGGTAAGAAAGATAATATATGGAAAGGGAATAAAGTACTTTAAAGAGGTAGAAAAATGTGAGAAACTGAAGATAAATATATTTGGTACAAATTTTCAAGGATTACCAAAGAGACACATTAGAGGGTCTCTAAAGTCTTACTTTTATAAACAGTGAAAGAATTTATAGTAAATATAGGATTTATAGGGCTCCTTTTTGAAAATTCTTTAAGGATAGTTATATACCCTAAATTATAAGAATGGATAATTAAAAAGTTCTCTGACACATACCGTCAGCATCATCTGATTCTTCCTCTTCATCTTTAGATTTCCTCTTAGAAGAAGGTCGATGCCTAAGGACCTCCTGTGAGGGCAAACAATGAAAGTATCCTCTGGAAAACAGTTCATTTTCATCCTCTTCTTCCTCCTCTTCATCAATTTCAAATGTAGGTTCTAATCTTGGCATTGGCCTCTCAGAGTCAGAATCTTCAAAAGGTTCATCTAACACTTCTGTGGTCTCAGAGATAGTTTCTGTGACCACACTGCTATTATGGTGTTTTCGTTTTCGGACTCTCCTTCTCCGGTGAAGAATTGGTTTCTATTTTTAAAATAAAGAATTTTCTTTTAGTACCCTCAACAAAAACAAACCACCAGAACCAGAAATAAGACAATTTAATAAATGGAATATTCCCATTTCTATACAGATGTGTGTTTCCTCCCTCCAATTGCACAGTATTTATACATATTTGGGGGAGGGGGGGGAGCAAAGAACTACTGTCCACCACTAGATGTTTCTAAAATGCATGAATTCTTCCTAACTTAGATGCTATACATACATTACCCTTTACAGAGGTGAAGGGCCACTAAATCGATTAAACGAACATGCCTAAAAACAGTAATAGCATTTATACTGAAATTTATGGTTTGTAAAGTGTTTTACACATCATCTCATATGATCCTCATAAAGATCAGACAGGATTCATTTACTTTTGCTTCAGCCTATTTGAAGAAGAGAAGGAATAGTCTAGGAGATGGAAAGAGATCTTCAGCACTGAAAAAATTTCTCCTCTCCCCCAAAGGTAATGCACAGCTTCTTCATGCCTCAAGATTCAAATGAGGACAAAAAAATTTTGCCTTACAGAACTTAAGAAGGTTAACAGAAAAAAAGAATAGAAAGAAAAAGGTTAATAGAACATCTGTATTAATCTTCCAGATTTTGTAAAGAGGAAGTTATGCTAGAAAAAAGGCAACACTGTATACAGAAATACTAAATTGAAATTTATACACTTAGTGATAATGAAGCTATTCAAAAATAAAGGCAATTTTGTTATACTGTGTGTCACAAAAGACATCAGCTATAGAATGAATATGATTGTATAGTAACAAGTGATTACTGATATTCATTCTAATTTTTATTTAGTGTCAATTTATTAAGACCCTAAAAATGCATTATACACATTTACTTATTAATAATGCCTTTTAATGAGCCTCTGAGGGACAGAAGTAAAGTAGATCATTCCTTCCAAATTAGAGAAAAGTACAAAAGTAAGACATGAAAACTAAGAAATTTGTTTGTGATCATGTAGTTAACCAGAGCCAGTCAGAACTTCATTCCTTTAATTTCTATTTTAGCCCTCCTAAAAAACATAATGTTCAAATATTGTGAACAATTACACTATGACATTAATCACGCCACATGGTTATGAACTGGAGCAGGTGGACCCAGGACTGAATGTGGCATCCTGATTCTGAACCAGACACTCATCTACAAAGGTGCGTAGAAACTTACATGGACCTAGAGGTGAAGACACTCTGGCTTACCCACACCAGGTTCTAGGTGGCATTTCTACCACAACACACAATTGCATATCTTAATGCTTGCCCTTAACTTTGCCACAGCTCCTATTGTTCAGAGAAGTATTTACTGAAAAAGCATTTGCCATACATCATTGTTCAGAAAAGGTTCTATTAAATAAGCTTGAATCAAAACACTTGAGGGAAGGAGAAAATAAAAGGAACTAGTAGGGAGAATGGGGTACACAGGAACAATGGCAGAGCCACACTACCCTCTGAGAGCCCTGGAGAAAAGCCCTGCCCAGTTTCCTCCTAACTTAACGCCTGGCTCTGCTGTCTCAGCATAAAAACCTCTACACCACCCTTGAAGACTAAGAGATTCAAGTGTTTCGAATCTCCTGCAAACCACAGTTTTAAATTTCAAACCAAAAGTCTGTTATTTAACTGCTTTTAAATAAGCATGTAACCTTTTCAGCCAATTCCTGAAGGTTAGATAGAAACATTTCTTTATTCATCACATAGATACCAAATCTGTGCCTGGAAGACCAGTCAGAAGCTACATTACACAAATGCATATAATTTTAAAGACAAATGCAACAAATTTTATGCTTTAGCTCCTGCAATATTACAGGAAGAGGTAAATCCACATTTTGGGCTACAATTAGAAGACAGGAAACATAATGCACTATACCTTTCGTTTTAATGTAGGCTTAGTAAGCACAGGTGGTGAATTTGACCGAGGACTCTCAGGTTCTTCCTCCTCTTCACTACTCTCACTAAAGCTCCTCAAAATGGCTCTGTCTCCATCATTATACCGGTGAGGCAGTCTATCGCCCCCCTCTGCTAATCTGCACTTGAGGGGCTCTGAGCTTTTCTTCAATGGTCCTCGCCATATCTCCAGACTTTCATTTAGTCGCCTTTTGGGGACTTCTGGCTTTTCATCTTTGCTAAACCTCCCATCTAAAGCTGCCGAATGCTCTTCACTCTCAGTGAACTGTTCCTGGGAGGCCTCAGATTTTTCCTCACATTCTCCATATCTCCCCCGAGGAGCTGGTGGTGTTTCTTCCAAGGGCAGCTTAGAATCTTTCTCACTAAAAGATTCCCGGATTTTTTTGTTTTTTCGTCCCCATCGGCCTCTCCGAGGTGGCTGATTATTTGCTGGAAGGCTATCCAGGGGAAGAACTTCCTTGTTTAGTCGTGTAGAATTAGCTGGTGCAATATCTGGTTTCTTTTCATTCTCTATTGAATATGAATCTTCTTTTTTCTCCCAAGATGCTGACTTTGTCATCTGATTCCAAAAAAATAAAGATCTTCGTTAGTTTTTTTCAGTATCCTAGTGGTTGTATCTACCTCCTACCTCCTCCTGCCTTTTAGGCAGGAAAGAAAAACTAAGCTGTTAAGAAAAAAAGAAAATGGAAGCAAAAGTAACAGCTAGCTTTTAAAAATATTTAGATATTTAATATGATATTCAGAACCTAAGTGACTAAAAATGCATCCATAATCATACAGAATTGAAAAGGTGTATGATATATATTTAAAAATCCAGAAAATGAAATCGTTTTTTTAATAGCAAAATACTTACACAATTTTATGACCTACCTATGGACGCATACACACACAAACACTTTCATCAGTTTACAGTTTACCCCAAGGGAAATTTATCCAATTTCATTATGCCTAATTTTCAGATTCATAATGTTTTCCTTAATTACTAAAGTAACCTACATTGCTCAGAAATTAGGTGTTCACCTATAATTTCAAAATAAAATCTCTTTAAGAAACACATTATAATGATCTTGTTCACAGTAGCCAAGAATAACAAAATATGGATTGTAAGATCATATACCTAAAGCTGGAAGAAACCTTAAAAATCATCCTTATCAACCCCCTTTTTTTAAAGATGAAGAAACTGAGGTCCAGAGAGATGAGGTAATTTGCCCAAAATTACTGTTAGTAAAAGGCAGAGCTAAGATTTAAAGTCATGTTTTGTGATTTCAAATTCATTGTTCTTTTTATCCACTGTACCAAACCAATCTTCCTAAATGTTCTCCTATTAAATCACTGAAAGTGTAAATCAGCTTTGCTAGGCAGATACTTCCAAGATAAATTATGAAATTTCTCATCATATATCACAAAAACTGATGACAACTTGAAACATAGGAATCACAGAAGCACAGATTAGGAGCTGAAAGAGGCTACAGAAGCTATCTAGTCTCCCTCCCTTGCATTTACAGCAGCAAACTGTGGCAGAGATAGGATTTGAACCCAGGTCCTCTGACTCCAAACACAGTATGCTTTCCAATGTAACATAATACCTCCAAAAATGTTTTTGACCTTGAAGGGAGGGAAGGGGAGGGGAACAAATGGGAGAAAAGAATCTTTGCTTATACCCTTACACTGGAATCCAGTTCCTTTTCCTGGCACTGCTGCTCTTCACTTTCTCCTTCCTCTGCATCTTCTTCCTCTTCCTCTGAGACTACAGAATTGGAGACAATGACAGGAGTCCAACGCAAACATTCAGGATCTACATCTACAGGCCTCAAATTCACTTGAAGCTTTGCCATATGATCCTGGATCAGTTTTTCCCGGCGGATAATCACAAATCTGTAATCAGAAAAAAGTCTACAGTAGTCAATGATGTGTGGACTACATACAATGAATACAAAGCTACAAATAACCCTACCACGAAGAAATGTAGGCAAAGATGACAATGATGATAATGATGATGAATGTTCCACACATTCTACTTTACAAAGAAAGGAACAGCCAGCCAAATGAGAAGTCCAAGAAATGCACCTGAGGAGCACTGTACCCTCAAATACAACCCCATGAAGGCCCGTCACTGTCCTCTGAACAAGCTTTACACATCTGTTCACACTCTCTCGCCTTCCCTGATTTCCTTACCTATCCACAACCTACTCATCCTTCCAGACTCAGCTTCTAGTACTCCTTCCTGAATGTACTTTTCAGACTACCCCAAGTGCAGTGATGTCTCCATACTCAGCTCCTATAACATTCAATGTTTGTAACAGATTCAGTATTAACTTTACATGACCTTGTGACTGATGTTATCTCTACTTGTAGGGCTAGCTAACTTCTCACGTTTCTATTTTCTCTCACCAAATTTCCAAGGAATATAAGTTCTTTGAAGCACAAGCCACAACCTATACTTTTCATCTCCAGGAGGGCTTAAAGCAGCATCTTTCATAAAGCAAGACACTCAATCAATGTTGCCAGCTGACAATTCAACCAAGACAAATAAGATAGACTCTGTCCTCAAGAAGCTTATAATCAACTAGGGAAGATAAGCACATAAATAGCTATAATATAAGACAGAAAACTATTAACTGGTATGAGAGGTATGAAAGTATGTTATAAAATCATAATGAGGTTTAGTAAAGTTCCTTGTAACTAGGTGAATATTGCGCTAAATTGGCTAATGCTACTTCAGTGATGCAAAGGTTGTTAGGACTCACTTCATGTAAAAAAGTCAGTCTAAATTCAAAGGAATAAAGAATAAAATCAGCAAAAGAATAACACATTTTAAGGTACAGTAACTGCAATTCAGTTTTTATCAAACTTGGATCTCTTGTCAAATCTTGTTCTGCCCTAAATTACTTCTACTGTCCAACTCCCCTATTACTACTCACAGGATGCTAAACAAAGCTAAAGGAAGTCTTACAATCATGTTAACGGGGTACATTATAAATTCATTTTTCCCAACTTCAGCATGATGCTCAATTCAGCACAACGTTTATTTTCTTCCTCCTGAATTGAATCCCTATCTCACTTCAAACAGAAACTATTCCAAACCTTCTCTTCCCTTCTCAAGTTTCCTACATCTCCTCTTCCACACCCCTCTTCTCCAATTAAGACCATTTGATATGGGATTTCAAGGATAATCAAGTCTCTCCCTCATGTTTAAGAAACTTTCACTAGATTTTGCCATCCCTTAAGGTAAATCCTATAGCTTTCCCCTTTCTCAGCCAACTATTAAAACCTATCTCCACTCTTTGCTTTCACTTTTTCTTCTTTCTTTTACTCAACTCTCTTCAATCTAGATTTCCACCTCATTATTCAAATAAAACTTCTCTCTCCAAAGTTAGCAATAGTGTCTTAATCACCAAATCTTTTAGTTTTTTTCAGTTCTCTTCTTTTGCAGCCTATCTACTATAACAGAGACAGCTACGTGGCAAAGTGGATAGAATATTGGGCCCACAGTTATGAAGACCTGAGTTCAAACCCAGCCTCAGACACTTAGCAGCTATGTGATCTGGGGCAAATCACTTACCCTTTGTCTGCCTCAGTTTTATCAACTTAAAAATGGGAATATTAACAATATCTCCTGCTCAGGGTGGAAGTGAGGAAAAAATTAAAATATTAAAATGTTGCAAACCTTAAAGTGCTATATAAGTGCTAACTATTATTATTTGACAATTTTGACCACCTTCTCCTCCCAGGTAATTTCTACCCTATGGAATTTTGTGACACTGTTTTCTCCTGGTCTCCTCTTTCTAAGTCTCCTTTGCTGGCTCTTCAATAATGTTATAATCACTAACTGGGAATTCCTCAAGGTTCTGGGTTCTCAAGGGTTACTAAGCCCTCTTCCCTTCTTTCTCTATATTTTCTCTTGGTGACCCCATTAATTTCCAAGGGTATCATCTTTATGGAGATGATTCCCATTTCTATATATACAGCCCTAGTCTCTCACCTAAGAGTCAGTCCTGCCATTACCAGCAGCCTATTGGACATTTCGCGCTGGATGCCCCAGAGACAACTCAATGTGTCCAAAAATTAATTATTTTGATGAATTAAATAATGTATGTAAAGTGCTTTACAAATCCTATATTGCATTATAAATGTTACTATTATCACTTCTCTCTAAAACCCTTCCCTTTTTCAATCTTTCTTATTTCTGTTAAAGGCATAACCCACCCTGCCAGTCTGCCAAATTTGTACTCATTCTTCCTCATCTCACGTATACAATCAGTTGCAAATCTTGTCATTTGTATGTACCTCCCCAGAATCTTCCAAATCCAACTCTTTTTCTCTATTCATATAACTACCTTATCACTTCTCAGCAAGGTAATGGCAAAAGTCTTCTAGTTGGTCTCCCTGCCTCCAGTATCTCCCTAGCCCAGTCTATCATCAGTACTGCTACCAAATGATTTTTCTTAAATAAAGATCTTACTATGTCAATCTCCTAATCAAATCCAGTGGCTCTCTATCACTTCCAGGATATTGGCTCTCAAAGTGTGATTTGAGCACTGCACTTTTTCAGGGGGTCCATGAAGTCAAAACTATGTTCATAACAATATTAAAACATAAATATAATATTTTCCTATTAACATATCCTTCCTTTTCAATTACATATGTGTTTGAGGTCAGATTTTCTTCATATGCTTCAAGCAAAACAACATATCACAATAGACTGAATGTAGAAGTAGATATGAGAATCCACCTATCTATTAAGCCAGACACAAAAGACTTAGAAAAATGTGTAAAACAAAGCCCTTCTCACTATTTGTTTTTTGTTTTGGAAAATGTTCTTTTTCACAAAGATATTTGTGTTAACATGTAAATGAGTTTATCATTGTTCTTCAATGGATTGGTATTCAAATTAATATTATCAGTTTTAATTTCTAATACAGCAAATATCAATAAATATAACCCACATAAACAGAAGCTCTTTGGAATCCTCAATCATTTTTAAGAGTATAAAAAGGTTCTCATTACTTTCTAAGACTACAAGGGGGCAATGAGACCAAAATGTTTGAGCACTACTGTTACCATATAATATATACTCCTTTGGTTCACTTTTAAAGATCTTCACAACCCTGGCTCAAACCTTCCTTTTCCAGACTCATTGGACATTGCATCTCCTCCCTCACTCTTAGAACTCCTAATTTCCTTTAAGACTCAGCTAAAGTACTATCTTGTACAAGAAGCCTTTCCTGATCCTCCCAAATGCTACCACTCTCCCTAACAAAATACCTTCTATTTGCATTCATTTGTTCTCTCTCTCTGTCTCTGTCTCTGTCTCTCTCTCATTTGTCCTCCCTACAGGGATTAATCTTTCCTCAACAGCTACTACAGTCCCTGCAAAATGGTTGACAATTAATAAATACTTGGGCATTGGTAGCCTGAATAAAGAACACCCCTAATGAAGAAATAATACAACATCTGAGTTACTGATGTGTTATGGAACAATAGTGAGCCTGAAAGAAGAAAAACAAGAAGCATCTAATAGTTTCATGAAACAAAATTATAGTTTTTCTGGAAAGATTTGAATGAACTCAAACTGAGTGAAGTGAGCAGAATCAGGAGAACATTATGCACAGTAACAGCCAGAATGTGTGATGACTAACTTTGATAGATTTCTCTCTCCTTAGCAATGCAAGGACCTAAGACAACTTCAAAGGACTCATGATTGAAAATGCTTTCCACATTCAGAAAAAGAACTATGGAAGCTAAATGCAGATTGAAGCATATTATTTGCTCTCTCTCTTTTTTCTTTTTTTTGTTTGTTTCTTTTTTCTCATGGTTTCTGCCATTGGTTCTAATTCTTCTTTACAACACGACTCATGTGAAAATAGGTTCAATATGAATATATATGCAGAACATATATCAAATTACTTGCCTTCTTGGAGTGAGAGGGGAGAGATAGTGAGAAATATGGAACTCAAAATCTTATGGAAGTGAATGTTGAAAAGTAAAAGTAAATAATTTTTTTTTTAATTATGGTTTTTATGTATTCATGGCAAAAACTACCATGACTCAAGGGCACAAAAAGAGATATAATAATTAACAAGACATTAATAAAAGATGGCTGGGTAACAGGAAGAAGTGTGGCATGGCTGCCCCACTCCTAATCACACACACACACTCAGAACTAGAAAATTAGCTAGATCAAATCCTGATACAGAAAGTCATTTTTTCAGCCCAATCAACACAGTCAATAAACATGTACTAAGTGCCTACTATGTTCCAGGCACTGCTGTAAGTACTGATGATAGAAATATGAAAAAGAAAATCCCTACCCTTACAATCTGATGGGGAGAAAACAACACATAAAAGGAAGCTGAGCAGTGTGAGGACGGGAGTAGGAGCTTGATGAAGCAACCCAAAGATGTGCAGCTATATGGAAAATGAGGAGATGGCTAGTCTGAGCACTTTTCCTAAATGGAGAGTTTAGGGGGGAAGTTCTATGTTTCATCTTCCAATCAAAGCAGTACCAAGTAAGAGGACGCTGATGAAATCTCAGTACCAAGGCTGGCATGACCTTGCAGCATGATGAGGTTCCCAGGGATATAATGGAGAAGTCTAATAGTGCACAGCTACGTGGGAAATGAAGAGCATGAGGAGACAGACTTTAAGTCAAGGACTGACCACAAGCTCCAGGGTATGCAGAGAGCACTTTAGCACAGTGAGAAGATGCGCACTGAGGCATAAGGAGGTCCCAGATCCATACTGGGGAATTGTGTACAAAACATAGTAATAGGTGTCAACAGGCATTTTGGTGCCCACCATTCAGTTTCCAGGTCATAGATCCAAGGTGGACAGAGAAGCAGAATCACAGCTGTTAGTTCCAGCTTCCTGTCCAATTTAAAGCCTGAAGTACTGACACACAACAGAGAAGAGCTTCTCTGTCAGCAGCAATCTACTGAAACTCCAAATGCAATAAGCCCACAGACTGGTACTCAGCTCTAAACACACATCAAAAACTTGTAGAGTTCAGAACTAGTGGGGGGAGATCAAGGAAAAATCAGAAGAAAAAAAGGAATCCAAGAAAATCAAGAAAATTATGAAAAGAAAATCAACCAACTTGAAATAGAGAATCAAAAACTTAAGGAAGATAATAATTCCTTGAAAACTAGACTTTGGCAAAAGGAAGCTAATGACATTATAAGAAACCAAGAAATAATAAAACAAAATCAAAAGAATGAAAAAAATTGAAGAGAATGTTAAACATGTCATCAGAAAAACAACTGATCTGGAGAACAGATCAAGGAGAAATAATATAAAAATAGTCAGACTACCTGAAAATTAAGATAAAAAAAAAGAATCTTGATACAATATTACAAAAAAATTACCAAAGAAAATTTCCCTGAAGTTCTAGAACAAGAAAGCAAAGCAGAAATAGAAAAAATCCACTGATCACCACCTGAAAGAGATTCCAGGAAGAAAACTTACAGGAATATCATAGCCAAGTTTCAAAGCTCCCAGGTTAAGTAGAAACTATTGGAAGCAATAAGAAAAAAAAAACAATTTCAATATCATGGAGCTACAATAAGGATTACATAAGATCTAACAGCTACTACGTTGAAGGAACACGAGTCTTAAAATACTATATTTCATATAGCAAAAAGCTGGAATTACAACCAAGAGAAATTTACCCAACAAAGTTAACTAATCCTGAATGGAAAAAAAAAATGGATATTTAATGAACTAAAAGACTTTCAGTATTTTTGACAAAAACAGCAGAATTTAAGGAGAAATTTGCCATATAACACCCAGAAGAAACATAAAGTAAACATTAAAGATCAATTATAAGAGATTCAATGAGGTCAAATTGTTTATTATTTCTCTGTAAAAATATTAGTACTCTTGTGACTGTTACCATTACTTGGGTAGTTTGAAAAAAAGGGCTGGGTGGAGGTATGTATGAAGAGGCAATCATAAAAAAATGAAACTGTGCAAGAAGAGATTAAAAAGGAGTAATTATCTCATACAAATGAGGTATAAAAGGAAAAATTGATACAGAAGAACCAGTAGCGAGGAAGGCAGGTAGTGATGGAACCTTACTCGCATTGGGAACGGATTAATGAAGGAACAACATATATATGTATAGAAAGGTAGAAAAGTCTTCTAAATACAGAAACAAATGAGAAAGCAAGGGGATAAGGCAGGGGGAGAGGACAAGGGAGAGATTCTTAGAGGGTGGGTTGGTTAAAGAATAGGAGGGCAAGGTAGTGGGTAGAAGTAAAGCAGAGGAGTAAGGAAGGATAGGAATAGGGTCAAAAGGATAGTGAGGAAAAATAGGAAGGAGAAAAATACACAACAAGTAATTATAGCTTAGAATGTGAATGGGATGAATTTACCCATAAAATAAAAACTGAAAGCAGATTAAAAATTTGAATTCTACAATATGTTGGCTTTCAGGAAATGCTATAAAAATGAAACACACAAAGAATTATGCAAAAAAAGCAGGAGTAAGAATCATGATCTCAAAGTTAAATCTAAAATAGATTCAATCTAAAGAAAAATAGGGAAATTACACTATGTGTCAGCAATATTATTTTAGAACATTTAAAATAAATAGACCGTATAAAATACCAGAGAGTATACCTGCCAAAACAGACACAGGAACTCTAAAAACATAAATATGAAACACTTTTTATGCAAATAAAATCATATCTAAATAAATGAAGTAACATTTATTGTTCATAGGTAGGTAAAGCACATTTTTTTTTAACCTAACTAATCTATTTATTCAATGCCATCCCAATTAAATTACTAAAATTTAACCTTACTAAGTTACAAAAATAACAAAGTTCATATGGAAGAACAAAAGGTAGGGGACTTCAAAGAAACCAGGGGAAAAAAATGCAAAGGAAACAGATTCTGGAGTATCAGACCTTAAACTCTATAATAAGGTGACAGGCACTATTCAGGTATAAAATGGATAATTCTGATTATTTTAAATTAAAATTTACTTGTATATAAATAAAACTTCTACAATCAAAAATAGAAGAAATGCAGAAAATTGGAAAATTTTTTCATAGACAATCACTCAAATAGGATGTGATTGGCTTAGAATATTGCTGTGGTATAGGAAATGAGCTGATTGATTTAGAAAAACATGGGAAGACTTGCACTTATAAAGAAAGATTCTATCTACATTTAGAGAAACAGATGACAAGTAGAAATAAGCACAGTATAGTCTTACATATATGTGTATGATGGTGTATGTGAATACATGTATATGTTTATAGATATCAACATGTATGTGTATTTATACTTATACATACACATATATACATGCAAATACGTATGTATACATATGTGTGTGTATATACATAGATAGATAGATAGATAGATAGATAGATAGATAGATAGATAGATAGATAGGTGCTGACTTGTAGCCTTCTTTAGGCCAGGGATAGAGGTGGGGTAGGGAAAAAAGGGAAAAAAATAAAGTGAAAAGTACATAGCAGAAAACAAAAGAAAAACTACAAGGAAGCAAAGAAACAGTGGACAGCTTTGAAAACAATGTGTAGTATTTGTGATATAGGTTTTTTTGAAATGAAAATTTATTGTTTTATATTGAATCCTCTCATGTTTGGCTGTCTACATGGCAATTTTTTTTCCTTTTGTATTTAAGTTTAGAATATATAATAAATTTACTCCAAAAAAATTAAAGGAAGAAATCAATGTGCTATCTGAACACCACGACTTTAAAAAGAACTCAACAATCATAGCCCAAGAAATCTTAAAAGAAAACTGCTCAGACCTCTTAGAACCAGAGTAAAGCAGAAATAGAAAGAATATATTGGTCACCTCCTAAAAGAAACCCCAAAATGAAAGCTCTCAGAAACATCCTAGAAATCCAAAATCCACAGCTTCCAAGTCAAAGAAAAAAATACTGTAAGCAGTCAGAGGCAGAATTTAAATACTGAGAAGCTACAATGGACACAGGCTTACAGACAAGAATAATTTACCCAGTAAAACTGAGAATAATTCTAGAGGTAAAAAAAATTTTAAGAATTAGATGAACACTTCCAGGTATTCTTGATGAAAAGATAAGAGTTCTGTAGAAATTTTGAAGTTTACACAAGGGAGTTAAGGGAAACAAAAAAGGTGAACACAAATCAACAGTCATGAGGGACAAAGATAAACTGTTTGCATGCAAATATGAGGAGATAAAGTGTGTCCCATTCTGAAGCTTATCATCATCTGGAGTTACGAGAGTCTAATAAGACAAAAATTGTGAGTGGTTCTTTTATGTCTTGAGGATCTTAAGAAAAGAATGAAAAGAGGATAAGAGGAATATATGGGAGGAAAAGGGGAAAGAGGAGAAGGAAAGTTGGGGAAATTATCTCACATATTCAGGATGAGTAAGGAGGCATCAAAATAAATAAGGAGAAAGGGAAGAGCAGTTGACACTTAAAACTCTCTCATCTGAACTAATCAGAGGAAGGAAGAGAATACACACACACACAAGAGTTAGGTATAAAAATATATCTGAGTCGAAGGGAAATGGAAGGAAAAGGAGTAATGAATTAGGAGAATGCATTAAAGGAGGAAAACAAATTCTAAAGATGTGCAAAAGTATTTATAATTCTTTCAGAGGTGGCAAAAAATGGGAATCTAAGCAGGAGCTAATAAGGTAGGGAAAGGTAAAGTAATGGTACAGAAATGTGATGGAATACTACTGTGCTATAAGAAATAAAAGGAACAGTTTCAGAAAAAATTTAAAGACTTGTATGAATTAATGTAGGGCAAAAGGAAAATAATGAGAACATTAATATAACAACATCATAAAGACAAATAACTTTTAAAAACTCAGTAACTGATTACTGTGATGACTAACCAGAATTCCAGAGGATACTGATAAAACATGCTACCCACATCAAGAGTGAGAATAAGACAATATACATTTTTTTAACATGGTCAATGAAGAAATGTGTTTATGCTGGACTATACATATTTGCAATAGGGGCTTTGTTTTTCCTTTATTCTCTTTGGGGGAAATGGGGAGGGAGGAGGGGGAGAAGGTAGCTTTTGCTGACAAAAAAAAAATATGATTTTAAATTTAAAAAAAGAAAAAGGGTGGAGGGTGGGGGTGGAAAGGGAAGTAACCAGTCCAGTTCACAACTCAAACAATCACATAGCACAAGGACTTTTACTTGAGGCACCCATTATACTTCTAGACGAAGTAAAAGTATGGTATATGTACTTCCCATTTTGTCAAAGGATGTTAAAAAGAGGTGTATTAAGGACTGATATTTAATAAAATAACCATTTTTATTGCTTTAAAAAAACCCAGAGTATTAATAACTCAGTAGCAGGAAAAGGGTCATGCTATCTATTTAATATGAAAATAAAAGCTTATTGGAGCCATTCTGAATAAGTATTATTTGAATGTAGTAATCAATTCAATTCATCAGGTAACTACGGAGCCCCAACTAAGTGCTAGGTGTTACAGGGGTTATAAAGAATTAGATACAATTTTTGCTCTCAAGAAATATGTTATGTAAAATACAGGAATATATTAATTAAATGCCAAATTAGAAGTAGAGACAGTAAGGTAAGTTAGAGAGAACTAGAATAGCAAAGGAAGATTTTATCAAGGAAATGAAACTTGAGGTAGGCCTAAGAGAATGGTTAACATTTATAGAGGTAGAGAGGAAAGTGGATGGTCTTCCAAACAATATGAAACAACATGAACAAAATTTGGGAGGAGGAAATAAGGGTGGTATTTTGCACAAGAGTGGAGAAACTGGCCTATCTGGAGAAAAGAGCTTATGCTGGGAATTAGCATAAAATAAGACTGGTCAGGGCAGGCTGGGGCCAGAACAGTAGAACCCTAAATGCCAAACTGGGATGTCTGCACTTTACCGTATAGGCAAGGTATTGGTAAACTACCACCATCAGCCCAAATCCCTGCAGACTTTTTTATAAGGTCCACACACTTTCACATTTTTAAATAAAGTTTTATTGTATTTTAAAATGTAAAAACCATTCTTAGTTCAGAGACATATAAAAACAAGTTGCCATCAGCTGTAGTTTGCTGACCCATGCTACGGGCAGTGGGAAATTACTGGATGTTTTTGAGCAGGTGACTGACATAATGAAAACAATATTTTAGATGACTAATCCGGTGTCAGGGTGAAGGACAGAAGAGAAGGCAAAGAGACTGGAGGAAGAAAGATGACTAAGTGAGTCTACTATAATAATCTAGGAGAGAAGCATTGGAAACTCACACTAAGATCATGCTAGGATGAAAGAATGAAAGAAACATTTAAGTGGAAGAAAAGACAGAACTTGGTAACTAGCGAAATATAACTAATTTTCAAGAAAGGAAGATTCATCCTTGAATGGGGAAAATGTTGGTTCAAATGACAGAAATAAAGTACTGGAGAAGAGCTAGCTTGCCAGGGATACAGAGGTTGGGGTGGTGGAGTGGGAGGCTGTACCATTAAATTCTGAGTATCTTGAATCTAAAGTGATAGCAACACATGAGTAAAAATGTCAATATGAATTTGGAAGGACTAGTTACATAAAATTATGTAACTCATTCATATACAGGTAATAATTGAAGTGTTGAAAATGACTGTTGTCTAAGAGACAGAGTACAGAGAGAAAGGAACAAAGAAAGCAAAGATTATACCTTAGGGAAAAGCAAAGACCTAGCAATTTAGAAAGGTCAAAGAAGTATATAAAATAAGATTTAGAACCAGAAGGAATTCTACAGGTAACTGTCTCCCCTTACCTACTTTGCTGATGAGGAAATTGAGAGTCAGAGGCAAAGCAAATTATCCAAAGTCACAAGATTAACAAATGGCAGAGACAAGATTCAACTCTAGGTCTTCTCTTATCCAGGTTTACTTCCACTACACCAAGAGCAAAACAAAGATAACCTGGAGTCCAAAAGCCCCAGTAAGAGTTTCGTGCCTCAAAAGACAAGGAGCACAGGAAGAAAAGCCACTAGTTTTTGACAAAGAGGACAGTGGTGCCCTCCAAGAGCAAAGTTTTGGTAGAGTGGCTGAGTGTAGGACAAAAAAAGAATTTGGTAGGAGCACTGGCCATATCACTAGCACTGGCTATATCACTAACTCTAGGAAATACTATACTCACTGGTCACTACGGAAGTCCAGCATTCGGAGGTGATGGAGTGTGGAAGTAATGTCTTGAGGGCAGATTCCAGTCAATTTGCTTAGTTTTTTAATGCTGATTTGCTTGTCGTTTTGGTGATAAAGGCACTCCAATATTACACTTTTCCAATAAGCCATATAGGAAAGACGCCCTAGATCAGATAATGGTTTCTCTGGAGATCCCGCTTGGCCTTCACGCTTTGACAACAAATAACCTAAGAAAGAAAAAAAAATTCAAATTTATCAGTTTTAAAAGGCTAGTTCACCAGTTATTGCACCTATATTAATCACCAGGCATCATGTCTAACTACCTTAAAAGTAGGTCATTTTTAATGTAAAATAGCTTGTTGAGATTTTAAGTATTGTTTAATGCACAGGGCATCTCATTAAAACACTGCATTAACAAGGTTTTTATTATGTTTTTGAAGTTATACTAGAACCAAATGACTGTCAAGGTTCTATCCAGCTTTCCAATACTGTGACAATTCTGAACAAGTCATTAGCTACCTATTTTGTTGGGCAAAGTATACATTAGGACCACTAGATGGCAACAGTTGCTTGTTTTAAATCAGTATTTTGCGGTGTCTTCATCAAGGTTATATTCATTGTCCCTATGAACTGAAGAGATGTTAAACGCCATCTCCACTTTACACATAGGGAAAGTGAAACACCTAATGGCCCACCATCTTATATCACTGCTGGCCAGGAAAAGACAGTATAAGAAACTCCACTAGTACGTGCACAGAACAGAAGAGAAACATTAGAGAATTCAGAATCATAGGATCATCGTTTTAGAGTTAGACTATTAAAGATGAGGAAACAAGTCCCAGAGAGATTACCTGGCTGCCCAGGGTCACATCAAGTCATAAATAGCACAGCATGCATTCAAGCCTAAGTCTCTGAACTCACTAGTCCTCTTTCCACTGCACTACACCTCTTCAATAGCATTCCTGGGTTCAAATTCTGACTCTAATACCCATGATTGGTTTGGTTGGTTGTTGTCTTTCATTCTCAAAGGGGACCAAAATGACATCACTATGTTGAAGTCAAGGCACAGTGTGTTCAACTGGCTGATCAGATCAATACAATCTCGGAAGGTTCTACAACAGGTCAGGCACAAATTTTGGGGTAGATACAATTTTAGACGAGTTACTCAATCTCTCTGGGCCTTGGTTTCTTTTTCTGAGAAAAAGAGGTTAAATTAAGTGGCCTCCACAGTTTCTCCCAACTCCAAATGCGATGGGTTGACATCGAGGCAACTATTCTCATGTCAAGTCCAAGATCCTAGGATGGGGTCGGGAACCTGTAACCTCGAGGCCACATGTGGCCTTCTAGGTCCTCAAGGGCAGCCCTTTGACCAAAGCCAAACTTCACAGAGCAAATCCTAACAAGGGGCAGCACTTGAGGACCTAAAGGGCCACATGTGGCCTCGAGACACCCCATCCCTGCCCTAGGGCTTCAGGAGCACACTCCAAAGGGTAGACACTCAGAGAACACAGAGCAGGCTAGAAGAGATCATCTAGTCTAACCCCCTTCCTTTTATAGAAGAGAAAAGTCAGGGGATATAACCAAGGACATCAGGGCAGTGAGGGTCAGTGGCAGGCCTTGAACCAAAGCCCCAAGATTCTGGAGATGATATTTATGCCACTGCATTCTGCTGTTTCTCAGTATAAATAAGCAAAACACTCTGAGCAGTGGTAAGAGACGGGAAGACAGTCTACATTTGCATACTGAGTAAGAAACTCAGTCATTACTCAGAACCATTTTGACTTTGCTATCAATGCCTAAACACTGGAAATTGGTATTTCTAAATAAAAGTCTGTTTTGAACTCAAGATCCAATGACAATTCCTTTAAAAATTCTATAGAAAATAGTAAACTATGACTCAAAGTTACTCCCATTTGCCTAAGTCTCTTTAGAGTGATTTTTAATAAACTTATGTGCTACGCAAGGTAAGATGGATAAACATTTAAAAAACATTCAGCTCACTGACTTTTGACTTACACTGACTGGCTGGCACAGAAGTTGAATAATGTTACACCATTATTCATAACATATATTTGGAACCTGTTTAAGAGTACTAATATGGAAATATGGAGATTCTTTTCATTTTCCCTAAGGAAAGGTCTCACTAAAGGGTGAAAGTACATTCCTTGATACTTAAATGCAGTACCCTCAGGCTGCTAATCACTTGATTCTCCAAAACGGTAGATTTGAGTTGTTGTTTGTTTATTTAAGCATAATCTATTTAGTGCTTCATTTCTCTCATCTAGCTTGCCGAGAGATTTCTAAACTGCGTATCTTTTACTGATGTCAGTCCTGTTATTTCTTCCACCACTAAAGCTATATCACTACCTTTTTCATCAGGGCATTTTCTTCCCTGCTTTCCCCTGTCTGCTTCTAGTCTTACAAATATGCATTTATGTACTCTCTAATTACACTGGTTGTATCTTTCCATAGTTATATGAGAATACTGGCATTATGACAAAAGTGCCACATAAATGTGCAAAGGACAAGTAAAGAAAAAATGTTTTGTAATTATAACATGCCGATTTTTGGATCACAAAATCCACCATTACTAGAAGATGAGTTTTGAGTTGTTTTTCTGATAAGATTTGCACTAGTTTATTCTGACTTTTTATCCTGGGTTTCCCTTTGTAACCAATAGCACAAATTTATAAATAAGCTTGTTTAAGTATCCAATACAGTCAATGCTCTTTCAATTCAATAAGCATTTACTAAACAACTTCTCTGTATGGGACACTGGGCCAACTGACCCATGTCACTTTGTTACCCTGACATAATCATTCAATTGGGTCATCTGGGTCAGAATATTACTGATCTAGAATGACAATTTCCGAATATTTCTCCAAACTTAACATGCTTTTTCTTTTACAATGAGTATAAAACTCAAAGTAAATCTCTGTACATTTAACTATTAAACCAATTTTGTGGAACTGTATGATCAAATTTAAGCTAAGCATTTTATCATCTTCACAAAAAACAGGACTTGTCATCATTAATGTGCAATTTTAGTTACTGTGAATCAAATTTTAAAACTTCGGAGATGATTAAGATGCAGTATATAATATTTCACCAGGTGACAGAGCATTTTAACAACGACGACAAGAGGCATGCATACGTTTTCCAGGGCACTATGGGTAATGTAAATCAGCAACTGTGAGTCCTATACTTCTGTTACTAGAACTAATTTCACCACTCATGTGATACAATTTTAGTTATTTGTTGGAAAAAAGAATGACATGAAATTAAGCTCAATATTAATGATATCTACAATTCCTCCTTCAAGGCATTTTTATAGGAGGTACAAAGAACTGGGATAACATGATTATTTTAAGATACTTAAATTCTAACTAAAAAGAAAAAGATTAATGGTTGTGTACAAGGAATTCAGTATGATCAGAGCATTAAAGTTTCACACATGGATATGTCAAAAGGCACTGACAACCAATATAGTCTTGTGTGTCATGGGATCAGCCCCTCCCCTGCCCCCCTAAAGACATAATGGACATATTAATATGCTCCTTACTGAAGTCAATGAGGAACCTGCCATAGCCCTTGCGCTGGTACTGAGGAAGAATCATTATACAGGAAACGTTGTACTTCTGCTGGCAGTGCTTTTCCTGGTGGAAAAAAAAAATTGAAACCAAGTTTAAAAACAACAGGCTAGTTATATTGTACAGCAGATCTAATTATCATGAAACAAAGGCTAACAGTAAAAGCTACAGCCTTCTGGGAATAGCAAAGAAAATCAAGAGAAAATAGCCCACTGAGAAAAAACAAGACAATGTTAAATCATTGCCATTACCCATAAAGCAATAATCCTAGAAGAATAAAAAGAAATAAAACAGCAACATCTAACATTTTCTGCACCTCAGAAACTATGTCACTGGCAAAATTCAGTGTAGGAATTTCACCAATTTCATAGAGACACAAATGCTAACAGACTATATGCCATTTTGGAAATGGGAGGATACGTACATAAGGTTCACAGGTCTGAGATTTTTATTCTAATACTACTCACTCTAATGCTGTACAACCTAAAAGAAGAGGCAGACAAACCTAACTTTATGTGTACCTAAAAACCAAATAATAAAATTATATTTTAAGTCATACTTGTTTTAAGAACCTTTTCTATTTAAGAGAATCTTATGGTTAATTCTTCTGTAAAACTGATCATAAATTCCTAAACAATCTGTTTTACAAATCAGGTCTGCTTCAAGAAAGATACAAAGAAAAGCTGCAGCTAGAATAGAAAGGGAAGGTAAAGTGAAAACTTTTGTGTACATCTGACTTCTTCCTTGAAATGATAATAGTAAAAGCTTAGGCTCCATGAATTACTTGCCAGCTTAGAAGAACCAAAAATGCAGATCAGGAAGAGACAGCAAAAACCAGAAATGAATTCAGATAGAACATAGTGGGTAATGACTGTGTTTACTTCACAAGAAGTTCTCTCCATCACCACCAAGGGAATAAAAAGTCATTTAAAAACCTTTCCCCTTGAGTGGTAACTGTAGTTCAGGTCCCTAAGAGAATACAATCTGTTCAGTGTTACTAAGCAGCTTCATGCCCTGACTTTCTGAATTCTTTCTACATAAAATCTAGGGCCTAAAACCTACATGGCATCCAGAGAACAGTAAAGCCCTGATTATCTACTAGAAAAGACTGAAATAAACTACCTCCATATCTTCCATGTGAATCCATATATTTTCATTCACCCTTAATACTTTTAATACAAGCCCATAATACTTTCATTCTGAAATGCTTACCTTAGAGAAGTAGCCAACAAGATGGCAGCCCTTGACATCATTCTGTGTCAATACATAGAAAAGAAATGGTTCCACATCATAATACAGTGTCTTGTGATCAAGAAATAGCTTTGCCAATAGGCACAAGTTTTGACAGTAAATTGTACTGACATTCCCATCAACCTAAAAAAAAAGCCAAGACAAATCAAGTTAACTTGGTACCAGAGAAGCTTTTCCTAGGAAAGCCACAGAGTTAACTCTAAGTATCTTACAGCCCAGCTACTATAAGAGATAATAATAATAATGAGGATATCACTAGACCCTGGAGTGATCCCCTTTAAATGGCTGCATTACAAGTCTGATCTTACATTAAGATTACCTGAAATGCAAAAATTTGAACCTGATAAAGCACATTTTGCTTCACAAAATTCTTCAACCTTACAAAAGTATTCTCTGAAGGATTAACTAAACAAACTTCCTTAATGCATTAAAAACGCTGAAAAAAATTTAATTCATGTACTTTTTCACACCTATTGTATAAATCAAAGTATACTTATAAAATGATATATCCTAATGCCAGGGGCACTAAAATGTCCTCCCACTATTGATGGTTCCAATAAAACTTACAACTTTAAAAGAAGAAATGCTGAGGTCCCTGCTGTTGTGCTAAGCACCCTAGAGAATGATCAGCCAAGCAAGATCTCTCTTGGAACTAGGGTGACTAAGAGTAGAAGCAGAGAGTGACTTATTAGTTTTAACATTCTCTTTTTCTTAACAGCTATTAAAAGTTTGATCTCTCTCAATGTCTTGGGATGCATATCAGATATGCTGTTACTCTCCAAAAGACAGTATGCACATTTACCTAAACAATGCACAAATTAGTTGAGCTATGAAATCATTTAAAGAAGAAAAGGATGGGGTGGCAAAATCTGAAAGCTAAAGTTATGATATGAACCCTTTTTTTCCTTTAAAAGAAAGACTTCTATGTTTCTTCTACTGGACTTATTATGTGCAATTTCATTCACTTACTGAACATTTTTACCTAATCTTGAAAAGGATCAACAGGTAATTTTTACAAGTAAATTCAAACTTTTATTCATTGTCCAGCAAAAATGGACTGGCTGGCTTAAGCCTGATAAAAATATATATTGGTAGAATTAAGTTTCGGCAATAGTAATTTCCTTATAAAAGAAAGCTATTCCTATTTCCTAGTCAACATGCCATACTAATACAAACTTTTGCTAACATGGCTATATCTCTCAGAGAAATCTTGTCCATTGACTCAATTCATAAATCTTTATCTGTTTAGCAATCAAAATATATTGTCTTGAGTGGCATGGGGACTAGGGGGTGGAGTCTGGGGGTGGGTGTGGGTTTGTGTGTACTGCCTCCAATGCAGATCAACTTATCTGTAACTAATAATCTTAAGAGAGCTGCATGGGGGGATATTGAGAATTTAAGTGATTTGCCCATGCTCACATAGTCAATATCAGAAGTAAGAACTGAACCAAGATGTTCCCAACTCAAAGGCTAGCACCCAAAGCACTACGCCATGCTACTTCACTAAGTAGCAGTCTTAATAAAAAAGGGAACAAAATAACTGATAATGAGATGTTAGTGACTTTTTAGAGTTTAAAACTATTTTGATATTTAGTAAAGAGTGGATCTAAGATTGTAAGGGGCCTGGTTACTATGGAGTTAATACAAATAGTAAAGATGGAAAACCATACCAAAAATTTAGATACAATAAAATGACATGTTAATTCATAGTTTTTCTCAAGTTCTTCAGCCAGTTTGATATCTTGGTTCTGAAAGCTAGACCCTGAGCTCCTAACTTGATAGTATACTTTCATTTTGGAGTTTTCACCAGCTTCTGAAACAAACAGATTAAAAATAAGTCTGGTATTGAGAATGATTGCAAAATACCCTTGATAATAAATAAAAATGTTTTTTAAGTAGAAAGACCTGGTTTTAAGTCTACTTTCTAGCCATGCAAGTCTACTTGTGTTACATTATAAAAAGTTCTAGGATCGACATTTGTGACAACACTTTATATATGTTTCTAATTTCAAGGACTAATTCTAAATTTTACTTATTGTTTCACCATACTTAATCTTCCAAAAGCATTAGATACTAATCTAATGCTTTGCTTAAGGGGTTTATAATTTAATGGGAAGGGGTACAAGGAGGACCAATAAGCAAATAACTATGACAAAAGGGAGAAAGAGATGAATGCAAAAAAGTGGCTCAGGCAAGTGTGGTATGAAAAATCTGCGGAAGAGATGACTTTTGTGATCAGGGTGAGGGGATGGTTTGCAGTGGAGTTTGGGAGGAAGGTCAGAGTTGCCAGGAAATTCATTTAACTTATCTCTGCCTCAATTTCCTCATCAGTAAAATGCGGATAATAATAGCATCTACCTACCAGGGTTGTTGTGATGACAAAATGAAAAAATATCTGTAAAGTGCTTTGTAAACCTTAAAGTGCTACAAAAATGTTAATTATAATGAAGAAGGATAACATAAGACTAGAAAGGTTAAAAAAAAAAAGTCTGATTACAGAGGGCCCTGAATACCAGGATCACATTAATATTTTACTCAAATTTTAATGATTTTACACATCTAATCATATTTTAATTATAGTACCCAACAGGGAGCCACTGAAGTTTTGGGGGTAGAAAAGTAATATATCATAAGTATATGCTCAGGCAAACAGTGTAAAGGGTAGATTAGAATATATCAGAGACAAGTTATGACAACAGTACAGGTGAAAAGAAATTAAGTGCCTGAAATAAAGATGTTGTGGTGGAGTTCATTCCAGGGATAGATCTGGGTAAATATTACACTGGAAGAATTAACAGAATTTAGCAAATAACTGGATATTGAGATTACAATAATAGAAGATTCAAAAACTGGAAGATTACATGCCTAAATGACTTCAATGATGGTCAGACCACCATCAAACAAAAAGAGAAAGGAATAGGTTTCTCTTTTGTTTTTTTTATTTTTTTAGAGGGATGGAGTGTAGCATAAGGAAATGATGATTCAACCCCAGATTTGATTAGTTTGAGGTCTCAGTAAAACATCCAAGTAGAGATGTATATTAAGTAGCTGAAGATATAAAACAGAAGATCTGGGAAGAGCTTGGGGGTACAGAAGTTATTACCAAAAGCATGAGAACGGGTAAAATCACTGAAGAAGAAAATATAGAAAGGGGAAAGTATTGGATAGACTTCTGGGAAATACCCATGTTTAAGGAATGGAGAGCCAGTAGTCAGAGGAGGAATGGTTAGAGAGGTAAGAGAACTAAGAGAGTACAGTACTTTAAAAGCCAAGAGAAGAGATTGTGGAATGGTGTTAGGTGATACAGAGAGGTAGATGAAAATAGAAAAGGTAATAGAGAGCCTTAATAAAGATATTTTCATATAGCACTAGGGGTGGAAGCCAGATCACAAGGAATTGATAAGTGAGGTGACAGCAAGAAAGTAAAGGCGGTATATGTAGCTTATTCTTCCTAAAAATCTTATAGTTAAGAAGAATAAAGAATGATAGTTTGAAGGTGTAGCAGAATCAAGGGAAGGATTTTTTAAGGGCAGATGGTTTAAATTAACAGGCAGGATAAAATAATGTAGAGTCAACTTCAAAGTCAGGAAAATCTTGCTTCAAGTCCTGCCTCTGACACACACCAGCTGTATGACCCTGGGAAAGTCACTTAAACTCTCAGTTTTAGTGTTCTAAGCAACTCTCTGTAACTAAAAATTGAAGAGAAGGTGTTGACCTTTATCAGTAGAATTTCCTCCTCCATGCTTTCCCAATACTAACAAAATCACAGGTCCAGTCCTTTTCTCTACAAGCTAAACTAGACTAGTCATATCTGTATGCTGAGGGAAGAAGTAGACAGTAGAGAAATAGGAGGGAAAGGAAGAGGGAGGAGTAAGGGGAGAGAGATTGTTTGATGAAGCAAGGTCCTAGAAGAGATCAAAATAGTGTATTTAGGGTACAGTTTTAGCAAGCAGAATGATCACTTCCTCTGAGACCAAAGAGAAAGAGGATAAATTAGAGTACTGAGTAGTTAGCATGAAGAGAAGAGAACTCAATTCAAGTACAATGATGTCAATATTCTCAGTAAAGTAAAGTAAGGTAATGTCACCTGCTGAGAAGTGAGAGGGGAGTGTATATTTGGAACTAAAGCAAAGGTATGGAGAAGAAACAGTGTTGCATATGATAAATATAAAAGTATAAATTTAAATGAATAAAAGGACTGCAATGCAGAAGCAAGGGCTAAGTTGATGATAAATAGCATACATTTATGGTAAATTTAGCATGATTTCGTGATATCCTTAGCAACTTACAGATGTTTGGAACCACAAGAACAGTGCATGGAAGAAGCTACGGATTGGAATGGTAGAGGATTAGGGGATTCAAAGGTGGGAAAAGTATTATTAGGAGAAAGTGAAAAGGAATAAGCATTTATATAACACCTACTAAATGCAATGCACTGTGTTAAGCACTTTACAAATGTTATTTCATTAGATTATTAAATTGATAGCCTAGAAGGGTCAAAACCTATAGGTATGACAGGAAGCCAGAACAAGGTTGGCAGATTAGAAGATACAAGAAATTCAAAGACCAAAGGTCATAATGAGGGTAAAGAATAGGCTTGAGAAAAATAAGAGAAAAGGAGACTTAGAAAGACAAGAGACTATGGTCAGAGAGGAGAATCTCAGATTTTAGGATGTATATTTTAGGCTAAGTACTTTCAACTGATAGTGGGAGCAGAGGTATGCCCACTCAAATGAATGGCTGAAGTAGAGCTGAAGGAAAAACCAAAAGAGTTAAAAATTTCAAGAAAGTGTGAAAACAATGTAGTCTACATAGATAGTCTCTCAGGATGATGGCAGGGAAGATGAGATGATTGTGAGCCATGTGTTCAAGTCATAATGAAAGGCATGAGTGCGATAAGAGACTGGTTAATAACGTGACAAAGACAGGGGGAGGGCAGTTATAGTCAGCTGGAATGAACTTCAAAAGAGATGTTGTTAAGTGACAACAGTAGAGCAAAAGTACAGAACTGACAATAAGGGAGCAAAAGTTCTCTGAAATAAGAAAGGGGAAAACAGTCAGCATTAAAGAAGCCAACCAAAAAAGTGGCTCAGGGGAAAACCAGATTTCAGGTGGTGAAAGGAGTTAGGTTGAGAGATATGCTGACAACCTAGGAGCAGGGGAAGAAAAAAAAAGTATAAGGATGTAACATAGCCAGAAAATATCACCATACCATGTGCCTTGCCTATTCCTTATAAAAATTTTAACAGGGGGAAGTAGAAGAGGGGAGAGAAAAGGAAGAACTGAGTGGCAGTGACTAGGTCATGTTTTACAATCAATAGTTGGTCACAACTAGCTTTCTGGGGACTCCTCAAAAACATTAATAGCAAAGAATAGTCAGTTAACCCAACTGTTGTGTGCTGATGACATAAGATTCACTCATGCAACAAGAATTATTAAGTGCCTACTGCATACACAATACTAAAAGATGCTAGACTGTTTTACTCTCACCCAACTTAATATTATTTCTTCAGTCCTTAAATTTCTATTGCACTTAAAAAGACTGCTCAATTGGGCTCTTAGCATCTTACATTATTAACTAACTGCTTTATATATTTAAGTATCTGTCTTACTCAAGGAGAAAGAATATGTCTTCTATGATACTTCTTTTTTAACTCCCTAGGCAGAGTGACAGACACAAGGTAGAGACAGACGGTCAACAATGTGTTAAACTGAATAGCAAAGAGGCACATAGAAAGAAATATAATCATAATACCACAGACATTGTGCCTGTCATAATAATAGCATACACTCAGAAAATGCACTGTCTAGCTAATTAAATACAACGAATGATGTCTCTAAGCAGAGTTGTGGACTCCATTTTAATATACTGTAGTCTGAGTCCACAGAAGAGTTTTATTCACTCTTCACACTACAGTCCTGTTTGACTTAAAATATGTATTGCCACAATTAAAGTAATCAAGTTTCTAAAGACCTGAGAATGGACAGGGTGCACAGCTGGATACTATCGAAAAAATCACTGCAATTTTAAAATTAAGCAAAAGACAACCACTAAAAATATATACCTTACCTCAAAGACAGAGATATTATTCTTTCTGTAAATCTCATTAGCAGGAGGATGGAACCAACCACATTTCTTCATGTGCTGCTGTAGAATAGTTCTACTTTTCATATACTTTAGACAAAATTCACAAAGGTACAACTTAGGCAGCCTGTAAATAGAGATGAAAAAATGGGGCTTTTGATTGATTTGGGCCATACTAAATAATAATAACAAGTACTACAACCTTATTTTTTACAGGGCTTTCAAGCTTTCAAAAGTTCCCTTCCCCCCTAGATTATCTCATCTGAGTTTCATAACTACCTTCATAAAGCAAGGATCAGTATGTATCAACATCCATCCCCATTTGAAAGATAAGGAAACTAAAGCCAAGAACAATTAAATGGCTTGGTTACATCATATAGCTAATTAATTAGTGGCAGAAGCAGGATTAGAACCCAAGTTTCTTAGTTCTGTACTCTTTCTACCAGACCATGCTGAATATACAACCTATTATCTAATAACAGAAAAGAATAGATTAGAGCCAACATGGCACATTGGAAAAAGGACTAGCCTTGGGAGTCAGAAGACCTGGGTTTGAGTCTAAGGTCTGACAGTAAGCAGTTCTTTAACCTTAGGCAAGTCACATAAACTTTCTGAAGCTCAGTTCCCTCATCCTGAAAATGTGGAAGTTGAATTAAATGATTCCTCAATTGTTTTCCAGGTTGGATCTATGATGAGATGATCAAAATATTTCATTTACATATTCCTAGCTAGTATTTGATTTTTACACAACTTTTTGTGTTTTAGGAGTTTTAAAAATGTTCCTAATGAAAAATACGTTTCACAGATCAAGGAATCCCAGAATTTCTGTAGCTGAAAGGGACCTTAAAGAATCACTTAGTCTACTCTTCTGATTTTAATGATGAGTAAACTGAGGCACAAAAAATGACTCACCCAAGGCCACACTACTAGTTATCAACAAAACCAGGACCAGAACCCAGTTTTTCTGACTAAGCCAAGGCCAAAAAAATATATCACCTGGTAGCCAACATTCTGGTAATAAGTCTCTCCAAACTTAGTCTGGTCTTCTGATGACAGATGTGCCATCCATTGTCAGACCCATAATCAAAGTTCTTTCAGGGCTTGAACTCCAGTGGCATGGCCTTTGAGAACTTGGTGTGTCACCTTCATACAAGATGAAACACTGGCATAAGGCTTTAATGGAGTGTAAAAAAGAATAGACTCCACATATTTTGAATACAGAGTTAGTTTTACTCTACCCTGGACTCTAAAACTCAGGGTTCATTATTTCTCTTCAAAAGAAGAAAATATAATCAATTTTTCATTCTAAATTATATTTATGAAACTATCATATAACAAGTTGATACATAATATAACCAAGATAAAATAGCATACAGTAAAATTTTTGTTTTCTTAACTACTAACTCACATAACATTTTCACCAACTTAAAAAAAAAAGGGGGGGGGACCTGGTTACATACATTAGTAGTATGAAAATAATAGTAGAAGGGATAGGGATGGGGACTGAGCTTCTGATTTCATTGATACAGGAAAATCCTGAATGAGGAACTACCTCTATTAACATAGGTTGATACTTTCTCTGCAATTTATAGCCTAAGAGAGTAAGTGGCCCATAGCATAAGAGGAAAGTAACTTGTCTAGGGTCACAGAGCCAGGACTTGAACCCAGGTCTTCCTGGTAGTAAAAAATAATGTAAAAATGTTAAGCATACTCAATAATAATAGTGAATAAATTTCAAACAGCAGGTTAGAAAAAGGTTTTGAATTTAAAGAATATTTTTTCTTAAATTTTATGTTTTCCTAAAATTTTTATACTTTCTTTGTCCCTAATATTAATGAACGTTCTTTAAAGTTGCAAAATCATATTTTGTTACAAAATATACATGTCACTAATTTATAGTAAGCTTCTACATATTTGGATTTTTAAAAAAAACTATTTTTGGTCAATTCGAGCCTCTTACTATTTTAAGTGACTGCTACTATCATTCTGCCTTATTATCATCACCATCATCATCAATTACTATTGAGTGCCTTCTACATCTTTAAATAATTTCTACCTTTCTTCATTGGGGCAGCTAGATGGTGCAGTAGATAGAGCACCAGTGCAGGAGTCAGGAGGACCTGAGTTCAAATCTCACCTCAGACACTTGACACTCACTAGCTCTGTGACCTTGGGCAAATCACTTAACCCCAATTGTCTCATCCTGGGTCATCTCCAGTCATCCTGATGAATATCTGGTCACTGGATTCAGATAGCTCTAGAGGAGAAGTGAGACCTGCACAGCCCTCCCTCACTCAGAACAAAGTCAAGTGCAAGTCATGTCATCATTTCTCTGATGCCTTGGTCTTCTTCTGCAACGAAGGACGAACACACACCTTTCTTCATTAAATTCATATCCAATTGTCTAAGACAGAGGAGGGGACCTTCTAGGTCCTTGGCTGTAGCCTTTTGATTGAGTCCAAGTTTTACAGAACAATCCTTTTATTAAAGGAATTTGTTCTGCGAAGTTTAAATTCAGTCAAAGGGTCATACCTGAGGACCTCAAGGCCATAGTTTCCCTACCCCTGGTCTAAGAAAGTCAATATTAAAAACTCCAAACTGGCAACATTATATTACATATCTTTTTCTATGATGCTTTAGTTGTAGTCTAATTTTTTTAATCACTTCAAGTTTGAAAAGTTGATATGATGTGGCATTTCTAAGTAAGTGAAACATATTTTTTCTAAGTATCCCTTATTTTGACAGTTTCTAATATTTGTACAAATACTAACAGAATAAAGTTTTAAAATAACCTTTCAAATAACATTGGTAAAACTATGAAGCAGATGCCAAGAAGTTTTTTCCAAGCTATTTTGTTCTATTTCCCTTGTATGCTACCTCAAAATTCACAGCTTATGCTCAAATGAGAGAGTAGAAAGATAAATAACTTACCCTTCCTCACTACTAACTTTCTTAACCCTAGCTGTTTAAAAGATCCATTCATAAATCTAGGTACTTTAAAGTGGGCCAGTAGTTCAATTAACTGACATGCTGGAGTTTGAAATAAGTTTCTCTCAAAAGGAAGAGTGAAATCTACAAAGAGAATAATAATAATATCCTCATGATGGCTATTAAAATGGATGAAACATACCTTTTATTTTTCCACTCTATTTATCTTTATTCACCTTACAATGAAATCTCAATGTACAATTTTAACAATAACCTTGAAGGTTCAGAAGTAATTCTCAAGAGGTGATTTCACTTCTTCAGTTTAAAATGATGTTACCTAGTGAAAAGCAACTATGTGACTATTAGAAACTTCAAAAAAAATTTATTTTTACTACATTGTATTTATGAGGGGAATAAAAAGAACAACTGGACAAAATAAACTGTCTAAATTTTTGGAAAGCTAAATCTCAGTTTTAATAGCAGCTAATTATTTCATTCTAACTATAAAATTACAAAATAATAATAAAATTGACTTCCTAAGGTATATAATATATTTTATCTTTTTTTAAAAGCTTCGGTGACAACCTAATTCAAAAGTCAATCCATTATTACTAGACCACAAAATTTTTTTACTACCAAAAGTATCTAGTTCTTAAAATTTATAAACTTAAAAAAAAAAAAAACAAACCTATTAAATCCCATGAACTTCAAAAAGCAGCAACAGTCCACAGTAAAGAATTTGGGCATCAGTACAATCTACAGTATAATCTCAGTTGGAAAACACTGTGTTTAAGTTCAGGACCTCCCTCCAGTTCCTGAGTCACATATATGCTACATTACAAAAAGCACTTTTTGAAGACTGTAATTATTTAGTTACTGAACTAACCTGCATAAATTAAAAACGTATGAACTAGTAAAGATCCATACAAAATCTCTAACATCAACTGAAAGAAAAGCAGAAAGATAAAGAGGAGAGGGGGAGGATCATCTTATTTTTATCCTGCCAATTTCCATTGAAAATGTACTAAATTCTCATTTTTTAAAACCAATTATAATGGAATGATACTGTTGGTTTAAAAAGAATCATCTTATAAGCTTCTAATAAAAAGATTTCTTCTAGTATTAGTACACACAACCTCAGTTTTTTTACTAGAAAGAAAAACCACCATACAAAAACACTAGGAAAGTACTAAAACATACACAAAACATTAGGCACTACTGAACTTTCTGCTTCTAAAGGGTTATTTCTCAGAATCTTATGTAAGCTGTTCAACAAGAGTTAAGTTAATATTTCTAGCTCTGTGGAGTAATGTTGTTATCACCCTTTAAGATACATAGATTATTCTAGTTTTTTGCTTAATTCCTAGAATATAGTTGCTTACTCCTATCCTAAGAAACAAGGATTGACTTGCATTGATTGAAGACTGTGGAAGCAATGCTTCTCTTGATTCTAAAGTAGCTAATGGAATTCTTCTCAGGAAGGGTTCTCAACCTTAAGCAAGTAAGATGGTAGCAATCTGCTCTAATATCACTTGAGCTGATAGACATTTCTATGTCTGTCATAGACATTTCCACCTGAATATCACCTAGGCATCTCAAAGTCACCAAGTCTGAAGTATATTTGCCTCAAAAGTGCTCCTTTCTTCACTTACTTATTTCTCCTAAGGATGCTGAGACAGAATACATTCTGCCAGTCAGTTATACACTTCAGAATCAACCTCAATCCTTCCCTTTCCTTCACTTCCCATGTCTAATTAGTTGCCCAACCCTTGTTTTACCTCTTTTCTACACTTCTTTTCTACATTCCCAAGCTACCAATCCTAATTCACACCTTCATCACATCTCACCTGTATTATTGCAACAGCCTCCTCCTATTTGGACTCCAGGTTTTCAAGAGTCCTCTCCAATATGTTCTCGACACAGCTGCCAAATGAATATTCCTAAGGCACAGGTCTGACCATGTCTCTCCCTTGTTCAAGAATTTTCAGTAGCTGCCTACTGTCTCTAGAATAAAATGCACGCTCCTATCTTTCTAGACTTATTGCATACTATTCCCATTCATGTAATCTCTGCTCCAATCAAAATTATCCTAAAGTTGAAATTCCATCTCTAGCCTCTATACCTTTTTTGCCCAGGTTTTTTACTCTCTAGAAAATGCATTGTCACTTCCTCACCTCCATCTCTCAGAATCCTTTTTAGCATCCTTTAAGGCACAGCTCATGTGCCCTCTCTTATAGGAAGTTATTAAAGATTCCCCTAATTGTTAGCACTCTCTCTCTCCTCAAATTACTATTTACTTATCTTTTTACCAATTATTACACTCTAGCAGAATATCAGCTCACAAAGCTTAATGGCTATATAAATACAAAATAACAAGGAATACTTAAAAAAGTAGCTGGGGATTATCTAGTATAAATCATTCATTTTAAAGATGTGGACACTATGGCTGAACAAAACCACTGTGACTTGGGGTCAAATAACTAATTACTGACAAATCTGAGACCCAAATTCAGGTCACTGGTCTCTAAGTTTAGTATTCTTTCCTCTACACCAAGCTGTCTCTAATCTCTTTACTATTCCTACTAGAGAACAGATTGCACAGGCAACATAATATGGCACAAAGAGTACAGGCCTATTATGAAGATTATGTTCTAATCTTGGTTATTCCACTTTTCAGAGTAAAGAAAACAATACCAGTACTCCCTTCATAGTGAGACATAGGGTTGCTTGTTGAAAGGAAAACATCCATTTAATCTGATACTGGTTCCCTGAAATGCAATCACTCTTTCTAATAATAGTATATTACTCTGCAATTTTTTTTTAAAAAATTCCAATTCCTCTAATGTTTTTGCATGTTACTGGGCCTGGATTTTGTTTTAAAAGGCAAAGTAAGTTTTTAAAAGCCAACATTAAGTCCTCAATATTTGGCCAAAAACTTGGAAAGAACTTATCTGAGAACAAGAGGAAACATAATTGAGGACTATAGAATTATGGAAGGTACTTTCATGCCATGGAAAGAATACTGGATCTGGAGTGAAAGGACCTAAATTTAAATCTTGACTCTTCTATTTACTACACAATGTAACCTTGGGTGAGTAACTTAGCTACTCTGGGTCTATATCTCCTCATCCCTAAAATGAAGAGGTTAGCCTAAATGACCTCTAAAGTCCCTTCTGGCTCTGGATCTGTAAACTTAGATTTTGTGAATGGAAAAGAATTACTAAATTCAATGATTTTTTTCTCAATTTTCATTCCCCTTATCTCTCTAAAACCTTTGACACTATTGATCAGGATCTCCTTGAGACTATTCTCTCTAGGTTTTCAGGATACCACTCTCTCCTGGTTCTCCCAACTAATTACTCCTTCTCTATCTTCTTTGCTGGATCCTTCTCTAGATCATGACCTCTAACTGTGTGTGTGTTCATTCTTTGTTGCCAAAGAAGACCATGCCATCAGAGAAATAATGACATGACTTGCACTTGACTTTGTTTTTTGAGTGAGGGAGGGCTATGCAGGTCACCAGCCTCACTTCTCCTCCAGAGTCATCTGAATCCAGCGACCAGATATTCATCAGGATGACTAGAGATGACCCAGGATGAGGCAACTGGGGTTAAATGACTTGCCCAAGGTCACAGAGCTAGTGAGTGTCAAGTGTCTGAGGTGAGATTTGAACTCAGGTCCTCCTGACTCCTGCACTGGTGCTCTATCCACTGCACCACTTAGCTGCCCAATGACCTCTAACTATAGGTGTCCCTAAGACAGGTTCTGTCCTGAGTCCTCTTCTCTTCTCCTTCTACACTAACTTTATTTCGTGAACCCACGACCTGGCCATGAATCTAATTACCTAGTCTATGCTGATAATTCTCAAACCTACCTATCCCTAACCTAACTTCCCTGCTGACCCCCAAATTCACATTTCCTGTGTTTTAGACATCTTGAAATGTATGTCAAGTAGATATCTTAAACTCAACATGTCCAAAACAGAACTCATTATCTTTCTCCCTTAACTTTCCTCCCCTCCTACCTTCTCTATTACAATAGAAAGCAAAACCATTTTCCCAGTCCCTGAGGCTCACAACCTAGGAGTCATTTTCAACTCCTCCTTATCTCTCTCTTCATATACAATCTGTTGCCAAGTCTTATTCATTTAAATTTTGCAGCATCTCTCAAATATGACTCCTTCTTGTCTCTGATACTACAATAGCCTGCCTTAAGTCTCTCTCCACTCCAGTCCATCCTTTATTTAGTCACCAAAATGATTTTCCTAAAGATACCATGTCACTCCCCTACTATTCAATAAACATCAATGGTTCTTTATTACCACCTGAATCAAATACAAAATTCTGTTCAAAGGCCTTAATAACTCTTACCTTTTCAATCTTTTTACATCTTACTCCCTAACATATTCTCTTTGATCCACTGGCCTCCTGGCTGTTCCACAAATAAGACATTCCATCTTCCAGCTCAGCATTTTCTCAGTCTGTCCCATATGTTGGGAACGCTATCCCTCCTCATCTCTATCTGTTGGCTTCCCTGGCTTCTTTTAAATCCCAGTTAAAGTCTCCCTTTCTGTAGAAAGTCTTTCCCAACCTCTCTTGATTCCAGTGCCTTCCCTCCCTTAATTATTTCCTATTTATCCTGCACATGTTTGTATATTATTTGTTTACCTGATGTCTCTCCTATCTGACTGTAAGCTACCTGAGAAAAGAACCTGTCTTTTGCCTCTTTCTGTAGCTCCAGTGCATAGCATAGTGCCTGACACAGTGGTTGCTTAATGTGTTTACTGACTGGCAAATTATAAGGATCTTGAATGTTATCAAAATTCTAGAACAGGGGTCAGTAAATTAGGGATCAAAGGCTAAATATGGTTCACTTTGTAGATCATTTTTAAACTGCACAAAACTTTATTTAAAAATGTAAAAAACATTCTTAGCTCAAGCGCTATACAAAAATAGATGGCAGGGTATATTTAGTCTGTTGACCATAGTTTGCCAAGCTGTCTTAGTATTAAAAAGTCAAAGGTAGAAAAATTCTAAAATCTTAATAAAAAGGCACTACTAGGATTAATAGAATTAATCAGTGAAGCAGATAAGATGCTGTATTGTATTATTTTATTCTGAATAAGGGTGTGCAGGTTTCATATGACACAAAAAAGGATAAGAATTGCTGTCCTAGAGGGAATCAGATTGAAGTTTAAGCTAAAAAGGTAGGTTAAATTTATGTTGTGGAAGGGCCTGAATGCCAGGCTAAGAAGTTTGAACTTTTATCAGATAGATAACTGAAACACATTTAAAGGTCTCTGAACAGAGTAATGATATAATTAGGTACATGCAGAAAAATAATTAATCTGACATGAGTACAAAAATACTAATATTGGACAAAAGTAGAAGCACAAGACTGGTTTTGAGACTAGTGCAATAATATAGGGGGGTAGTAATCAAGGCTTATATTAAAGTCATACTAGCAGAAACAGAAAGAATATTGGTGCAAAAGATATTACAGATTCAGATTCAAAAGGGCATGAAAGAATATGGGAGGGGAAAGAAAAGGGTCAAAGATCATATCAGCAATTAAACATGGAAAATTTAGCAAGTGATGGTCCTACTGAGAGAAAGAGTGAATTCAGAAGGAATAAGAAGTTTTGAAGTAAGGATAAAGGGTTGATTTTTAATAAGCTGAGTTTAAGATACCAGTGGAATATACATGTAGATTTTTTTTTCTCTATTCAACTCAATAAGCATTTATTTATCAAGTGCCTGCTAGGTACCAGGTACTGTATTAGACATTGTAGGAAATGGAAGATGTAGTTTGGGAGTTTCTACTTGACAGCAATCAGGTAGCACAATGGATAGGAGGATGAAATCAGGAAGACCTGAGATCAAATCCTGCTTCAGACACTTACTAGCTTAGTGACTTTTGGCAAGTTATTTAACCTTTCTCAGCCTCAGTTTTCTCATCTGCAAAATGAGGATAATAATAGCAATTATCTTTCAAAATTGTTGTGAAGATCAAAAGAGTTAACTTGTGTACAGTGCTCTGAAAACTTAAAAGCCCAATATAAATGCTAACTAAAAGAAAGAACACACCTGAAGGGCAGAATCTGTTCCACTTCGGTCTTTGTATCCCCCATGACTAGCACAATGCCTAGCACAAATTAATTCATAATAAATACTTACTGAATGAACAAGTGAATGGATAAATGAATGAGACAAATTTGGGAGTCATCTGAAGGAAGATAATAATTAAAATCATGAGAGCATATGATACCCAGGAGAGAATACTGGAGAATATCCACCATGGTTAAAGAAGGTGAGGGGGTGGGAGGTAGGTGGATTAGAGAAGAATCATCAAAGAAGTAAAGAAAAAATTTGACAGGAAAGAGGAAATACAAGGAGAGTACAGGGTCTAAAAGCAAAAAAGAAGTGACAATATCTAAAAAGTAGGAGTACGTTAACAGCACCAAATGATGTGCTGCGACCACCATTCCCTCTAACACTTCATTCTTTCCCCGGCCATCATCTGGCACTGGCTGTACTAGCCTCCTTACCCCTACCTTGACCCCTTGGTAAACCAGTTCAACTCTACACTATCCTCTTCTTGGGAATCCTTTGCCTTCTTTTCCTATTGCTGATCCTGCCCTGCCAAGTCCAAGCCTTGAATAACTCCCACCATCTGCTGCCTTGGCTCCTAATCACATGCTGCTGAATAAAGCTAGAAAAAAAACACAAAATTGTGCTCAATGGGTTCATTACACATTTATACATAAGTTCAACTGAGCCCTCATTGCAGCAAGGCAACCCTTTCCCAACTGACTATCCTACTCATTACAGTTGCTTTTTCATGGTTCCTTCTCCCCTAGCTTCTCAGCTAAAAAAAAAAAACCTGAAGCCAATCACTGAGAGGTCCCTCTTCTCCCCTCCTCCTCATCTTATATCACCTAGATGCCTTCCATGACTATTACCGACTTCACATGTCTCACATGAAGAGGTGAACCCTCTCTCCTTGCATACATGATCCCAATTCCATCTTTTCTTCACCAGCAAATTATCTTCTCTATCATCTCTACACTCTCATTAATCTTCAAACTCTCCTTCTGTATCTGCTAGTTCCTTGCTGCCTACAGAAATATTCTCACTTGATCCATCCATCCTAGTTAACTATCATCCCATTTCTCTCATCCATTTCACGGTTAAACTCCTTGAAAAGACTCTGTGACAGGTGTCTCTCATCTCTTTCCTCTCACCGTCCTCTTAACTTTCTGCAATCTGGCTTTCAACCCCATCATTCCACTGAAATTGGTCTCAGGAAAGTTATAAATATCTCAATTTCTAAATCTAATGTCCTTTTCTCAATTCTCATCTTTTTTGAATCAATATATGTAAAGCACTTTGAAAATCTTAAAATGCCATGTAAATGTTTGTATTCTTTGATGCTGCAGATCTCTCTCTTCCTGAAACTGTTCTCTCTAGCTTTTCAAGGAACTGCTCTTTCCCTGCCTCTCCCTGCTGTTATTCTTTGCACCAACCACTCCTTTCATTTCTTGCTTCTGTGCTTGGTCACCAGCTGTACCCCCTGCCTGGTATTTTTCTACTTCTCATGTATGCCTTCCAGTCTCCCTGGCTTTCAAGTCTCAGCTAAAATCCCAACTTCTGCAAGAAGCCTTTCCTGGGCCTTTTTAACATTAGTTCCTTTCTTATGAGTTTATTCTGTACAAATCTTACATATACAGTTATCTGCATATTATTTCTGCCATTTAATTGTGAACCCCTTAAGGGCAGGAGCTGCTTTTGCCCTTTGTGTACCCCAATGATAAGCACAGTGCCTGGCACAGTGTTGTTTTTCCCTTCATTCTCAAAGAGGACCAGTAACACCAGAAAGATGTCTTGATTTGTGAATGAGATTTAAGTGAGGCTCCTCCAGAACTACCTAAGGCCAGTGGGAAGACATAGACCAGGATGACTGGAGACAGTTCTGGATGAGACACTTCATAAATATTTGTTCATGTGACAAGGACTGAGAAAAACCTATTACTGGACTTGGTGGTACAAGGAAATCGTTAATAACTTTTGAGAAGGCAGTTTCAGCACAGTGGTGATTAGTAGCTAGATTTCAACAGGTTCAAAGGGGAGGAGGGGGAAGGCATGAACAATGAGGAAGCAAAGTCGTAATTACAGATGACTTTTTAAGAAGTCTGATTGTGAAGGAGAGGTAAGAGATATCTGGTAACTGATTTGGGCAGAAGAGTTGAGAGAAAGCTTTTCTAGAATTAGAAAGACCTAACCAAATTTGTAGACAGATAAGAAAGAGGAAATGAAAGGGGAGATTTAAAAGAGAGATTATTGCAGGAGCAAGGTCTAATTTGTTGTACAACCGAAATAAAATGAAATAAACTTCCTAAAACTGTATATAACTAAAGTAGTAGAGAGCTGAGCTGAACTCAATCTAGGTGAGGTGATTTGTAAAAATATTTTTTTCAAAGTACATTTTATCCAGGAACTCAAAGCACTTTCCAAATAATAACTCGTTAAGCTTTACAGCAGCCTACTGAAAGGTGGTTAACAAAGCAAAGAAACTGAAACATTAACTATTTATATAGTGTAATAAAAAGTCAATAATCCTGCTACTTCAAATTTATTCCCTAAACTACTCCATTTTCCATTGCTCCAAATCTTTACCCTGAAGTTTAATAAAGGCCTAATAATTGAACAAATTAATTTTCAGTGAATGGAAAATGGGGGTGAAACAAGGAAAAAAGCTAGAAACCTCAGGTAGCTATCTGGAAATCCAATTTATTCAAGTATAAGATACAGTTTCTCTACCAATGTTAGTCTTTTTTCAAAATAGACTATCAATTTCTAAGAAAAAGAACAAATTCAAGTACAAAATTTAAGCAAGCTAAAATTTCACATGTAAACACAGAGTCATATCTGAATCAATCTTTTCATTTATTGATAGCTAAATGCAAATAAATACATTTCTAGGTTATCTAGCTTTAGTAATGAAGGTGTTATATAAAGAAAGTGTTGCCAATTAGTTTTGTGAGGTTTCAAATATTAAATAAGTTTTTGAACTATGCATACAAAATTACTGAAAACCAAACCTAACTTAGATTTAAAAAAAGTAACTGTCAATGTTCATGTTACTACAACGACCTTTTTAGTTCTTAGTTGCCTGAACTGTAGACTACAATAAATATTAAGTACAGTACTGTGTGGAGAGTACTGTGATACACGATGGGCAAGAAACAAAATCTGTATCACATGGTCCCTGACCTAGTGGAAGTTAACAGACTAGGGGCAGAGTAAGGGGAGAGGGAAAAAGAGACATGATACCAATTCAACTATAATACAAATTACATAATAAATGTATCAGAGATTTCTAAAACAAAGCATCATATGAAATCTGAGAAAGTCTCATCAATAGGGATATTAAGGAAGACTTCCTGGAGGAATTGGTATATGAGTTGGAATTAAGAGAACAGAGATAGGAATTTAACAGAAGAGGAGAACTTTCATTGCATAGGCACAGGTATGAAATTTTAATGAGTGAGAAAAGGCACTGACAGGATGAGGACGCAGTATATGATTCAGGGGAAGAGAATGGTTTGATTTGGTTATAGTATAGAATGTATGTAGAATACTATGCAGAGATGAAACTAGAATAGTGCCTGATTACGATGAGTTTGAAATCTTGGCAAAGAAGTCTGAACTCTGTAGACAACTGAGAGTTACCAAAGATTTTCTGAACAGTGATATAGACATATCTATGTATGAGAAAACTTATTCTGCAGCAATATGTAGGATAGTTTGGAGAGAGGAGAGGGAGATGAGAAGGCCTATAAGGAGTCTAACTATAATAATTCAGGCAAGGAATAATAAAGGCCTACACGAGACCTACAGAGAATATAGGATCCATACAAGAGAATGTGGGGATGGGGAGTCTACTTTCAAATTTTATATTCTATGATTCTAAAATTATGATTTAAAAGTGTCTCACAACGTACCTTGAGTATTCTTGTGGATATGGGGAGGAGTACCAGGTATGAATTTCATATTTTCCAAACTCAATGACAGAGGGACAGCGAACTTGTGGATCTGGGGGACCAGTCACTCCAACTTTCTGTGCAGTAAAGAAACACATTACAGAAGTTAGCCAAATTAAGTACACTGAGTCCAGTGTGAAAGAAGATATGACTTCAGTTATTATTTTGTTAGAATTCCAGAAATTGGTAGAAATAGGTTGTCAGGTTTTAGTATCTATATTACTCTTTAAAGTAGATCTTTGGGAGAAAATTTCTTAAAATAAGTTGCTCTTGATATTACTTTCACTTTCTAGGAAAAGGTTCACATATTTTAATACTTGGCCAATATTTTCATCAAAGAATTCTGTTTACTGACTTAGTTTCTAGATGTACTTTATAGTCCAAGAAAGTGTTTGGGATAGTAATAAATACAATAAAAAGGCAAACAGACTTGCCAAGGCTGCATATACTACCTTCAACACACGAAAGGTAAAAGATTCTACACAGATAAAAAGATAGCTAAGAGAAGGAAGAATGAATGATTTTCTTCTTTTTTGAGAGATGCCTGACATTCAAGAATATCACAAAACACAAATATAAAAAACAAATTCTCATGGCCATTAAAGTATTACTACAATTTACACCGAAGACTTGACCATTTTATTCAACATGGTTGTTCTGTGACATGTATGTTTCATTCCTTTTCCTTCCAAGGAAAATTTCAAGTAGCATATTTTTTATAATTATAAGGCTTAATCCTTAAAATATCCTATAAAGATAGTCCGTCCAGGGAAAAATAATAAATTTAGCAGCTTCTGTTAACTCTTTACTAAAGACTTCAGTGGCTTTAAGGGGACATTCCCTAGTCCTAGACAATTCAAACATAAGCCAATTTTTCAATACCTGAAGACTAGATTATGAATTCTTAAATCTAAATACAGTCCAGTATAGCACCTACTACAGAAATGCTGAAGGACTACTAAGAATAAGGCAGATTCTGAACTTAAGTTCTTTTAATGTTCTTCACACACATATATTAGAAATTCATCCTGTCCAAAAGAGTAGCTGTGTAAAACTTCACATTTTAGTGGGGGGTGTTGGGAATGAGGAAAATAAACAAACATTGTATAGGTTAGGGTCATAATGAAGTTTCTTTGTTGTATGCTTTATCTCCAAAAAAGTAACTACTATAAAAAAAAAGTTAAGATTGTTATTCAATAATTTCATATTAAGAAGTTCAACTACAAGAAAAATGCCTCCACAACAGCTCATTTAAAAGCTCTTGTTGGTCTCTGATATCCTTCTCTTTTATTGAATCGCCAAGGGATTTGTCTCATGTTTCACAATGGGAAGATAGCCAAATTAAAAAAAAAAAAAGCCATTTTGCCTTAGACATTTCTAAACAAAAGACAAGAACCTAACATTAACTGAGCTAAATTTATTTAGTTGTATAACTCGGGTTACGACAAGCAGAGCAAGGACAAAAGTCACAATATATAGGACAGTGTTTAAAATCAACTGCATAAAAACCATTTGACAAAAAGCTTTAAAAAAATAAACAATATATTTCATGAATCAAGTATCCTAATTCACAATGTGGTATCTTGTACTCTATCCTCAAAGTTTAAAATAACAAAAAACAGCTAGTTAGTTTTATATATATATATATATATATATATATATATATATGAGAAAAAATATCAATACAATTGAGGCCAGAAATGACTTCCTAAAGCATGGTTCACTAAGAAACCCAAGAAATAAAGACAGATAGACCTGAGGTGATACTGTTTCTTCAATGAATGCCTTCCCATCATCTCCCCGTCTCTCCTCCAGGTGAATGCCCACTGTGGATGTGGACAGCCAGCTCCAGTACAACTGTTTGCACATCACAACAACCAGAGGTCTGCACCAAATGAGACACTTGCCAAAACTTCCACAGTTTGCACCTGCCCTGACTCTTCCTCACTTAGAAATGCTTTTGCACATACTCCTTTTATCTTCTCTCCTCCCAAGTGTCACCCTCCCACTCCTTCTACAGCACCCCCCCTTACAAATCCCCAATGTGCTCCTCATAGCCTTGCTCTCTCTACGCATTTCCATTTGTTCAAGTGGAGGTTAGCCAAGCTCCATGTTAACTCAGCAACAGCTACATCTGAACTAAGTTTTTAACCCAATCCTTGCCAACAACACTGCTAATTTATTACAATCTTACCTTATTTAAAATATTGGTCCGGTTATCTTTCCATTAAATGTATTATGGTGCTAAGTTGTAGTTTTACCTGGTTTTCAATTAAATTGAAAGGGATATTTTTCAAATTTCTACCTCAAGTTCTACTGCTTTAACATCAATATATGACTTCATTTTTACAGGCAGATTTTTCTAAAGTGTTAACACTATCAAAAATTTAGTAGTTATTAATGACGTATTTCTAGATTAGAATGGAGTAGGTCAAGACAGATAAAAAGTTATACTGAATGCTGTATTTCTGGAACTAAATGAAGAAATTAAAATTTTTACATCTGCCAGATTCTGAAAAAATGCTTTACTATTAACAAATTTTATAACCAAAACCAGAATGGGTTATTAATCTTGTAAGATTAAGAAAATACAATTCTCCAACAACTGGCAACCTAACCAAAGTCATTTCTTCCTCTTTAGTCACTTTACTTATGAAGATGTAAAACATGAAACACTGCTACCTCTCTCAACAACTCTCCAAAGAGAGCTGCTCCAGTAGAGTGCTAGGTGCAAGTGAGGGTGAGGGTGTACTTTCTTATTGCTGGAACTGGAGGTAGGAGGATGAGATAGCTATTTTTGGTAATCCTAACTGGAAATCAGAAAGCATCTTGCTTAAGGGGAAAAAAGTTATAAAGGGAATTCAGCTTACAGAGTTTAAGTCTTAAGTGTCTATTTGTACTCTAGTGAGATGACATGGAACCATCCTTTAGAACACTGCTACTCTAGTTAAGTTCCTATTGGGCTCCAAACAATGAGGTTATAAACCAACTTCAAGAAGATACCCAGTTCATAAAAAGGGGCCAACTTAACTACTTTCCATTAAAGTTCTCCCTTTCTTGCTCCCATATACATAACTCATTTCTATCTGTATCTTTGCACAAGCTGGTCACTTTGTCACTATCTTTCTGATAATCTAGTTTCCTTCAACATTTAGCTATTACAAATTAGGATATGAATATGATAGAATGCCATAAAAATAACAAGTGAGGCATTCTAAAAAAAATGAGAAGGCTCACATGATCTGAGAATAAAGTAAGTAGAACCAAGAGAACAATATGCAAATAAAAGAACACAAAATGGCAACTGAATTTAGGATACAGATTCAAGGACCAAAAGTGAACTCAGCTGCCAAATGTCTTTGGAAGCCAAATAGGGCATCCCTGGACAGCAGCAACTGCTGTTCTGGTAAGCTGTGCTTAACCATTTTTCTTGTTACAAGGAAGAGATGAAGAAAATATGGGGGAATTATTGGAAAATAAAAATATAGACATTATTTTAAAAGTTCTAAAAATTGAACTCCCCTAAACCTTACACAAAGGCTGCTGGGTGGCACAAAAGACAGAGTGTTGGGCCTGGAGTCATGAAGATTCATCTTCCTAAGTTCAAATCTGTCCTCAGACACTTACTAGCTGTGTGATTCTGGGCAAGTCACTTAATTAACCTGTTTGCCTCAGTTTCCTCATCTGACAAATGAGCTGGAGAAGGAAATGGCAAACCACTCCAGTATCTTTACCAAGAAAACCCCAAATGCGGTCATAAAAGGTCATGTGGCTGTCACATATCTATAAAAACAAACTTCAAACACTATATTACTCTCTTGCTTTGCATTCCTTAGCACATGAAGCCACCAACTTAATTTGTAAGCAAGTTATTTGAACTACAAATACAGGTTTCCATTGAAATGATATTATACATGACAGTTAGGAAGTTGGGTTACCCAATAAAAACCTAATAGCCTATAAACTCCTAATATTCCTGAAAAAAAAAGGACTATAATTAACATTATTAACCTAACTCCTCTGTAACAATATTTCTTTAGGAAAATGCATTCAGAGTTCTAACTTGGGACTCTAGGAACACATTCATTCATTCATTCATTCATTCATTCATTCATTCATTCATTCATTTAACATTTACTAAGTAGAGTGAGGTGTTGCAGTGGACAGAATGCTATACCTGGAATCAAGGAAGACTTGAGTACAAATACAGCCTCAGAAACCTACTAGCCATGTAGCCCTAAACCAGCCACTTAAACTCTGTCTGCCTCAGATTCCTCATCTGTAAAATGGTGATAATAACAGCATCTACCTCCCAAGGTCATTATGAGGACCAAAAGAGATCATTTTTGTAAAGTGCTTTAAGCAGAGCGTCTGGCACACAGTGAGTACTACATAACTATTGGCTATTAGTAGCTATTATACCATGCGAGGTACAAGGGGAGACTGAAAAATAAAGAAATGGCATGGTTTCTAACATCAAGAAGCTTATGATTTTATATCAGTGGATCCCTCTCAGCTCATCTGCCAAGTAACACATGAATGAAGATTTCTAGCTCCCAGGAATAGTAGTGGCTCTTACAGCACTGGTGACTGGTGAGAAAGGAAGTAGGGATGAATGAAGGCACTGGGCAGAACTGGGTCTTCTTGATGGTATGTTCAAATCATGAATCCCATCTGCATTATACCTATATCATGAAACTTAGCATTGTCTCCTCAAATAACCTGTAAGCAAGAACCCTGTCTTCTATTATTTATGTGTCCCCTATATGTACAAGAACATTGCTAAGTAGATATCAACTGCTACTTAATTTGGGGATGCCTAAAGCCACCTCTTAGAGAGTGAAACAAAACTTAAATGGCTGATAAATACTTGTTGGATGAACAACTAAATTTCCTTGTCATATTTTACATGGCAATTTATAACCTATATTTAGTTTGCCTCATTTGTAGGGATAACTGTGCAAAGAAAACTGCCTTTATATAAAAAGAAAAAATCTATCTTCACACCATTAAGATTTCAAAAACACGTCACAACTTTCCAGTGTCCCAACAAAAAGAATGCCATCATTCTGGATTGAGAATTATGAAAATGAATAATAATTGTAAGCAAGATAACCACATCATATTTTGAGACCTGGTAAGACCTTATATAAAAGACACATTACACACAATCACAGTAATAAACATAAACCCAACTATTCTACAAGATACAAAGCAAAGAAGCTACTTCATATGTGGATAGTCCTTTTAAGATCAACGTAACATCAGAGGGTTAATGAAATAGCTCCAGAGCATAAGCTTAACAAAATGTTTCATACGTATTTCTATGTATTTCCTTAGGACTAAATATCTCCTGTAGGAACATGTGCATAATAAAAAAAAATAAGAATAAAAATGTTTATAAATTGCTATTCCACTGAACCAGGTATACTTAATATTTTTGCATGTATCATGGACACTTGGCAACTGGTGAAGTCTATGGACCCCATTTCTCAGAATGCTTTTAAATGCACAAAATAAGATATATATGATTCCAAAAAAAGCAATTACATTTAAACAGTTATCAAAAGACTAAAAAAAAAAAGTTCACAGACCCAGGTTAAGAATTCCTGTTCTAGATCAATGTCAAACTCCAACAGGAATGGGTGCCACTAACCTGTACATAATTATTTCAGCAAACCACATGCTGACCTGGCTTTAAAATGTAATGTTATTTATGTTTTACTATATTTTTAATTATTTTTTTTAAATAGTTCCCAATTACATTTTAATCTGGTTCAGGTCCACTTATGAACCTTACGAACCACATATTTGAGAAGTCTCTGCTCCAGATAACATAAATTGGTCCATTGTCACAGAACCCTGCACTTTTCTTTGCTTAAATACGTAACACTACCTTCTACCACGGGCAGTAATGTATCTATCATATTACATTTCTGAAGAATTAATAATTTTGAAAAAATGAAAATGTCTGCCACCTAATAGTTAACCCTTTAAGCACCAAGATTTTTTCACTGCTCTTGAATATATTGTGAAACTGTTCAATTCTTTCCTACTTTAGTAAACAGGAGATAATATGTATGTTAATAATTAAAGATCAACATTATGATTAATTACTACACTATGATATAGGGAAAAATCTGTAACACTGAACTAAATATGCAGTGATGGCCCCTGTATACACTCTGGAACTTGGTTTTTAAATTCCTGATATAACCTTGACTTACTATTATTTCATCTTTTTCTCATAAAATTAAAGTGCCCAAATGTGCAAGACAGTGTAATGTAGCTGCCTTTCCGTAAGTTACTAAAGCAAATGCTGAAGAAATCTTTGTTTAAGTGGTCTTTTAGCCCTTAATAAAGTCAATATTATAAATAAACAACATTAGCAGTCTATCTCTTTTTGAAGCACTCAAAACACTCTCTTATTTGAGCGTCAGCAACTGCTTCAATCTCCTATGGCTTCAACACACTTTAATTTTGGGTAACATTCATATCATGCTGTAAGAATTTGCAAAGTACTTTACATATACTTTAACTCATATGATCTTCCTACCAAGACTGTGAGATAGGTAGGATAGCTATTATTTCTTTTTCCTTTTTTACAGATGAAGAAATTGAGATTTAGGGAGACTTGCCTATGATCACACAGGTAGTCACTGCTGGGGGAGAAGGCAGAGAAGCCTGCAATTCAGACTCAAGTTTCTCCTGTTCTTTCCTACCTCCAAGTCCAGCATTCTTTCCACTATGCCACACTGCCTCATTTTCTTCATTTACACTAACTTCATGGAGAAATACTGCCATCTTATGGATCTCAGGGTACTGCCACTAAACATCACTGAAATTAATTGTGTTTTCACAACTATAACTGGCTGTTGGACTTAATTAAATAAATATTTCCAGGCAAGCACTATTTAAGACTATGTAGCCAAATTACATATACGGAACTTTAATGAGCATTAATTCCAATTGTTAAATTTGTCAATGCTGAATATTTGAGTGCCAAAATCAAGGTTTTATACACACTCATACTCTCTCTCTCTCTCTCTCTCTCTCTCTCTCTCTCTCTCTCTCTCATTTACAAATGTGTTCATATAAGAAATTATATATGAAGACATTGTTTGTTGTTTCTGATGATCAAAGACCAAATACCATTATGTTTTTACCTCAAATCACAAAGTATGCTAATATAGTGTAAATCCTATACGCATGGAAAACCTTTTTCCACCCCTATAGCCCTAATATAGAAAAGGGAAATTAAGCTATAACAGTCAGCTTATAAAAAGGGGTTGAAGAAAAAAAAAGGAAAAAAGGGTACGTAAAGGAAATAAATGATGCCTCATCATTGTCATAAGAGTTTCTAGTCAGCCCCTATCCCCAAACATCAAGTCCTATCTGCTTTCTAAGACACATAAAATGTGGGAAAAAAGAACTCTTCCACTATCAGAACAAAAGGAATTATTTCAGTAGGCTTTCAAACACACAAACACACAGACACACACACAGACACACACAGACACACACAGACACACAGACACACAGACACACACACACACACACACACACCCCTATGAAGTTATCATAGAAAATATCAACAAGGCCTAAAAATAATATTCAAACCAGTACAGATAAGTAAACTGAAAATTATAGTTAAGTAAATTAACTGTGGCCTACTGCTCTGCTTCCAATAAAATCAGTTCTCTCTGACTCTCATGAAAAAGCATACAATTTGCTAGCCTAAATGTTTAACTTTACCTGCAGTGCTTGTTCCTGGATATCTCGAAATAATTCCATATCTTTTTCAGTCATGACTTCCTGGCTTCCAAAAAGTCGCTCCTCATTTTCCTGTTTTCCATCCCAGCCATCCTGATTGTCTATAAATTAAAGAAGTTATAGATTATAAAAACAATCTAGAGTTCTATACCTATTTTTTATTTCTATACCAACTTTTAAGATAGTTGGCCTTAAAGACAGAAAAAGAACGATATGTATATATTAACATAATGTTTATATTTTGACTTAATATTTCCTAATAAACATCACATATCTTATTTTAAATTCCATTATACTATGTTATATACAGAGAAAAAGGAACCTGGAATACAAATAATCTGACATAGTATAAAGATTATAGTTTTATGTCTCTATATTTGTCATTGTCCACTGCTTACATTTCCCATCCCCCTGGTACTAGGGAGTAATGGCATATGTTAAGGAGCACATTAGTCTTACTGCTAGGAAAAATTTAATAAAAAGCTTGGGTAACTCATCTCTTTGAATATTTTATTTACTGAAAATTTCACAAGAATACCTCATTCTTATCCCCACAGAAAGGTAGCCTTCATGGAAGTTATCTTGACCATTTGAGAATCCTAGAACTAGAATACTAGTCATGAAGTACTTGATAAGAGATGTAATTCACCATTCATTGTATACAGTACATACTCTTTTGAAACATAAAATCCACAAACTTGAGAATTATACATGGAACGCTCTGGACAGTACAGGAAATTTATGCTAATAATCAACTAAGTAACATATCTTCAATTGTGCAAAGAAACCTATGCGTAGATCATTCGAGGTTCATGTAGATCATTATCTTTTGCATCTGAAGTTGATACTGTTGATGTTATCGTTTCCTCTGTGGATGAATGTGACTAAAAAGAGCAGACTGTGACAGACATCTCTTCTCACATCAACTCTCCTTACAGGTTTTCTGTTACTCATTTAGAGCACAAAGAAAGGTCAAAGACACACTCTTCACAACATTCCTAAGCTGAAGCTATCATATGAATTTAATGCCCCCTCCTGCATGATGCAGCCATATGCAAGAACATTTTTAGTACTCTGATAAGTAATAGCCAATCCAAAACACATAGACCTTTCAACTTCCACAACTCACGAGAGAAAATTATGAAGATTATTTAAGCAAATTTTCACACTATTACAGGGCTTCAACTGTAAATACTGTATGTAACAAAATATTTATTTAAAAATATTTTTCATTATGATCTGCTCTAAAAGGCCTAGAGTTCTAGCCCATACCAAGAATATGAATGAGATCCATGAAATCTAAAGGAGAAAAAGTAGAGAGGGAAGAAAAGAGAAATGAAACTTGGAGCACATCTTAAAGAATGAACCTAAGAATCCAAGAAAGAATAATCAGACAAGGCAGGAAGTAAACCAGGCAATAACAATGTCATAGAATTCAACAATGGAGAGATGATCCAGGGTTAGGGTCATCAAGGAAAGATAAGGACTAAGAAAAAGAACCTCAGATTTGGCAATCAGAAGGTGACCAGGGATCTCAGAGAGGTTCATTTCAGTAGAATGACAGGGACAAAAAGGCTGAATGCTATCCTAGGCTACATGAAAAGACACAGAGGGTCCTTAATGGGGCTTTTGGCCAAGGAGATGTGTGCAGTTAAGAATCTTGCTATGTTCTGCCCCAATAAGACCACACCTGTATTCAATTCTAGTTGCCAAAACTGAGAGAAGGATATGAACAAGTTGCCACACTTTCAGAAGAGGGTAGTAACAAGCCTGGTGAGGAACTAAAGGACCATTCTACGGGAGGAATGATTCACCTGGTGAAAAGAAGACTCAGGAAAATTTGACAACTATTTTCAAGTCTCTTGAGGCTCATGTGGGAGAAGGACTAAACTCAAAGGGCTGAATTAGGAGCAACATATTATAGAGAATCAAATATTGGTTCATTGAAAAGAAAAATTCTGAACAAGAGTTACCAAAAAGCAGAAATGATGTCTCAGGAGTCAGCGGGGATTTTTCTCTCCCCCACCACTGGATGTTTTCAAGCAAAGGATGGATGACAATTTGTTGGGGAGACAGTGGAATTAATTTGAATTTTCATTAGGTATAGAATGAACTAGATAACTTCCAATGTTCCTTTCAACTCTGAGATTTATGAATCTGTGATTGATTCCAATGAAGACCACATTCTAGCTGGGAAGGAAGTGAAACACCACAGGAACTGCTTATATTCTTGGGTGAATGGTTGGCTGATCTCCCCACTCACCTAAAAAGTTCACTAACAAGGCGCAGAAGGAGAAATTATAGAGAATTGTAGGTAGAAGGGACCTTAGAGAAAACTTACCCAGTCCAACCCCTTCATTTTATAAATGAAGATATCGAAACTTAGAAAAGCTAACTGACTGCCCAAAATCACGAGTTAGGAAAAGAATTGATAACTTATCAGTTACTTTAAAGTCAATGAACTACTCAAATGCCAAAATCATGAAACAACTTAAGGTACTTTTCTGTGATTTAATGTATGAATCAACTTACAGTGATAAAATAACATGACTGATATTTTTAACAAATGATACAAATGGAGCTGAAAATACCAAGGATTCCCTTCTGCACTTCAAAAAAATCAACTGTTGGATCAAAAAGGAATGAAGAGGCAGTGAATACAGTCACCTACCAACATATATCCAAGAGTGAGGGGACAAAGGTAAGAAACTTTCTAAGCAGTACATAAAAACATGCCTCTATCATTCAACTTCTAAAGTATCTCAGTCTTCTATTCCTTATTTCGTCTCTGTTTTCTACCTCATTTATATACTGTAGGTCTTCAGAGTTAAGGTGAAAGTGCAAACTAAAGTTAACTATTAGGTTTATCTGAAAAGTTCATTTAAAAAAGTCTTTTCTTACCTAACCTATGTGTTCTACCTGGTGTTTTCCCAACCATAAGTTTAGGGAGTTACTACCTTTTTGCTTTGAAAAGTGGAAGCTTTATTTGGCGAATAATGCTTTTTATACTGTGGTACTGCACCAGTGAAAAGTAAATATGCAATTTTTTAAAATTACAATTTGCAAAATTCGAAGTGAAACATCTACAAACCTATTCTGTAAATGTAAAGCCTAATTTCACCTTTAACAGTCAACAGCATTTTAGCCAACTCCACACTTTCAGGTTCTCTGATAAGAAACAGATGCACCATACACTTCTCTCTTGCAGTGATTCAATCAATATTCACGTTCAAAATATCAGCAAGCAAAGTTTCTATTGAAAACCATTCTCTTTTCCTCTTCCAGTCTTTCAGCCAACCTATTCCTAAAATTTATCTCTGGTCTTTTTCTATATTTAAATCTGTATTTTAACAGCTTTTTCTTATCTTTGACAATTTTTTTGTCTCCAAAAATGTTTCTTCTATGCACAGAGAAATCAAATTTGGATAACTAATACGGTTCCAAATTACAGATCTTTAGGAACACTTTTGCTGACAAGTGAACAAACCCTTACCTGTGGGCCACTCTGAAGTGCTTGATTTTCTGTTGCCCTTTTTCCTGATCCTATATTGCTCAGAGTAGTCCACCACTTCCCCGCGAGCTTTCCGCCCATCCGGGGAGGGGGTGAAGAATTTGGTAAGGCCGTCAATGAGCCCTTTGGTTTTCTTATTGAATTTCAAGGGTGTACTACCATCTCTGCAGAAGTCTAAGTCCATTTGCTCCAAATAGCCTTCTTCTGATGAAGATGCTGATTGGCTGGAGAGAGTGATTTTACGTTTCCGACCCCGACCAGGTCCAGTTCGAACTTTGCTGAAAGGGCCTTTTGATCTAAAGAATGATCAGAAGAAAAGAAGAATATCAAAATGCCATCCTGGATGAGAAGTTTTTTGAGGTCTCTGCTTTATTCTATGATTAGTTGATGCTTCTAAAACATTTCCAGTTCTTATCAATCAACATGCATTTATTTAGCATTTACTATGTTCCAGACACTGCGGGGACAAAAATACAAAGAAGGAAACAAATCTACATTGCTGCTTCTCTCACTTCATGGTGAGGGGGTTATATCAAATCAAGACTTCTTAACTCTTTTGGTATTATGGACACCTTTAGCAATCTGGTGATGCCTATGGACTCTTTCTTGGAATAATGGTTTGTTGCCTGCATTCATAATGGAAGAAAACACTAAATTTCAGTTAGTAGTTAGAGATAATAAAGACGTAATTTTTTTTCCCATTCAAGTTTATAGGCTCCTTGAAATCGATCCATGGACCTACATGGGGTCCATGGACCCCAGGTTAAGAAGTATTGTAACTAGATGATACCCCTAAAGTCCCATCAAGCAAAAGTCTGAGTCTACAGACTTAATGCTTTATGGCAAAGCATCTAAAAGAATTTTAGTTATACGACACTCCACCCTAGAGAAATCTTGATTGCTACACTTGCCCAGTATTACATATTGACTGTCAATGGCCAAAAATTAAAATATGCTAAGTAGCATTAGCCAAGAATCCCAGAGTTCAAAAATCATTGCTAAGGAAAGAAATGTTTTAATACAAAATACAAACTAGAACACTTGACATATATATTTTTAAGACTGCTGATGCTCACTCATACTTCAAGCACATTATCTTCATGACAGTGTTAAGTTATTGTTAAGGAAGGGGCTAAGCAAAAAATCCTGCTACAGACATATTTAATCAAATTTTCAAGGCATAAAAGCATAAGCCAAACTATATAAGTCAATATCTCCTGTTCTCTTCTTGCTAACTACTATCTCTTTGCCTCTGCTCACAATGGAATGCATGCTGAAATGGATTCTTTCCTCATCTGTGTCTATTAAAGTACCTACTCTTTTTTTTAAGGTCCAACTTATCAGGCACCTCTTTCATGAAGTTTATGATTCACAAAAAGAAGAGGAAATCACAAATGGATTTGTCATCAAGAGGATGTGGGGTTCCAATCTTGGTTCTACCATTTACTACCTGCATGACTTTGTGCAAGTCTTTTCTCCTTTCCAGGCCTTGGTTTTTTCATCTATAAAATGAGGGAACTGGCCTAGTTGACATCCAAAGGTCCTTTCTATGAATATTAAAGAGTTCTAGCATTTCAATATCCCATAGACAACAAAAAATTAAAACCAAAGGGCAAAGAATCAATCTCTGAATTCTATTCCACCTTTACAACCAAATCAGCTCCCAGTACTTACAACAGTTCAGATCTTTGCTAACTGAGGATGAAGTATCCAAATAATGTTGAAATTAATGAATGTCATGCTGAATGGAATTGTCAAAGGGCTAGTTAATCAGCAAGTAGTAGATCAGTGGGCTATATTACAGATATAGTTTACTAGATTTAGCAAAATATCTGACAAAGCCTCTCATGCTATTCCTATGAAAAAGACAGAAAGATGTAGACTAAAGGATAATACTGTTAAGTGGATTTGGAATTAGTTAAATGGCTATACCCAAAAAATAATCTCTAATGAAGCAAATTTTAAGGTCTCTTAGTAAAATATGCCAGTGATTTTTATTTGATCCTTTTATTCTTCTCAAAGTGATTTTCTCTCTCATTCACTGCAGCTGTTACAAACCTTGTATACTACACCGCGTACCCTACCGCCAAATCTGAGCTTCATCTTTTACTGAGAAAATACTCATCACTTGCAGTGAACTCCCAATTCTCCTCTTCATGTTTTAAATTCCCTTGACATCATCCTCAACTATTTCCTCCTTTCCCCCAATCTTTGATGAAGATGTGGCCCTTCTCCTACTCCAGAGCCAACCTTCCCTCTACATGTCTTGCTTCTATCCCTCTCCCATCTCCTCCAGCAGATTATCTCCATTATTATCACATCTCTCTAATCTTTGATCTTGGGGGTTCCTTCCCTGATGCCCACAAACAGACTCAGGTTTCATTAAAGTCTCATAAAAAAAAAAAAAAAACCACCCTTTACTAGAACCTATCATCCTTGCTAGCTATCAACCTATAGCTTTCTTCCCTTTTTCAGGGAAGTTGTCTTAAGTTGTCTACACTTACTACCTTCTACTTCTTCTGTCACTCTCTTCTAAAACCTCTGCTATCTGGCTTCTAATCTCATCACTCAATGAAAACAGATCTCTCCAAAGTTACCAATGATATAAGTCCAAAATCTGACAGTCCTTTCTCATTCTTCATCTTTTTGATTTCCTACGGCATCTGACATTGTTCACCATTCTCTTCTCAGGGATACTCTCTTCTTTGGGTTTTCAAAACTATCTAAACATTCCTTTTGGCATAACTAAGTTATGTCTCCTGCTGAATCTCTTTTGGCGGTTAGCATACATATCATGATCTCTAAATAAAGGTGAATCTAAGGCATAATTCTGAGCCCTTGTCATATATGTGTGTGTGTATACGTACATATATATGTACATATACACACACACATATATGTCTCTGTCTCTCTCTCCCCCCATTCCAATCCCCTTAATAAATTCCAGTGGTTTCCTATTAGTGTAGATCAAATATAAGTTTCTTTGTTTAACATTTAATACCCTTAACAATTTAATACCCTTAACAGCCCTAACTTAATCTTACTGCACATTACTTTTCTTCAACATACCCTATAATTCAGCCATACTGATTTTCCGTTCCTCATAAGCAATACTTTCATCTTCCTCTTGCCATGCCTTTGCACTGGCCATTCTCCACGACTGGAAAGTTCCCCCCTTCTCACCTCTACTTCTTGGAATCTCTAGGTTCTTTCAAGAACTCAGCTCAGGAACCATTTTCTATATAAAGTCTTTCCTGATGCCCATAGCTGCTAGCAGCTTCCCCTCCAAATTATCCAGTAACCATCTTGTTTATGTTTTATGTATACCTATGTAGGTCTCCTCAGACTAGATAACTAAGCTCTTAAGAGTTGGGACTTCTTCATTTTTATTTTCTGCATAACCCCCCAACATCAGCACAACACCTGGCACAGAGTACATGCTTAATGTGAATATCTGCTGATTGAATGGCTGATTAACATATGAGATAAAGGTTATGATGCAAGCCTTATCAAATTTACAGAGGTCACAAACCTAGAAAGGATAAGTAATACAGTAAGTAACATCCCACAAAAAGATCTTAACTGATTAGACTACATCATCAAATCAATTAAGAAAATTTTTAATATGGTTAAGTTCTTACCCCTAAAGTCAAGAAATCAACTTCACAGGCATAAAATAGGGGGCGGGGGTAAGGGGATGGAAATGGGAAGGCTATATAAATCATTTTTCTTGAAAAGATCTGGGAGTTTTAGTGGACTGCAATGTTCATGTTAGTCAACAGTGTGACATGGCACCCCAAAAAGCTGCTGACATATTAGGTTATATTAAGAGAATGTGATATGTGTGTGTTGGGGGGAAGGAGAGGAGGGGAAACATGATAACTGAAAGCATGCCATGATGTCATGGCCCAGATCTCCATCATGAAGTTGGAAGAATTGGGGATTTTTAGCCTAGAGAAGAAAAGACTAAGAGGGTGGGGAGTGGGAAGTTGTGAAGCGAATGGGACATGACAGCTGCCTTCAAATATCTGATAAATTGTCATGTGAAAGAGGAATTAGACTTATTCTGCTTGGCCTCAGAGGGGAAACAATAAACAGAACCTGCAGAGATGAAAATTTAGGCGTGGTGTAAGGAAAAACTTCTACACAATTAGTTATCCAAAAGTGGAATGAGCTGTTGTGGGAGACAGTTTTCTCTTTCACTAGAGTTCTCCAAATAAGGGTACTCTTGGAGTGAGAAAGATGGACTCTGAAGTCCATTTGAAGTCTCAGATTCATAGATGAATCAATCTTTTCTACAACATCCCTGATAGATGGCCACCTTGCCTTTGCTTAAACTGTTTCATATCCACTATGCACTGTTGTCTTTGAAGGAATAATCAACGGAATAATTAAAATTTCACCTAAGTAAACAGTGATATTTCTTATAAAAGTACAAATTAGTACTAAGGAAATTATTCAAAGAAGACAGATATATCTTCTTAGAATGGACCCTTTCATTTTTCTTTTATTTGATCCTCCTACAAATAATACTTACACTGTATTTTGTTTCTTCAACCTGTTTTTGGGCCGTCCTATTGGATTGGCATAGCGTCGTTTTATCTGTGCTGCTTTTTTATGTAAAAGTTTTCTTCCTTTTTTCCGAGGTCTACAAATCTGACATATCCACATGCCTATAAAAAATAAAACCTCATGTCAAATCAGTCATGGTATAAACAGTCTCAAAAATTTCAGAAACACTAAGTTGATAGAAAATGCCATTAGACTTTCTGAAAGTCTGTAAAATGCAAGGTAGGCCTAATAAGGTCCAACTTCTACAGGATTATCTGACAGGATTTTTCAAAATCATTCATAAAATTATATAAGCAGTATAATCTTTCTATTTCAACTTAAAAAAAAAACTTAGTGAAGATGGCAAGAAAGAACAAGGACATTTTCCCTTCTATTATTATTCATCACACACACCCCTCTGACCCTTTCCCCACAAGTATCTGTATAATAGTGGAGTATATAAGTCATTCCCACCTTCAGAACCAGGGGAACTCAACTGTATGACCTATTCTAACCTTTCTTTTACCAAAAAGGTAACAGCCTCACAAGATCAACTGCTATAAATTACGGGAAGAGGGTTGAAGATGATTAAAAATGAAATGAAGAATTATCAAATATTGACACTGAGCTACCATACCTTCCACAACATCAACTATGAAAATTATAAGTAGTATTATATTCATGCTACAGGAATTCTGACATGTATAAATAGAAAGACTACTTCCATTTCAGGGAAACAAGTGTCTTCCTACTTAAAAGATTATCAGCATTCTCAAAGAGAAAGCTGCAGAAAATTCTCTTATTTTAAGAAGTAAAGATAGTTATCTTTCACCCACTTCCATAGTGTCCCTCTTTCCTTTTCCAGTTAGACTTCAAAATGCATCACCTTTTGGCATCCTGGTGAGTGGTGGATCACAGCATTCCATGTGAAAACCTCGGTCACATGAATCACAGAAGAGCATGTTATCCTACAAAAATAACAAAAAAAGGTAGTTCTGCTTAATGTTATGTAACAAAACACACCTGACCCATCATGAACCCTCAATAGAGTTGGGTTGCATTCTTGAATAATGCGAGTCAAATTAATTTTAAAAAGACAGACACTTCCTTAATTCAGAGTGAGGGACCAATGTGAATTAACGCAAAGGTGTACTTTGCAGGATATTTTTAAAGAACTATAATTTCACTACTTTCAAATACAAACAATAGCCAGAATTAACCTAAAAAAAAAGTATTGTCCAATAGACGTCCTTACAAAAACCTGCTTTAATTCATAGGTAAGAATGATCTATAATTAGTATACTAATTAATGTCATGTAAATAGGTGCTTCTAACTTACCCAAGGGCATCAGGAAAACAGCTAGTTCTTTTAAGTGGTTGAAACATTCTCTCTAGAATGCCAAATATCTATTTATAAACAGAATGTCTAATCAGGAAAGCAGAAGTACTTACTGCATTTTTGCCCTGGTCTCGACAAGAGCTGCACGTTTTACACTCAATGCACTGCCACCGTAAGGCCTTCACTCGAACTGTTAATTCTGGAGAGAACTTTAAACAGGATGGATGACCTATCAAAAGAGGATATGACTGACACTGAAACAATCCATCATGGATTCCATTAGTAAATAGAAATGGCAATATACAAAAAAGGAGAATTAATCACAGATATAGTTTTCAAAATATACATATATGTATATTTACATGTGGAAGACATGTTTGCATTCTATTTATCTTAACATTTATGAAGACATTACAAGTGCTTTCCATTGTTGGATTCAGTTTTCTAGATCAACCATTTCAACAATTTAGAAACAAAGAAAACACCACAATGATTAAGTTTGGTAAAATCCAAAATTTTATTTATCCCATCTCATCATGTAAACTGTGAGTAGTTCACAATATCAGATGAACTTCCCATTATTGGCAGTAGTATATCCTGAGTGTTATGATGAAAAATATATACAGCAGCTTTACATGTAACTGCAGAACTGCCAAAAACCAACACTTAAATAATGGAATGAAATTACAGTGTATCAACAACAGAATGTAATTATCATTTAAAAATAAACAAGGAATATCAGGAAATTTTAAAAGGATTATTTGGAATAATGCAAGGTAAAGATCAGAATTAAAAGAACAAAAATACATACTTATCGTTATTGATGTTGTTTGTTTTATTGTTACAATTACATAAGAAGCGGCACCAAAGCATAATACCCCACAAGTACTAATCATGGACTTAGGAAAATCATTCAAATCATGACATGTGTATAAAATAGAGACAGTAATAACTAGAGCACGTATATCAAAAGGCATCTGATTTTTCAATGAAATACTGAAACATCTTATAAATGTGAAAGTACTATGTAAACATTAGTTGTTTATTGGCATAGACCTGTGATTTCATCAGTGTAGGTGAAGGAACTCCCTTCACTGGCACAAATCTATAACTTGTCTTTAACTTACACTCTCAGAGAGTTGCCTGGGGCACTTAACTGGAGGTTAAGTGACTTGTCCATGTCACAAAGCCCATTTATGTCCAAGACAATACTTTAACCCAAGTCTTCCTGCCTCTACGGTCAGGCTCTATCCATTATGTCAATGATCTTCAAAGTTGGCACAGGGGTCAATCTGGCAAGGCTATGGCCTGACTCCAAGGGGATGCGTATAAGATTAGCCAATCATAGGGCAAAAAGCTAGGTCTCATCCTATCTTCACCAAGAAAGCTAATTATGGGACTGGACTCCAACACAACTACATGTAACCTTCCCCCTATACACATATTCCCCCACTCCAGCCCAATCTTCCACTGTGCAAGTTCCAAGAGACCTTTCTTCTGAGCTGAGTAGAAGCCCCTCAGTACAGTTTTAACCTAACTCCATTCCCTCATTTCCCAGACACCAGAAGAGGCACCGGTGGGAAAGTGCATTCATTTTCATTCATATCTCTCTCTCCTCTCTCCTTCCCCCTTGCCCCCACCTTTTTGGGAAGGTTTAATACTGGTATTGCTGGGTCAGGTTATATAAAAAGTTTAATGATTTTTCTTGCATAATTCTAAACTGTTTTCCAGGATAATCAGACCAATTCACAGCTTCATCAATAACATGTGACAATACTTGCCTTCCTAGAACCACTGCAACATTGACTATTTCTGAATTCTATCAACTTGGCCAGTTTGGTGGATGTGAGATCCTAGGTTCATAGATTTAAAACTGCAAGAGATGTATGGGGTAATCAAATCCAAAACCTTCATTTTTTATTCAAACTCAAGTCTAATGACTCCAAATTCAGTGATCTTTCCAAAATCTCACACTTTAAGTTGCTTTCATTTATATTTTTCTTAGTTAAGTGATTTAAAATAATCTTTTAGATTACTGTTGATATTTTCCAATTTGGCTTTTGAAACTGTTCAAATAACGTTGGAATACTAATTTATTGGGGGATATCCTTTGGTCTTATATATTTGTGTCAACTGCCTATGTATCGTGGATATCAGACTTCTTTAAGAGATATCTGATACATTTGTTTTTTTCCCATCAATATCACAGCTGCATTGATTTCATTAATGCAAAAGCCTTTTAATTTTATGTAGTTGAAATTCTGTTTATCTTTTATGATTATATCTAACCTTTGTTAGTTAAAAATTTTCCCCCAGCTACATTTATAAAAGGTATCATTCAATTCAAATATGTATTAAGTGCCTACTGTGTACAATGCATAGTGTCCCATATTAGGGAAACAAAAATGGCACAGTTCCTTTCCTCAGAGGAGCTTATAATCAAATAGAGAGCATGAGATGTTGGGATTGGAAGCTCAATTCCGTGTGGACAGTCTCGGGCGGGTAAAGGTGGGAGCTTCTAAATCTTAGAGCTCTCACGAGACCCCCCCAGGAAACGGCAGGGGATCGAGGTGAACCGAGCTATCTCGAGTAATTCCGCCTCTTCCCGTGAGAAACGTGATGGGAGAGAGATCTCCCCGCCCTCGAGATTGTCCTGGATCTGGGCACACCTAGTTACCTAACAGCATGGTATTCAGATGCAAACTATGCGGCTGAAGGTTAAGTAGGATTGAGGAAGCCTGAAAGCTCTCTTAGCACGTGAGGAGCCAAGAGGACAGTAGGCTCCGCTTTTCTTCTTTCCTCTCTCCCCTCCCCCTCTCTCCCCGCTTGTACTTCTACTTCCAATCCCTTAAGATCTTAGCCTCCTTAGGAAATCTCCCCCTCTTCCTCCTAAGGAAGACCCCCTGCACTTGTAACCGAGACCCTGAAATAAAGCTCAACCCTTGTTCGACTCTGGAACGTCCTTTCTCTCATATGAGCATCCGGTTTTGGCCAACCGAAGACCTCGGAGGTGAGGTAAGAAGACTCGGGTAGCCCACAGGCCTCTAGGCCTGGCAATGAGACATGTATGAAGAACTATAAATAATTATATAATTAAATGGTATGGGGGAGGTAAAACCTGTATATCGATTTAAGACAGAACATGAGAACTGCAAAAGCTAAGATACTATAGAAGACTGCTCACGAGAAATGGGATGGATATTCGCAAATGCAAAGTCCTTCCAAATAATATGAATGAAAAAAGGAGGAGCATCTAAAACAGATTGATGTGCCTATATGGGAAACTCACAGGCAAACTCTGTATTTGTAATAGTCATATATAAAATACAGAAATAAATGCAAGTAACTGTCAACTGGAAATCACAACTTCATGAAACATGTGGAAAAACTAGGTTTATTTTATTTCAAGAGAAATGAATATGCACATGGAACCCTATGGATAACATAATCTAAGTACAAAAAGAAAATGGCACAATCCTCTTAAGAATATAGTCTATAACTCTAAAGTCCAGAATGAGCTGAGGTTTTTATGAGAAATAAGGACAAGGAAAGGAAATTTTAGTTACTGTATGGAAGAATATATGGGACCACTGCCTAACACAGACTGAATGAACAACACAACTACTCATGCTCCTAATTCGGTTCTGTTTTCCAAGAAGAATGATACTCACTATCATGAAGTATAAAACAAAGAATGATAATCTCTCCTAATGTAATGGCTTCTTCTCTACTGCCTACAAACATGCCCAGGTCTCCCCATCCTTAAAATAAACCTTGGTCCCTTCACTAAATACTGGCTTTCATCTATAGTTCTATTCCATTTTCAGTCAAAATGCTTGAAAAAGCTATACAAACTCAGCACTTACAATTCCTCTCTTCTTATCTCATTTATAAACTCTATCTATAATTTGGCTTCCTACTGCTTCACTAACATGAAACTGCTCTCTCCAAAGTCAGTCAGTCAACAAGAATTTATTAAACACCTACTATGAGCCAGGTACTACTACAAAGGAAAGAAAAGACAGTCCTTGTTCTCAAGGAGCTCAAGATCTACAGGGGGAGATAACATTCAAACAGCCATGTACAAATAAGATATATGCAGGATAAACTGGCTCATCTCAGAAGAAAGTACTAGCATTGAAGGGGATATGGAAAGGGCTCTTAAAGAAGGTGAGATTTTAACTGAGACCTGGCATAGAAGACTGGAAGTGAAAATGCCCCAGTGTCAAGAGATGGGAGTATTTAACGCAAGAAACACCAAAAAGCCTAACGTACTCTGACCACAGAGTACTCAATCACCAAATCTCGAATCTTCTCAATCATCATCATTCTAGATCTCTCTGAAGCATTTAACACTGCTGATCCTCCTTTTCCTTGTGAATACTCTCTCCTCTCTGGATTAGATTGTAGCACAGTAAAAGAGGAAACAATGCTGAAACATTCTGTATATTATTAACAAAATCCAACAAGAAAAAAAAAGAAATTCCTTTCAAAATTATTACAGAATGTAGAAAATATCTGAGACCACTTAGTAGGATACAAGAATTATACGACCATAAACTCTATAGAAATAAAGACATAAAAATAATTATAGTGATTATTCACAATTTTCATAGGACTCCAATACAACAACATTCATCTAGAGAAGACGTTCTAAACTTTTTTGCACTATAAAACCCTTTTGGCAGTCTGATAAGGCCCAGGAACTCCTTCTAAAAATGTTTTTAAAATCATAAAATACATAAAACTATAGTTATCAAAATATTTTTAAAACCAAGATCATGGATCCCACATTAAGAACCCCTAATTTAGAGGGGGAAAGGGTTATAAATCTCAAGGGAAATAATGAAAAGAGGAGGAGAGGGAATCTAACATTACCAGATCTTAAAACTACACTATAAAGCAACCATTATCAAAAGTATTTGCTACTACTTAAAAAAAGAAAAGTTGATGAGTGAAATATTTTAAGTACAAAGGTTTCTAGAAGAAAATTAACATACCACCATAATGTTCAATAAATCCAAGGCACCAACTAAGGAGATTCAATATTGGGAAGGGAGGCAGGAATGCACAGAGAAATGGGAACGTAGTCTAACAAGAATTTGGTTGAGCCCACCATCTCATACCATATATCACACAATTCTAAATGAATATATGGATAAGATCAGGAGTTTTTCATCTTTTTTGTGTCATAGATCCCTTTTGGTAGTCTGGTGAAAGCCTATGAACTCCCTTCTCAAAATAACATTTTTAAAAGCATAAAATACATAGAATTACAAAGGAAACCCAATTATTCTGAAATAGTTAACAAAATATTGTTAAAAAAAAAAAGTTTACTGACCCCCCCCAGGTCAAGAACTACTGAACTATATTCAAAAGGTCATATCATAAACAAATTAGAGAAACTGAGAAAGAGATGACTTTTACAACTATGGATGAGGAAAGAGATCCTGACTGAAATAATAGAGAGGATCAAAGCTGGTAAACAATTTTTACAGCCAGTGTCTCTAATAAAAGCCTCATTTCTAAAATATGGAGAGAAATGAGTCAAATCTATAAAAATACAAGTCATTCCCCAATTAATAAATGGTCAAAGGATATGAACAGGCAGTTTTCAAATGAAGAAATTGAAGCTATCTACAGTCACATGAAAAAATGCTCTAAATCAACTCTGAGATACCACCTCACACCTATCAGATTGACTAATATGACAGAAAATGAAAATGATAAAAGTTGGTGAGAGTATGGGAAAATTGGGGTACTGATACATTTCTGGTGGAGTTATGAACTGATCCAAATATTCTGAAGAGCAATTTGGAATGATACCCAAAGGACAACCAAACTGCATATCCTTTGATACAGTCATACCACTATTAGGTCCGTATCCCAAAGAGACCATAAAGAGGAAAGGACCTATATGTGTAAAAATATTTACAGCAGCCCTTTTCGTGGTGGCACAGTATTGGAAAGTGAGGGGATGCCCATCAATTGGGGGAAAAGCTGTGGTATATAAATATAATGGAATGCTACTGTGCAATAAGAAATGATGAACAGGCAGATTTCAGAAAAGATTTGTACATACTGATGCAAAGCGAAATGAGCAGAACCAAGAAAACATACACAGCATCAGCAACATTTTGTGATGATCAACTATGAATGACTCAGCTCTTCTCAGTAACACAAAGATCAAAGACAAGTAACAAAGGACTCACAAAGGAAAATGCTATCCACCTGGTTCAGAATGCAGATTGAAGCATATTTTTTCACTTAATTTTTTCTCATGTTTTTTTTCTTTTGATCTGTTTCTTCTTTCACAACTGTGATTAATATGGAATTATTTTCTACATAATAGCACATGTATAAATTGTATCAAATTGCCTACCATTTTCAAAAGAGGAGAGTGGAAGAGGAGGGAGAAAAATTTGGAATTCAAAATCTGGTAAAAATGAATGCTAAACATTTTCTTGACATGTAACTGGGGAAAAAAATAAAATATTATAAAATACATTTTAAAAAAAGAATTACTGAATTCCACTTAAGTTATACAACAGCATTACTTCAAAAAATTAAGATGTCTAATACCAACTGGGCCCTCACTGCTGTATGCTAATACCTTTACTTACCCTCATTCATATTGTATTCCCTTACTTCACACTTCTCAATCATTTACAATCTACTTTTTATCACTACCAATCAAATAAAACTCCAAACTCCTAAATCCAATAGCCTCTTCCTTATCCTTCTACACCTCTTTATTGTTGTTCAGTTATTTTCCAGTCATGTCTGACTCTCTTTGGATCCCATCTGGAGTTTTCTTGGCAAAGATAGTGGAGTAGTTTGCCATTTCCTTTTCCAGCTCATATTTACAGATGAGGAAACTGAAGCAAAAAAGTTAAGTGACTTGCCCAGGGTTCACACAGCTACAAAGTGTCTGAATCCAGATTTGAGCTCACAAAGATGAGTCAAGAATGACTCCAAGCCCGGCACTTTATCTCCACTGAACCACCTAGTTGGCCCCTCTAGACCTCGTTTAGCATTTGGTAATGCTGACCAAAATATTCCCATTTAAATGGGTTTTCATGACGTGTTTTTTGTATTTTTTTTTTATTCAAACATGTCTGACCAGTCCCAGTCTTCTATGCAGAGTCACCATCCCTGTTTAGTGATGCATGTTAACAACTATATATCCCTGTTCATGTTTACTTGATTAACGTTATACAAATATGGTATTATATGTCAGTTACACATTATATTACCGTGTATTTACATATATGCTATTCCTTAATCATGTTCTGTTCATTTTAAGTCCACTGAGAGTACATCGCTAGTCTGCACTGTTTTGTTGTACTTAAAAACATTTGCTGACTGATTTGATTGTGCTTCTTTGCTTCTGTTCTATGAATATGCTTATATACTGCTATGACATGAATGTAACAGAGGTCATGTATGCAATTGGGTAATGTAGTTACTAATATAGCCTGCCAAACAATGTTTTGTGCTCTATTATCTACTGCTTATACTAGCAAGGAATATTTACTATAAACAGAACCATGAAATGATTACCTGAGACACTGGGATAATCATCACACTTCTTTAAAGTGCTGATTTTTGAGTGTCTGAGTTATGTATTGACAGTTAAGTCTACCACAACTATACCCCATAATTTTAAGGGGCTGAAAAAATGTTCTGTCCCTGGGAAGGAATGTACTCTACCTTTTGGAGCTGTGCCAAAGGACTTGGGGACAGGACTGTCTGATGACACACTGTCCCTTCTCTGGCATTCTTTAAACTTCAAGAGGATTTCAGGTTTTACCCAATGTAAACCCAGAGAGACTCACATCCTGACCTTTAAAAAGGAGCTTGTGGATAAAGATGAGAAGAAGCTAAGCCAAGGAAGCAGAATACTGGGAATACAAGAGTCTTTGACATCGTTAGCCAGTGAAGAATGGCAAAGGTTGGAACATGATGAGTTTTGCCAGAAAACTGACTGAGTATCATCAGGCATCGCTTCTTTTTTTTTTTAAATAGTATTTTATTTTTCCAATTACATGTAAAGATGGTTTTCAGCATTATTCAAAAAATTTTTTTTAATTTTTAATAATACTTTGAAGTTCCAAATTTTTCTCCCTCCCCCTTCTCTCCCCTACCCAAGACAGCAAATTTTCAATCATGTTAAACATATTTCCACATGCTGTAAAAAAAGAAACAGAACAAAAGGGGAAAACCATGAAAAAAAACCCAAAAACAACAAAAAAGTGAAAATAGTATGCTTCTATCTGCATTCACACGCCATAGTTCTTTCTCTGGATATGGACAGCATTTTCCATCATGAGTCTTTTGGGACTGTCTTAGATCACTGTAGTGCTAAGAAGAAGCTAAGTCCATCATAACTAATCATTGTACAATGTTTCTGTTACTGTGTACAATGTTCTTTTGGTTCTGCTCACTTCACTCAGCATCAGTTCATGCAAGCCTTTCCAGGTTTTTCTGAAATCCTAGGCATTGCTTTTCACAAATGAGAGGGTCAAGCCCAAGAGTCAGAAGGAGAAAGAATTCCAAAGGCAACAAGTGATCATTGGAGATGCAAGAATAGGGCATTGATGAGATTTCTTAAAAGACTCCTGCCCCATCTCTTCACCCCCATTTCCTAGGGAAAACCTAAGATCTTCCACTCCTGTAATCTACCCTATTTACTACCTCTTGCTTTATCAGTTCCCTAATGGAAAACTCAGAGAAGTCAGCCATGCTTGCCCCCTCCCCACCAATAGCTACAAATGTAGCTGCTACTTCTAAAATTGCTATTTACGTAAATGTTATTGCTTTAAGCATTTCATGATATGTGTATCGCAATGTATTAAAATTTGATGCTAATTTGAATCTGTGCCAATTCTGCTTACTTGAATGTTGGGGGTGAGATTGGGAGTGAAGGGAGGACCAAAAATGTAGAAAAGTAACAGATTTAATGCAGAGGTTTTATAAAAACCAATTTGGATTTTGTCAGTGCCACCTGAGTGGGTGTTCTGAGCTGCATATTTAATTCAGTAAACAGAAAACACATTCACAGATTCCTTGTGAGCTACAAGACAACCAGAAGTCCCAGACTACAAAGGAAGCAAACAAAGCAAGAGCAGCTTTGGCTTTCAGATTCACTCCTGAATGGTGCCCATTTCAGGATGGGATCTGAAAAAGAGAGCAATTGAAAAAGAGGGAAGAAGTTGCTCCAAGGAAAGCCAATGGCCCCAAGAAGGGAAATCAAGCAAGTTGGCACTCCAACCCTTAGTTTTGGGGGCAACTCAGGGGTGGATGGTTTGTGGGTCTCTGTAGAAGAGTCTGAGAATCCAGGGTCACCTCCATGGCATAATGAGGAATCAGAAAAGGTAGCGTGTTATATAGTCCAAACGGAGAACAATGCAACTATTTTTATGAGGAAAAAGAAATTTTCTAGCAAACTGCTCAAAATTGCAAGAAGAAAAGTTAAAATGAAACAAGTTCTATAATATAATGGCCACTGACTTCTCCTAAATGTTCATTTTTGACAGAGAAAAGGCTGCCTTGTAGTATGTGAGAAAAATCTTTGCTAGTGCTGGCGGTAATATTTTTTTAAGGAGCTCTGCCCTTTTACTATATTCCCATTCCCATTTTTTTTTTTGTTCTTCCATATAAACTACAACTACTAAAGTGCAAGACCAATAATCATCTTTGACTCTTCCCCTCTTGTTCAACCCCCATGTCCAATCAGTTACCAAGTCATGTCAATTCTGTTTCAACAACATTCCCCGAATCTCCTTCTCTCCCCTCACAAGGCCACTACCTTCCTAAATTAAGCCTTCATCACCACTTAGCTGGATTACTGAAATAGCCTAATTGTTCTCCTGTACCCAGGTTCTCCCCTCTCCAATCTTTCCTACATACAACTGCCAAAATGGTATTTTTAAAGCACAAGTCTGACCATGTTACTTCCTTACTCAAGCAGCTTTACTGGTCTTCAAATGCCTCGAGGATAAAACACAAACTCCTCTATTTGATATTTCAAGTCTTTCAAGATGTATCTCCAACCTACGTTTCCAAATTGATTACATATTACCTTCCTTCAATTTACTTGCTCCTTCCTATGTGTATTCCATCTTCAATCTCTATGTCTTTACAAAGACTAGCACCAGTGCCTATCATACACTGTAGCCTCACCTCCATTTCTCAGAATCTTGATCTGTCTTCAAGGTTCAGGTCAAGCACCACTTTCTACACAAAGCCTATCCTGACCATCCCATTCTCATCTCTGGAGATTATTTTGCAATTACTTTGTATGTATTTATCAGTGTTCCTGTTGTTTCTTCCCAAAAGAATACAAGTTTCTTGGGGGTGGGAATTATTTCACTTTTGTCTTTGTATCCTCCAGTGTCTAGCACAGAGTAATAAAATGCTTATTGAATAAATGACTGAATGAATAAATGGTGATGGGATTCAATATAATGCCACAAAGCAATCAATTGAAGGAACTAGGGATGTTTAGCCTAAAGAGGAAAAACTTGGGAGAAATGGGGCAGGTAATAAGGAAAAGGCATACATGACAGCTATGTTCAAGTTCTGAAGGCATATAAAATCAACGTCAGACTTTTTTTTGGCTGAGCACCAAAGAACAGAACTAGGATCAATGTCTCAAAATAAGGCATATTTCAGCCAATAAAAAGAATGCCCTCCTAACAACTGGAGCCCACTGAAAATTAAACTGGCTGGCCCTGGAAGGTAGTGAGTTTTCTATCACTAGAGGTCATCAAAGAGAAGTAGAGGACAACTTGCTAAACATTAAAATGGACAAGGTGATAGATATGGAACCAAGAGACCTATATACAAATCCAACCTCTCCATGATCACACTAGCTTTGTGTAATCATGGACAGATTAAAACCTCTAGAATTTCAGTTACTTCATCTGTAAAATAGGGATAATAATATTTACACTACCTACTTCACAGGGCTATTGTGAGGAAAGCACCTAAAACATTAGGGAGTGGAAGAGTAGAAGAAGTGGACCAGTAACTGGACTGGTTTATGTTAACTCTGGATAAGTGCTGCAATTTAGTCTTAGAGAGTTGTCTAAGTGATTTGCCCAGCAAGTGAATTGCCCAGGGTCACACAGCCAGCAGGAGAGTTGAAACATGAATCTAAGTCCTCCTGATACTAAGACTACTATTCTATCCACTGTATACCTCATTGTCTCAAGAATTTTATAGCAATAAATAAATGACTTATTATTATGCTATAAAAGAGACCCTAATCGAAATAAGGGTTAGAATACATGACCTATGACATTCAGCCAAACTCTGAAATTCTATTATTCTATTAGGAATCTGCATGATTCTGTACAGGTCCCAAAGTCTTATGGTATATATGAAAAGATCATTTTTAATAGAGGGTTTCAGCAAGCAGAGTTGGTGGTAAGGAGAGCGGTCATTCTAGAAATGGGGGAAAGGGAAAGTAAAGTCAGAAAGCCAGAAGTGGGTAGGGTGATGAAAGACGAAGATATTAGCTTAGTTTGGCTGTAACATGTTTGGAAGGAATTAACATGAAAGAACACTAGAAAGTCAATGACCGCAGTCAGATTGCTGAAGGACTTGGATACCACAATTAAGAATTTAAACTTTATTTTAGATTAACAGAAAGTGATTATAAGACTTTTTTAGCAACTGAATAACATAATCAGAGTGGTACATTAGGAAGATTTATTAACAGCATTATTAAAGATGGGTTAAAGAGGGGAAAAACTTGAAACAGGGAAACCAGTTAGGAGGCAGGTACAATAAACAAGGCAAGAAACAGTATGGGCCTGAACTAGGGTGGAAAGGGAAAGACACATGAGAAATAATGTTCAAGCAGAATTGTCAGAATTTGAAAAGACAAACATCATGGGAATAAGGAAAACTGTGATCAACTATGTCAAATTCTGCAGAAAGATCAAGGAGGATATAACAATGAATGAAATGGACTTCAGTTAGGTCAATGGATGTACCCACATGGAAGTTATAAGTGCTCTTAGATACAGCAGTTTCAATAGGTTGATGGAAATGGAACCAAGACTACAAAGTGTTGAGGCATGAACAAGTAGTTGGAGAAGTAGAGGCAGTGAGTGTCTTTTTCTTTAAGAAGTCTGACAGTAAAGGAGAAAAGGGATTTTTTTATATAGCTTTAATATAGATTAAAGATATCAATGAAAACAAACCTTAGGAGATTAATTTACTTATGTAACCATTCCTGCAACATAAAGAAGAGTTCTTAGAGTGCAAAGTGATGGTGTTTCTGAGGGTAGCAAGTTGGTGGGAAGCCCCTTTGCAAAATCTTGCTTGGAGGCACAGAATTTAAATTGACAACACTGCTCATTAAACTGCTGTGTCAGGCATCTATTTTCAATGTGATAAATTCAGGTTCACATTAGGGAAAACAAATTTGGAATCATCCCAGTCCCATTCATCCTGGCAAAACTGAGCAAAACAAACAGTGATTATTAAAGAAACCAGCAATAGCTCCAAAATGATTTGCAGTTCCTCCTAGCAGATGTTTCACGAGCAAGTATGAGAATAAACAGAAGGAAAATTAAGTCTACAGAAAGTTCTGTGTGTGTGGTATGCGTGTGTGTGGCTTTTTTTTTAATCGCTAAGGATTGAGTGAAACTAACAATGTATTCATCAAGCTAAACAAAATTTGGGTCACACACCCAGATCACCCAGTCTAGGTTGGGCAAAAGGCTGCTTGGCTAGACTTTCTTCCCAGAACCCTAAAAGTAAAATCATACAAATTATAACTTAGCTCCTTCAGATATTTTACTATATCTCTTGTAACAAGTTATATAAAGGGTATAGAGGATCACATACCACTGTTGCCACAGTCAGCACAAGAGATGAGCTCCTCTGGTTTCTTCTCTCGGTTTTGTTCCTTTGTACCAAGACAAAAACTACAGATTGGAATTGGTTCAGCAACTGGCTGTAAAGAAACAAACACAATTCATTCATATAGGTTACATCTTTCAGTAAGTTGGCTAGTAAAAGCACAAATTTACAAAGAGAGTCAAATTGCACTTCACAGCTCCGTGGAGACAGAGGTTTGTCATACATAGAAGTAATGCATTTATATCTGCCCAATACCAGAGTGTCTTTGCTCCATATGGGCTGAACTTACAACTTTGAAGATGCGATATATTGATCACAATGAGACTGGAAGAAAAAAATGTGGATGTATCACTCTGAATCCATTACCCACCACTCATAAAATTGCTCATATCAAAAGAGAAGCAGCATGGCACAAAAGGGTAAAATACTGGACTTGAAGTGAGTTAGACAGGGTAATAATCCCATCTGTGATACTTACCAGCTGTGACCATAGTCAAGTTACAACCTCTCTGAGCCTCAGTTTCCTCATCTGTAAAATAATGAGTCTGAGGTCCCTCTTCCAGCTCTAAATGTAAGTTCCTATGAGCTTTTAAATGTATGACCTATGATACAACAGCAACTTCATAAATGAAGGCTGATACATTGTGACATCAGCATTAGATGACAAAAGGAAGCTGGAATCAAAGTAAAAATTAAAGCTCCAAATGCTGGTCATGTGGATCAGGCATCACAAAGTTGGAAAAAACCAAGATATAGGAAGGACACTACAGAAATAAGATAGAAAATGATGTAAGCTAAAGCTGTTATCACAGTTTAACTAGCATTTATTATGCCTAGCAATATACCAAGTGTTTCCGCCCCTGTGAAATGGACTAAATCTCAATGCACAAAGGAAAAGGATTAAAAGAGAAAGTAAAAGAGAAAATGGGAGAAAAAACATATAACCCTTCCACTTCCAATTAAATGGGAAACTATCCTAGCACAGTGGAAAGAGCACTGAACTGGAACTTGGAAGACCTCTGTTTGAATTACAGACATGTCACTTACTTTCTGTGTAACTTTAGACAAAACATTTTACTTCTCTGGGCCTTAATTTTCTCACACAAAATAAGAAGTTAGACTAGTTGACTTCTAAGGTCCCTCCTAGTTTTAAATCTACAATCCTATTATCCTAGAGGTTAAAATGTAGCATTATACTGATTACTACTTTACACCACATTTGTTGGTAACATGAAAATCTCATCTGTTAAGCATTAGGTATGACCAGGTTTGAAATAATATGAATCCTAAGTTTTAATCAGGAGTTTTTTGGTTAGGACCTGTGATTTCATTAGTGTAGGCAACTCAGAGTAAGAAATTACCTTCTCCATTGCAGATCAACAACTAGACAACTAGTCTTAAAAAGATGGCTTTCGTTCTAAGAGATTAAGAGAATTCCTCAAGTTCACATAGCCAGTTCACATATGTTTCAGAGGTGGGGCTTCAATCTAGATGGTCCTGACTCCAAAGCCAGTTGCTCTATCTACTACTACCACATTGTTATATTTTATCATAAGAATACTGACCTTACAGCTTGAAAGTATATTTCTAAAGTAAAATGAAGGTCCAGATTGAAAATCCCATAGGCCTAGATAAATACTCCCAATAAGCTGGAAAGAATAAAAAATTTCCTATTTAATGTGAGATTACATTCATAATTTTCTAAATATTCACACCATTTCCTGCTGGTCACTTCTAAAATCATATCACCAGGATAACAGATTAGTACGATGCATTTTATAGTTACTCAAGTAAGACTGTACCTAAATGATCACATAAAAGCAACTCTGACGGCATACAATGATAATGAGACTTCAAATAGTTTCTAACTGTTTTTCCTCCCCACCCCTAATCATTTCAGCAAGTACTGGCAATTTGAAACTACTCATTTGGCTTTTGCACTGCAAATTAAAACAATTTCAATAAATCATCATGGTAGGGGCAAGGAGTGTGAGTCTTTTTCCGCCCAATTTATTTATGACACGGCATTACAAGGTTGAGGTAAATCTTTTATCACCACCTATTTGTAACCTAGCTTGACTCTTGAATTTGTTCAATTAGACTTCTTGAGCCACAAAGCTCTTTAAACAATTTCACTAAGTTTTAATGACAGTGCAAAACAGAGAAGACACTCTCCAATGTCAGTCTCCCCAAACTTTTTCATAAGTTTAAGTTCTAAATATCTGCTTGTCTCCAAAACTTCTATGTAAGTAAACAAGTTATTAGTTAATACTAGATTTTGAGGAAACTTTATAGCAAATAAGTAGACATATAATTAAAGTACCTAAGAGATTCAGCAAATTTTTTAAAAATTATGTATATATATATTTTTTTAAACACGCTGGGATTCCTCATTCAACTGCAAAGAGACTAATGAGTAGTACATAAGAAGTCCAAACAGCTTAATGCTAGTCACTTTGCAGCAAGAGGCTTCAAAGTGTACATAAACCACAGGAAAATGATACTGAAATCCTAAATGGTTTCATCTGCTGCCCTCAAACACCAAACAGTTATTTCCCAAATACCCACCAGATGGCAGCATTAAGGAAACACCTATTCTACAAGCTCATAATTACAACTGAGTTTCATTCTCATTTGATGCATTAGGGAAGATTTTTAAAAGAAATAAAAACTGGTAAGAACATTTATTCTCTTCAACTGTTATTACCTGAAGCTGGCATACTTGTTTCCACATAAACTACTTTTCAGATTGGTATGGTGAGGACATATTCTTTCTTTCAAAAGAATTTTTATCTCTAATTTTTACAATACTAAAATGATATTAATTTAATAAAATATTTCAGAGTTGGAAAAGAACTCAAAGACCAACCTATACCTGAACAGAGGACCCTTCTACCAAATACTGAACAAGTGGGGAACTAACCTTTGCTTGAAGACTTCCAGGGAGGGTGGATCTACTACCTCCAAGGCAGGTCATTCCACTTTTGGACAGCTCTAATTATTAGAAGTTTTTGCTTACAACCAGTCTAAATATGTCTCTCGCCTTCTTTTCCAATTCCATTTTGGCACTGAAGGAACAAATCCAACACCTGCAAGGCACAAGTTTTGGCAAGTTCTACCAAGGTTTCTACCTAATAAAGCCAGACTGTGACAGCTCTCCAAGGACCATGGAGAGCTCATTACCAGCAAGTTGACAGTTAAGTGATAAAATGTTCTGATCTATGGTGATGAAAACAATGAAAATACAAAAGTATTCAATCCTATGTAATCTAGTTCTTCTGCAGTGATCGAGTAGGCAAAAGGGGAAGAGAAGTCCTAGGGTGCTAAGAGTCCTACAGTGCTACAAATCACATGCTATTTCAACTACAAACATTAATTTATCTCTTGGTATATTAAATGTGAGGGCTGCCTAATGACCAATAAATTAATACTACTGAATGAATTGGACACATCAATACTGACATTCTCACTATAAATAAAACCAACAAAACAAAAAAGTTGCAGCTAAAAGATAAACAAAGAAGCAAATAAAGAAATTGACAGAGTTGGTTTTGCTATGTATCCAAAGGAAAGAAAGAAAAATCATTTAATGAAACACTTGGTCATCCAATCTTGCAGTGATCATGATGAGAATAAGATCACCACAAAGATAGCTGCAATTTATGTACACACATCTGGTGCAGAGGATGAAGTGGAAAAAATTCTATGAAAAATTAAACAAGATTCTCCAAACCAAGTCAAAATAAGCACTTTTTGGTGACTTTAACCCTAACGTGAGTATAGGATAGAAAAGGGGGAAGGGGGAAAGATAGAGAGGTTAAGAAAGGCTTGCTGAATGAATGAGAAAGAAATGAAAATGACCAAATGCTTGAAGGATATTCAAAAGCCTCAAATCAATGTCGTAAATATTTTCTTCAAAAAGAGAATCAAAAGCTGTAGGGCATAGTAAAGCACTGAAAATCACACACAAAAAAACCCTGAAATTAGTGACATCATTGTCACTAAACAGATCAGTGATTTCACTGATATAGGGGCAAGCTCAGCTAACAAACTGCCCCTACCCATGTAGATCAACAACTAGTTTGCAACTTATTAGTCAGTTCCTTCATGCCTGTGACAAGCTCTATACCCTGGGTGATCACTTCAGCTCTGGAATTCACTAACTCAAACTTGAGAAGTAGCCTCTGACCCTGGAGACCCTTCCTTCTAACTGGATGGACACTCAGGCCAGCCATCTCTTCATTTCTCATTAGGCTGTGATCCTCCAGCACAACAAGTACCTGCTCCCTCCCTCCCACTTTCAGCTTCCTTTTTATATGCTAGCATCTCTATTAGAATTTATGCTTCTTAAGGGTAGGGACTATATCTGGTTTTTCTTCTATTTGTATCCTTATTTGTATTTTCAGCACTTATCCCAGTGTCTGGCATATAGTAAGCACTTAATAAATGTTCTTTTAGAGTAACTGCTAAGAGTTGTTTGACTCACCCACAGGGAAAAAACAACACGTAAAGTTAGTTACAATAGCTCCAATATGACCTGTTTAAACAACTCTGTTTAACACTGATCAACCTTTTCACTTTCTGTTAAGATCATAGAAGAGCACAGCTCTCCTACATAAGCTTCAGCTAATACTTGGAAAGAATCTTACATAGACTAATGACTAAGATAAGCAAAGAGAAACAGAAACAACTTGTTCCATTCAGGGCAAAACTGCATAAAAGGATGATAACAAGGCCATAGCAAAGGGGTCACACCAGGCAAGCCAGTGTAAACTTTGGTTAGGAGAGGGTCATACCATGAAATACTGCCCAATTACCATCAAACAATCCTGAAGTCAGTTGGTACTCCAAACTAAAAAGTTGCAAACTAGGCCAAGCTACAATTGAGGGCCTGAAGCCAGATCTCAGGCCTGGACTGCTGACAATGGAATGAAAGGACTCACTTACATGTCACTCTGAGAGGAGAATGGGCCCAGCCATAGAGCTCTGAGAGCCACAGCAAGAAAGAATACTAACTTGGTGCATTTAGGGCAGCACCAACCCAAATTAAGAAATTATGCATAGAAAAGAAGTGAACCTCAGAAATCAAAATGAACTACCAAGAGACTGAGGCAGAAGAAGGGGCTTAGCACTAACTATGCCATCAAAACTGGTGGTATCAAAGACATCCAGAATACACAGGAGACAAAGTCCCAGTCAAAGAAGAGAAGTTACAAATAAGAGTAAAGAGAAGAAAACATTGCCCAGAAAAGTTCAGCATAACATTTCTGGGAAGGAGATGAACATTCAATGAAATAAGGGATTTCCAGATCTTCCTGATAAAAAGGCCAGAACTCAATAGAAAAATTGGATCTTCAAATGCAGGTCTCAAGAGAGGTATAAAAAGATAAACAGGGGAAAAGAAAATTTGTTACTCAATTTGGGCAAACTGTTTACCTCCATATAAGGGAAGATGATACTCATTAATCTTGAGAATTGTATTATCTATTATGAAATATAAAAGGGATATACAGAGATAGAGGAAACCAGTATAAAGTAAATTATGTGATGATAAAAATGTGATTTAAGCATGTGAAGGGATTGTAACAGGAGATATGAAAAGGAGGAAGTAGAAAATGGTAAATTACATCACAGGAAGAAGTACAAAATTATATTACAGTAGAGGGAAAGGGGAGCATTGCTTGAGAGGTACTCTCATCTGATTTGGTTCAAGGAGGGAACAACAAACTTAATTAAGTATATAAATCTAATTAGTTCTATATGCAGTAGGAGGGGAAGGGGGAAAGAAAGGTGAGGGGAGGCTAAAAGGAAGGGAAGTAGTAAGGGTAAAGGGCAGTGAAAGGGAGGGGAGCTGAAAGAAGGAAGGTAAGACTGCGGGAGGTGGTGGTAAAAAATTAAAACTCTGCTGTGGAGGGGAAGGGAGAAGGGAGAACTAAAAGCACAAATGGTGGGAAAGAGGATGGAGGGAAAGACACAGATAGTAATCATAACTGTGAATGTGAATGGGATGAATTCTCCCATAAAACGGAGATGGATAACAATATGTTGTTTACAAGAAACACATTTGAAACGGGGGGTTGGGGGGGGAACACATAGGGTAAAGGTAAAAAGTTGGTGCAGAATATATTGTACTTCAGCTGATGTAAGAAAAGCAGGGGTAAAAAACTAATAAAATTGATAAACCTTTGGTCAATTTGATTTAAAAAAAGAAAGAAGAAAACCAAATTACCAATATCAAAAATGAAAGGGGTAAAGTCACCTCCAATGAGGAGGAAATTAAAACAATAATTAGAAATTACTTTGTCCAACTTTATGCCCATAAATTCGACAACCTAAATTTGATGGATGAGTATTCTAAAAAATGTAAATTGCCCAGATTAACAGAAGAGGGCGCTGAATAAACAACTCCATCTCAGAAAAAGAAATTGAACAAGTCATCAATGAACTCCCTAGGAAAAACTCTCCAGGGCCAGATGGATTTACAAGTGAATTCTATCAAAAATTTAAAGAATAGTTAATTCCAATATTATACAGACTATTTGGGAAAATTGGGGAAGAAGGAGTCCTATTATATGCAATGGAGATAAGCTAGACGTATTTCCAATAAGATCAGGGATGAAACAAGGATGTCCATTATCACCACTGTTATTCAATATGGTACTGGTAGCTATAGCAATTAGAGAAGATAAAGACATTGAAGGAATTAGAATAGGCAAAGAAGAAACTAAGTTATCACTCTCTGCAGATGATATGATGATATACTTAGAGAATCTCAGAGATTCAAGTAAAAAAACTACTTGAAATAATAAACAACTTTGGCAAAGTTGCAGCTTACAAAATAAACCCGCACAAACCTTGTGCATTTCTATATATTAGTAACAAAGCCCAACAACAAGAGATAGAAAGAGAAATCCCATTTAAAACTAGGGTAGACACTATAAAATATTTGGGAGTTTACCTGCCAAAACAAACCCAGGGACTATATGAACACAATTACAAGATACTTTTCACACAAAAAAGTCAGATCTAAGTAAGTGAAAAAACATCAGTTGCTCGTGGGTAGGTCGAGTCAATATAATAAAAATGACAATTCTACCTAAATTAATTTACTTATCTAGTGTCATACCAATCAAACTATCAGATAATTATTTTCTAGAGCTGGAAAAAGTAATCAAAATTCATCTGGAAGAACAAAAGATCCAGAATATCAAGGGGTCTGATGAAAAGAAATGCTAGGGAAGGTAGCCTAACACTACCAGATCTCAAATTGTATTATAAAGCAGCAATTATCAAAACCACTTGGCACTGGCTAAAAAACAAAAGGGTACATAAGTGGAATAGGCCAGGTACTCAAGACACAATTGGCAATGAATACAGCAATCTACTGTTTGATAAACCCAAGGACCCCAGCTTCTGAGAAAAGAATTCATTGTTCAACAAAAATTGCTGAGAAAACTGAATAACTGTGGCAGAAACTAGGCATAGACCAATGCCTGACACCGTACACAAGAATAAAGTCCAAATGGGTACACGACCTAGGCATAAAGATTGATACCATGGACAAATTGGTGGAGTAAGGAATAGTGTATTTATCAGATTTATGGAGAAGGGAAGAATTTTTGACTAAAGAAGAGATAAGAAAGCATTATGAAGTGCATGATGGATAATTCTGATTACATTAAACTGAAAAGTTTTTGCAGAACCAAACTCAATGCAACCAAGAGGAATGCAGAAAACTGGGAAAGAATTTTTGCAACTAGTGTCTGTGATAAAGGCCTCATTTCTAAAATATACAGAGAACTGAGTCAAATGTATAAAAATCCAAGTCATTCCCCAATTGATAAATGGTCAAAGGATATGAACAGGCAGTTTTCAGAGGAAGAAATTAAAGATATCTATAGTCATATGAAAAAATGCCCTAAATCACTATTGATTCGAGAGACGCAAATCAAAACAACTGAGGTACCATATCACACCTATCAGATTGGCAAACATGACAGAACAGGAAGATGATAAATGTTGGAGAGGATGTGAGAGAGTTGGAACATTGATTCACTGTTGGTGGAGCTGTGAGCTGATCCAACCATTCTGGAGAGCAATTTGGAACTATGCCCAAAGGGCTACAAAAATGTGCATACCCTTTGACCCAGAAATATGGCTTCTAGGACTATATCCCCAAGAGATCATAAAAATGGGAAAGGGTCCCACATGTAGAAAATATTTATAGCAGCACTCTATGTCATGACCAAAAACTGGAAATCAAGGGGATGCCCATCAATTGGGGAATGGCTGAATAAATTATGGTATATGAATGTAATGGAATACTATTGCGTTATAAGAAATGATAAACAGGAAGACTTCAGAGAGGCCTGGAAAGACTTATATGATCTGATGATCTGATGCTAAGTGAAAGGAGCAAAACCAGGAGAACTTTGTGCACAGCAACAACCACAGTGTGCAAGAGTTTTTTTCTGGTAAGACTTGGAACTTCATTGCAATGCAAGGACTTAAAAAAGTTCCCAATGATTTTTTAAGATAAAATGCCTTCCACATCCAGAGAAAGAACTATGGAATTCAACTGCAGAATGAAGCAGATCACTTTCTTTTGTATTATGTTTTGGTTTGTTATATGATTTCTCCCATTCATTTTAATTCTTCTACACAGCATGACTATAGTGAAAATGTATTTAACAGGAATATATAAAATTGTACTCTGTCTTGGGGAGGAAGGGGGGAGGTAGGGGAGGGGTAGGAGAAAAAAAAATCTAAGTTATATGGTAATGATTGTAGAATACTGAAAATAAATAAAATTAATAAAACTTTTTAAAAAGAGAGAAGAAAACACTAAATACAACAAATACTAGAGGTTAAGAGAAGCTTAAGAGGTAAACACAGAAGAAAAACGGCCTGGCCACAAGGTCCATATAAGTTGAGCAAGAAGAAATCAACTAAGAAATTAAAAAATTGAATTAGCATTTTCGAGGGAAAAAAGTGAAAGTAGAATATACAAGGATGAACCAAATGGAATTCAGTGACTCCCTAAGACAACAAGGATTAGAACAAAGTCAAATGATGGCAAAAATAGAAGAAAATGTAAGGTATTAACTATCAATAAACAAGAGACCTGAAAAGGAGGTTGAGAAAAAAATCTAAGGACACTGGATTTCTTGAAAAGCATGACCAAACAAAAAGGTAGACACCATATTACCAAAAAGAAAAGGAAAACTGCCTTTATCAGTCAGAATGAGAAAGCTAAATGGTAATATAAAGTATCTACTAGTCATCTCCTAAAAGAAAATCTATTAATCATCTCCTATACTCCTTAAGTATGATATAGCCAATATCTAGAGCTTCCTAGTAAATATAATAATAACAATAATAATAATACTTTAAACAGTCAGAAAGAAAGCGTGAATTGGAGAATCACTGTAAAGATTACAAAAGACTACACTTCAATAACTATAAAGGAAAAAAGTCTTTGGAGGGTAGGTCAGATTGAAAAGGTAAACAAAGTATAAGAAAAAGATATTAGCGTCTAGATTTAGTAAAAACAAGAACATAGAAGTGGAAACAGACTACTTCAATCACAAATTACCAGTGTTGTTCATTGATTTCTTCTCTTCCTCAATCCCCTCAACTCCACTCATCTTCTTGTACAGAAAGAAGATGGCGACAGAAAAAGGAGAAAAGTATAAGAGGTTATGATGGAAGGAAACACAAAATTAATAATCACAATAATAGAAGTAAATGAGCTTTGACTCACAGACAGATTCATAGGTGAACTTTATCAAATATGCAAAGAACAATTACTTCTATGATAACATAAATTTGGCAGTTATTACATTACAGAAAATAGTAGAAAAGAAATTAGTTGCTCATAACTCTGTCATACCAATATGATCATTCAATCAGTCAGGCAATGAATAAACATTTATTGAGCACCTACTATTTACTAGGCACTATACTAAGTGTCAATGGGGATACAAAACAAGGCAAAATACAAAGGAAAGATAGTTCCTCCTCTCAAGGAACTTACCATCTAGAAGAGAAGACAACAACCTAATAAATATGTGCAAATATATATGTGCATGTGCATACATATATACACGATATATAAAAAGTAAATAAGAATGGGAAGCCACTAGAATTAAGAGGGGTTGAGAAAGGCATCCTGTAGATTAAAATTTTAACTGAGACAAAGGGAGCCAGGAAAGCCAATAGACAGAGATAGATAAGGAGGGAGAGCATTCCAGGCATGAGAAAGAGCCAGAGAAAATGTCCAAAGCCAAAAGATGAAATATTACATTTATGGAACAGCAAAGAGGCCACTGTCACTGAGTCAAAGAGTACATAGTGGGTGGTAATATGTAAGAAGCCTTGAAGGGTATAGGGAGGCTATGTTATGAAGGAGTTTGGAATGCAAAACAGAGAATTTTCTAGGATCAAGAGTCAAGAAGGAGGCATGGAATTTATTGAGTAGGTTACATGGTCAGACCTACGATTTAGAAGAATCACTTTGGGGGCTGAATAGAGGACAGATTAGAGTGGGGAAAAACTTGTAGCAGGCAGACCAGTAAGCAGGTTATTGTAACAATACAAACATGAGGTAATAAGGGCCTGCACCAGAGTGGTGACAGTGTCAGAAGAAAAAGGGATATATTCCAAAGATGACACAAAAGTGAATCAGCAGACCTTGGTAACAGATTGGATACAGAAAGTGAGAGATAATGAGGAGCTTGAGGATGACACCTATGACTGTGAGCTTGAGGGACTGAAAGAATGGTAATGTCCTCAACAGTAATAGAGAAAAGAAGGGGAAGAGTTTAAGGAGAAAAGATATTAAGTTCAGCCTTGGACATGTTGAGTTTAAAATGCTTACTGGACTTCTGGAGGTGTGAAATTGTAGGTCAGAAAAGGTTAGGGTAGCATACAGTAATCAGCATAGAGATGGTAATTAAATCCATGGAAGTTGATGAGATCATCAGTATTAGTATGAATAAGTGAATTAGTACAGAACAAGAAGAGAATAATAACAATGCTTCTTAAATTAATTTAAAGATTTAGTGTTATGACAGTAAAACTACCAATGGGTTATTTTATGTAACTAGAAAAATAATAACATTTACCTGGATAAATAAAAGAATTTTAAGAGTTTTAAATTTAAAGAATTTTAAGGAAATCAATTTTAAAAAAGTGAAAGAAGGAAGCCCAGTAGTAGTCGATTTCAAACTATACTATTAAAGTGGTAATAATCAGAACAATCTGGTACACAGTGCTCTTTTTCTACTCTAGGCAGTTAGATGACACGGTGGATTTAGAGTCAAGGAAGACCTAAATTCAAATCTTGTGTTGGCTTACTAGCTATATGAACTTAGACAAGCCATTAATTAATTGATTGATTGATGTCTATTTGCCTCAGTTTCCTCATCTGTAAAATAGATAATAATAACATTTACCTCCCAAGGTTCTTGTGAGCTTCAAATGAGATATTTACAAAACACTTAGCAAAGCTTAAATAACTACGTGTGTGCGTGTGTATGTAAATGGAAAATTTTTAAATAATCTTTTAATTACCTGTATCTATATGAGACATAAAACAAAAATGTACATATGCTCAAAGGGTGTCTGCTACTGTTATGATGTCTTGTACAGAGCCCACATGGAAGAGGAATTCCCAAGAGAAAGTTAATTCTAATGCTAAATTTTCCTGTTTCTGAATGTTCCTGTTGAGCATGACACTGTTCTGGTACTGACTACATCAAATTCCCAAATACTGCAAGCCTCCTAACTGAGATATACACTGGGGCTAAAAATTGATAGAAAAGAAATCAAACTTATAAAGAATGCATATATTCCACATTATAAAAATACAATTATATGGTCAACCTGCTGTACAACTCTACCATTAAATATGTCTTGGATATATACTCTAGATGGACAATGAACTGATTCCAGAATTAAACAGAAAGAAGAGAATAAGTTGAATTGTACTTGAAAAATTCTATAGCACTTTCAATTATCCCTAGTGCTCCATGAGACAAAACCTACCTCCTTAATACAATATACATGTAGTGATATCATAATCTAAAGAAACAGAATTCTGGACTAAGAATGATGCAAAAATGGGATAGTGTAAATAGGCTGCAGAAGGTTGTCAAAGATGATTTGAATGCAAGTAGCAGCAAAAAGAAAACACATGATTAGAAAAGGGAGTGGGTTAGTCACAAACCAAAAATAATTCTGAGCAATGAAACAAGTAATGGAAAAAGCGAAAAGTACTAGAGAACAGAAGAAACCTACCTCTTTCCCAACGGCAAAGCAATATATGTTTTGTTTGATACAGTCACTAGATTGGATGGTTTTACCTAATTTTTTTTTTTTTTTGATAACAATAGATGGTTCAGTGGTGGGTGGGGGGTAGAGGGACGTGAAAGTAGAGTGACGTAAATACAAATGAGTAATTAAATATGTGTGACACATGCATTTTTTAAAAAACAGAGTCCTGAATGTTCAATTGATTATCCTGAAATGTTATAAAAGACCTAAAGGAAGATCTTCAATTTGTAGAGCAGATTCTGCAAGGTAGAATTATAGGGAAATATGGACAAAAATCATATACCATAAATAAATTATCATCTCCTTTGATGATACATATAACTGAAATAAAAAATTCATCAAAGAAATACAAGAAATTAAGTTACATTAGAAAAAATTTTTTCTTTTAGACATAAGAAAACAATACTACTAAATTAAGCATCTATTATCTTCCAGGTACTATGCTAGGCACTAGGGACACAAAGACAAAATAAAACTATTCCCATCCTCAAAAAGTTCACATTCTATAGGTACAAAATAAATACATAAAAGGTATACAAAACATTTTGTTCAACTATAATAGTTTTCTCTTGATTCATTCTTATCAAAGAATTTATTTCTAAAATATGTTTATGATATGTCAGAATGTCAGACAGGTAAACTAATAGCCAGGATAAAATCTGCTACTCTTTCATCCTCTAAAACCTAAAGATTTTCTGTGGGACATCCTTGGACATCTGACTTGTAAACATAGCTGTGATTCTAAATAGTACTTGAACAATACAAAAACCACCCACAACAATTTAATTCTGGCAATGGGCTTACATAATACCAACATTAAAGTTAAATTAAATTAAATCCTCTAACCCATCATAGAAAGAGAGTAACTTATTTATATATGTCTCAGTTATCATTTTAAAGTAAGTCAGGACAAATCTCAGAACCGAATCTAGAACTTCCTTAAGAAATAGAGAGTGAAGAAGTCAGCTGAGACCTGAGTTTGCATCTCAGTTCTGTCATTTACCAGCAACTTGCCCTTTGGAGAATCATAATATCCCTGGCATACAGTTCTCTCCAGTAAAACAAAGGTGCCAGTCTAAATCTAGCTCTAAATTCATGACCATGATCTGCAATAAAGATGTTGTAATGTCCTATAATGTTCATTTCGCAAGACTGTTCTGGGGACAGAAATGAGATCATATGTATAAAATACTTTGCAAATCTCCAAGTGTTATATAAAAGTCAACTGTTATTATTACTATTATTATGTCATTATCAAAGAATTAGAGTGGTAAAGAACCTGAGAAGCCATCTAATGCAAACCACACCTAAAAGAAATCACTTCCTATAATATATTAAACAAGTGGCCATAAGGACTAATGTCTTGTCTTAAGACCTCCAGGATAAGCTGGAAAGCACAACTTCCCACCCATAACCCACTTCACTTTTGTATGAATCAAACTGTTATGAATTCTTCCTTTAATCTAACTTAAATTTCCCTCTTCACAATGTCTACAAATTTCTCCTAATTTTGCCCTGTATGGCCAACAGTAATAATAATTGCTATTATTATTGTTAGCAATAATAAATCCCATTAAACACCATCTTTTTAGAATTTTATACAAAGCATGATGAAATGTTCCCCAACTACCTTAATAGTCCATACTTTGTGCATAATTAATTACAATCTACTTTTCAAACTCACACCTAGTGCCTCTCCTCTACTTTAAAATTTCCCCCAAAGGTTATAAATTAAATAATCTACCATGTTGCTAAGTGACACCAAGAAGCTCTCAAGATTAAAAATAAATTTACTAAACTTCAAGTTACCCTAACATATGGTCTCATCCTACCTGCCTATTTAAAGAATCCTTCACTACGCCACAGAATTTCAAACTTATAAAACTGGTCAAAAAAGGGGGTGGGGGACAATTCCTTTTCCAGAACTTCAAACTTAAGGAATTTTTAGGAATGATATAATATAAAAAATGCTTCTAATGAAGTAGGTCAGAGGCATAAATTCTTAGACAAAGAGAATGTGTACTAAATTCAAGAACTTCAAGTATAAACCTGAGAGATTCTTAGACACCTAAGAAATACAAAATGTATTAATAAGGAAGGGGGTCCAGAAGGATGTTCAACAGCAAAGGAAAAACCCTTGAGTCATGAAAATATTGTGAAGTTCTCAAAATGTTACAGGACTCAAAGTACTACAACATCTATCTTGCAATTATCTACCAACCAGAGTCAACGAATCATGCTTCTACTGAGCATCTACTAAAGACAGACAGAAGGGTACCTTGGAATGGGTGCTATATTTAGAGAATCCAAAAGACTTGAATTTGAATCATAGTTTTGCCACTTACAAGTCAAGAAACATTTAAGCTCTTGCCATGCTGCAGGCAATCCTACCTATCTGATCCAAGGCAAGTACAACAATCTGTGCCTTATTTTCCTTATCTTGTAACATGAAGGAGTTGGACTATATTACCACTAGGGCTTTGCCCAGGAAGGTTGGGACTTTCCTAATGGCAAGTTGCTGGTAAATGACAAGACTAAGATTCAAGTTCAGATCTCTCCTGTCTCCCTTTCTTAAGAAAGTTCTAAATTCTATTCTGAGATATGCTTAAATTTATGATTTCATGTGCCAGTACCATTCTAAGGATTGCAGGATATACAAATTAGTTAAAAATGTCTTCCTTATCTTTTGATCTTACAAACAGAAGAACATGTAGTGGAAAGAGTGAGTACTGGATCTGTAGGCAGAGATCATGACTCAAATCTCAGGTCTGCTGCTGGATACCTGTGTGACCTTGAGTAAGACACCTCTCTGGATCTCAAGTTTCCTTATCAGTAAAATAAGCCACATTCAAAATCAGTTGATAAGTCCTTTGATTCAACTTCTCTTTATCTCTCATTCCTTAAATCCAGTCTGTTGCTAAGGTTGATTTTACTTTCATTAATCTTCTCAAATATATCTCCTTCTCTGATAACTGGCCCCACCTTGGTACACGGTCTTATCTCCTCATGCCTGGACTACGGCAAAAGCCCGGCAGTTGAGTCTGACTGCCTCAAGTCTTTCCTCACTACAATCCATCCTCCTAAGCTAAGTAATTTTTCTAAAGGGCAGGTTCAACCAGGCTGCACTCTCCTCCACTCCTCAAAAAACTCTAGTGGCTCTCTATTACCTCCAGGATCAAATACAAAATCCTGTTCAGTGTTCAAAGCCCTTTATAATTTAACATCCCCCATACCTTTCTGCTCCTCTTAGACTTTATACCTTCTCACATACTTTTTTATAATATGATTTAAGCCTCTTTACTGTTCCTGACACTCCTGACTGACAACTCTCACTGGCTGTCCCCCTTGCCTACAATGTTCTCCATAACATATGAGGAATACCTCCTCATCTCCACCTTCTGACTTTCCAGACTTCCTTCAAGCCCCAGTTAAAATCCCACATTTTATAAGAAGCCTTTCCTGATCCCCTTCGATTAGCGCCTTCCCTCTGTTAATTATTTCCTATTTACAGCTTGTATATACATAGCTATTTTCATGTTGTCTCACCCATTAGAGTGTGAACTCCTTGCGGCGAAGGACTTATCTTTTGCCTTTCTTTATATTCCTAGTGTTTGGCACATAATAATAGATGCTTACTGTTTTTTTGTGTTGCTGTTGTTTTCTAGGATATTCTTAGTTCAAGACCTTATCACCTCTTGCCTGGACCATAACAACAAGAGCCTCCTAATTGATATCTCTGTTTCTCAAGTTTTCAAGTGTCTAATCTTTCCAATTCTTCCTCCAAATAACTGCCAAAGTGATATTCCAAAGAATAGGTTTGACCATGTCACTTCCCTATTCAATAAACTGCAGTGGCTCCCTTTTGCCTTTATGATCCAATGCAAATTCATGTTTGGTATTAAAAGTCTTTACAACCTAATTCCAAATCTACCTTTACAGACTAATTATACATCATTCCTCTTCATGTACTCTACATTCAAGCCAAACTGTCCTGCTTGCAATCAATCCCTCACACACAACATTCCACCTCTGCCTTTGTATATACCATCCCCCCATTACCAGAACAATTCCCATCTCACCTCTGCCTCTTCAAACCACTAGGTTCTTCAAAAGCCTAACTCAAATGCCACCTCCTACAAAAAGTCTTTATTGTTCCTTCCTTTCGCCAGTGCCTTCCCCAACACCTCTGCAATTATTTTACACAGGTCGTCCCAAAAGTTTTAGTGCAAGTTTTAAGCTATTAAAACTTTAAAGCTACATTTAGCCTTTTGGGACATCCTCCTATTACTTCGTAATTATTTTTTATCTCCTTATATGGATACATGTTGCTCTCCCAACATTAGTTTATAAGCTCCTAGGTGGCAAGAATTCTTTATTTTTTGTCTTTGTATCCCCTTCACCAAGGATAGTGACTGGCACAAAACGAGGACTTAATAAATGTTTGTTTGTCTATTTGTTTCTTTTACCTTAGAAGTCCCTTCCTTATGTATGTTCTTATGAACCTAACCACAAAATGCACATGAAATAACCAGAGAACAATGATTATAAACTCATAATCATAACTTCTTTCTCACCAAAAACTTCCAAATCATGGGCAAACCTTGCATAGTCATCCATAATTAAATCATACCATAAAGTCATGAACTCTAACTGTAATGTCATTCAGAGAATTCAATGTCCATTTATAACTTTGCTCCTATGGAACTAACTGTTCCATGTAACATTGTTAAAGATAACACTATGCTTTTTGCTGGAACCAATTAAGACTTTAGATGGATTTTATCTGTATTGGAAGACATTTTTCCCATCAGAAAAATGGAAGTCAATACAGAAATAGAGCTTACAATTTGTAAAACTTAACCGGAATATACTATAGGTATAGTCCCACCTAAAACTGACCTTATCAATATTGCTTCTCAACAATAACACTACTGCACTAAAACCATAAATCTCAAAACCCTTGCTGAAAGTGTCATTCCAATAATTCATATGACATCTATAGTTTTTGTGGAACTGGTTGCCCCCTATATAACATAATTTCTCTTAACTTTGTGTTTTCTGGAAAAGAATTCACAATGGTCTAGTATACTCATGCTTTGTATGGCAAACCATACACTGATATACCTTCTTCCAGTTGGCAAATTCTGACTCATTCTCCATCTCCCACTTGAGTCTTTAACTGAAACTAAACCACCACCCCCCGCCCCCCGACCATTCTACTCTACTCCCAACTGAATCATTTCCCTGAGTCTTTTTTGATCCCTCTCAAGATTCTTTTTTCCATCTCTTATAGGAAACCTTCCTCAATTAAACAGTTCTTTATCCTGTGCATCTTGCCTCTAGACTCTACTTCTGTTATAGAAAACAGGTTTAATGTAAATGCCATAAAACTGATAATATGTAGTAGTACACAGTGCATCCAGGGAGAGCCCAACACAAGTACAATAATGATAATTTTTTTCTCAGAAAAAGGTTATTTCAGAAATATATAATTTTAAAAATCATTAAATAGCGTGGAAGTTAGATCTCAATTCTGCTTTGTGTGCAGAAGGAAAGAAAGCTTTGTGTGTATCAAGGAAAAAACTGTAATATTTCTAGTCCCAATCAATCAACCAATAAGCATTTATTAAATGTCTAAAGACAAAAATGAAACAGTTCCTATCCTCAAGGAGTTTAAAGGGAAAATTTCATGAGTGGTACACAAAAATACAACATGTATACTTAGACTAGGGTCTACAGATTGTAAACTCCTTACAAGTAGAGACCTGAGTATTTTTAACTTCTTTTATAGTACTCCAAGTTTCTAAATCTATGCCTTATATATAAGAAAATGTTAAATTATATTCAATATACGAGTAAGGGAGCTAAGTATGTATCTAAGTTCTGTTGCTGAAAGTGAGATGAGAATCACCTATCTGCCAACTTTATTTCATTCACTGAACAAACATTACTCAAGTATCTACCATGTTCTAAAACACTGTGGTAGACTGTGAGACAGACAGAAATAAGAATTAGAAGTCTTCATAAAGACAGGTACCTTGCAGGACATTTCACAATTTAAATTACCCAAAATCCTACTTAAATAGAAACATTATCTTCCTTCTTTAACTCTATCCTATGCGATAAAGCAGAGTTGAACAGATCAATATAAAGAGATAAATGAAAATAAAAGTTCTCAAGTTCTATAGGGAAAAGTTAGTCATGTATTTTTTAAAGGCATGGATAAATCTGGAGGCAAGCATTGGCTAGGAAAATATCTTTGAAAATAGAATCAAACTAAACCACTACAAGAAACAACAGAAGCAAGTGATGACTCGAAGAGAACAAAACCTATAAAATTTTAAATATGTACTATTATATAAGCATCTACACATTTTTAAACCATCTATTATTATTTATATAATACCAATTTTTTTTTTTAATTTGAAGCATTTCCAGTTGTTTTTCTACAGTGATGTTGATTCTGACTACCAAGTTTATAAATTAAATTGGGTATCATAAGTCATTCAAATGTAGGCAAACACTGGGCATCAGAGGTATCAAAGACATTGTCCTTGCTTGATGTTATTCTTATGCTCAAACACCTGCAGAAGATTTTCTAGTACCAACAAGAAAAAAATGTAAAGCTCTCAGTCTACCAATCAAAGTCTTCCAAACTTTGGCCCTATCCTTCCTATCCCATCTATCATACTATTCCAAAGACTATCCATTCCAGTCAGGCTGGTTTCCTTACATCAGGTTTATATTTCCACTTTCAAGCTTTTCATTTCAATTTAAATCAACTAATATTTATTAGTAACTTACCTTGTTCATAACACTAGCTGAAGAGAGATATAAATTTTCAAAATAACACAATCCTTGACTTCTTGGAGCCCCCAGTATAGTAGACAGATATGATGCAGGCATAAATAAATATAATATAAAAGAAAGTGATAAGTGTATAAGAGAAGTCCAAGCAAAATGCAATTTGAGAGTCAATGGGTTTATTACTGCCTAAGGGCAGAACAGAAAAATTTCATGAAGGACAAGGTAGTGAGCTGGGTTTTAAAGGATAAGTAAAACTTCAACTGGGGAGTGGGGTTGGGGAGGGGAGAGGTTAGAGATGGAAGGAAGATGGTGCATTCAAGGTGCAGAAAACAATGTGAGCAAAGGCAGACATAAATATACAGAACAGCAAAAAATAAAGTAAGATAGGAAGGGCAATCTAGATTGTAAAGGGCTTTGAATGCCAGACTAAAGAATTTGAACTCTGCACAGTAGGTTTTATATTTATAATCACATGTTTAAAAATACATATATATGTGAATATACATACATATATACACATACAGACACACATATGTTGCTGTTCAATTGTTTCAAGTTGTATTGAACTCTTCATGACCACATTTGGGGTTTTCTTAGCAAGGAGACCAGAGACGGTATGCTGTTTCCTTGGTCTGCTCATTTTACAGATGAGGAAACTGAGGCAAACAGTAAAGTGACTGGCCCAGGTCATACAACTTAAGTCTCCAAGGCTGAATCTGAACTCACGTCTTCCTGACTCCAGGTCTGGCACTGTATACACTTGTGCTATATGTATCTATCTCCTTTCCAGCAACTAGTATTAACTGATAGCAGTACAGGGATGTATTTTCACTCAAAGTCCACAGATCTGATTTTTCCCTTAAGTCAATGAAGCATCATTTTGGTATAATTTTATTTTAAAATATTCTCAATAATTCAATTTAAAAAATGATCATAACTAGTCTAAAATTTCAGAAAGACTTCATCATAAGGTTCTCTTTCTTGAACATTTTCCCTAAATTCCACATCATCATTAACATCATTAGTATCATTGCCACCACTCATTAAGCATGTACAAGGAGGGTAGTGTTAGGGGTTAGGGATACAAAAACTTCTAAGACATGGTTAGCTTCTAATATACTGAAGCAAAGAAGATATGTACATAAAAAAAGCTCTTACCTTATACTATAATTTAGTTGTTTATGGTACAGACCATAAGTGCTACAAAAATTTTTTTAAAAGTAAAAACATCTTTTAAAAATCATGTTTCATTAAATTATAACACCTTAATGGAGTCAGAAAAGCAGGTTTGTCATCTCATCTAAAATGCCCCTCAGTAACTTTATATTAATCCTTAATCCTAGTCTTGCACACTCAGTGAGATCTGGCTCCCTCCTGATAACACAGCATCCATCCATGATCACCCTCTTTGTAGCACATTACCTACCCTCTCCCCACTATATATTCACTCACTGGTCATGGAAGTAAAGTATATATATTCCTTACTCCTCATTAGCTACTTCCATAATCTCCCCCTACCACTATCTATCAATCAGTAACCTGTGCTCCTTTGAGATTCATTCAATATTTATCATCCAATCAAGATACTCTATAACGTCTAGGACATTTCCCTCATTTCTTCAACAAGTTTAGTGCCTGGTTCACAGTTTTTCCCACCTCCCCAAATGTCATCCTACTAAGGGACTAAAACATGCATGTTGATACTCTCTCAAATATCCTAATTGTCCAATTGCTCAACTTAGCCATTTCCCATCACCCAGTCCTCTACCCTACCTTAGCTACACACAGAGATGGTCATACCCATGATCATGCCACAAGTGCTCAGAAATTCCTTTATTTCATCACAGTCTTTTGTCATTCTAATTCCCCTCTGCCTTATACCCCAAAACCCTTCATCTTCAAGGCAAAGGCCAGTCCCTCCACCCCTCAGTTCTTTCCCAAGCCATTAACCTACACTGGCTATACTCTCCCTCCATCCTTATCCTGAGCACCTTATGAATTAGTTTCACGCTACCACCATCGTGAGTCCTTTGCCTCTTTAATATTATCGCAGATCTTACTCTAGCAAACCCAAATCTTGTATTATTCACACCATTCTTAGGTTATATTAACATGCCACTGGATGGAGCTGGAGAAAACCACAAAATTTTAATGACTGGGTCCACTACAAATTTATATTACATGATCTTAAGTGGGCCCTCATGGTGGCAGGGCAATCATTTTACACCTCCCTGACTCACTGTCCCCTTCACAAAAGCAGCTTTTCGAAACCTTTTAATTCCTCCTCAAACTTCCCTTAGCTTCACCACCACCACTCTGCCTCTCAGTTGAGGATTCTGCCTCATATTTTACTGAAAAAACTGAGGCCACTCACAGAGGTTAATATCTCTTCTCTCCTTTCCTGAACACTTCTTTTCCCTTCCTCCTCATCTACTGTCATACATTAATGGTTCTACCACTATCTCCTTCTTCAATCCTTGTTTTTCACATGAAGAGTAAGTCCTTCTACTTGCCAAGGCATGTACATCTACAAGTGATCTTATTCCATTCTGTCATCTCTAGCTTACTTTTCTTCAATCTCTCCCTATTTACTGACATCTTCCCTACCGCCTACAAACATGCCCATCTCTTCCAGCCTCAAAAAATCCTCACTTAATCTGGTCATCCCTGCTAGCTATCATCTCATCTCTCCTCCACTTCACATCTAAATTCCATGAGAAGGCTGTCTACAAAATGTACCTCCAATTCCTTTCCTCTCACTCTTTTCTTAACTCTCTACAGTCTCCCTTCTGACCTCATCATTCAACTGAAACTCCTCTTTGCAAAGTTACTAACACTCTCTTAACTGCCAAATCTAATGACCTTTTCTAAGTTCTCATCCTTCTTGACTTCTCTGCAACCTCTCACACTGTCAATCACCATCTTCTCCTGAGATTTTTCAGGACACTTCTCTCTCCTGGTTCTCCTCCTATCTATGTAATAATTCCTTTTTAAGCTTCCTTTGCTGGATCTTCATCCAAATCATTCCTGCTAAAAGTTGGTGTCCACAGGGCTCTCTTTCTGGGCAGCCTTTTCTTCTCCCTCTATACTATTTTCCTTGGTCATCTCATTTGCTTCTGTGGATTCAATTATCATCTCTCTCTAACTCATTCTCAAATCTACTTTATACAGCCCAAACTTTTCTCTGCTGATCTGCAGTCTCATATCTCCAACTGCTTCTTGGACATGTTGAAATGGATTATCCATGGGCATCTTAGTTTCAACATGTTCAAAACTGAACTCATTATCTTTCCCCCAAACTCCCCCCTATTCCTAACTTCACTATTTCTGTTGAGTCAGGTTCAAAACTGTTATCCTTGATTCCTCACTTTCTCATCCCCTCATACTCAATCTGTGGCCTGGAAATTTTTCCTTTCTTAATATCTTTCACATGTTTCCTTCTCTTTTCTGACTGACACAACTCTGGTCTAAGTCCTCATCACTTCATACTTAAACTTGGTGTTCCTTCCTCATGCTCTCCTCACCCTAGTTCATCTTTCATTCAGTTGCCAAAATGATCTTCCTAAAGTACAGGTATAACCATGTCACTTCCCTGCTCAATAAACTCCAGTGGTCTCCTAAAATATAAAATCTTCTGCTAGGCTTTTAAAAGACCTTCATAACCTGGACCCTTCATACCCTTTTCCAGTCTTCTTATACCTTACTTCTTTTCATGTACTCTATGATCCAATGAGGAATCATTGCCATTTCTGTATAAAAAACTCCATCTTCAGAGTCCATGCATTTTCACTGGCTGTCTCTCATGCCTGCTATTCCCTCTTCTCTTTACATATGCCTCTGGCTTCCTTAGCTTCCTTCAAGTTTCAGCTAAAATCACATCTTCAGCAAAAAGCCATCCCAAGTCCTCCTGAATGTTAATGCATTCCCTCTGAGATTATCTCCAATTTATATCTCCTATATGAATATCTTCTTGTTTCATAGTGGTTTACAAGTTGTCTCCTTCACTTAGCGAGCTCCTTGAGGGCAATGACTCTTTTTTGCTTTTTTTCTGTATCCCTAGAACTTAGAACAGCCTAGTACCTATCAATTAATAAATGCTTGATTTGTTAATTTAACTTGGTAGTCAGTCTGTCCCTTCTTTGGCAGCCTGTTGCTTCCTTTCCCCTTCCTTCTGAACAGACCCCACCATCACTCCCACTGCCCCTTAGTACGGCAATGTGGTCCATTTAACACTGTTTCAGCTCAGAGCTCTAGAGCTCAAGAGAACCACCAGCCTGTCTCTTCAGTAACTCCTTACTAGAGGTATTCACCAGCACACCTGTTTAGTCAAATACTTTCCAGATACTCAAGTCTAGCAACCTTATAAAACTTTTGAAAAGAAAAGACTATGATTTTTCCTTGAACCATAAATCATCAATTCATTGCACATATTTGTCTAATGGACTCTTAACTTCATTAACATCAGCCTGTAAAATAAGAAATAAGACTTTTTAGCTTCCGTATTCATCTTTTCTCTCTTCATTCATCCCAAAACAATAGACCTTCAACTCAGGAAGGAATAAGGGAATAAATAAATAATATCATTCTTCTATACACAAGCCCTGAATAAGAATTTTCAATGCTAATCCACAAATGAAAAAAAAGTTTTCCACCCAGCTATCTTGGAGGACTTTTGAAAGGACAGTCAGTCAGGAAGGTTTTGTTTTTGCTTTTGGAGATTTTGAAAGGAGGGGGAGTAATTTACACCACATCAATAGCCACTATTTGCCAATGTAGATTATTCCAACAGACTCCCTAATCCATTCCCATTACTAAAAAAATAAAAATAAAAAGACTTCATATACACATATCCTAAAATTATCAAGCTAAATTAACATATTTTTATTCAACAATATTAAATTTTTGAGGCTTATAGTAAAAATGCTTAGTTTCGATTTCACCTTTATGACAGTATAAGGACAACTTAAAAGTATTTAATGAACCTAAAGTCAGAGGTTAGGTAGCTTTATATCAGAGAAAGCAATGTAATAAGGGTAGAGAATATACTGACGTAATGCTCAACAAGGAAAGCCCTGGCAAGTGCAGACTGCATACACACAATGAGAGATCAGGAAAACGAGGCTGGAAGCAGCCAGCTCAGTTTCATGCTGCAAATTTTTGGCAGACATTCAACTCCTTCTGCTGTTTTCTAGCAAGCACATTTATCTATGTAATGTCACCATATCCAAGAATGGGGGGGGGGGGAATAGAAAGGGGGGTTGGAGGGGAGGGGAGAGAAAATGTTTTACAGGCTGCCAGTCCCTCAGCACATGCTGTTACTATACAAAGGATGTCTAGAAAGCCAACGCGCTACACAGATTCAAAGACTGCGCACACACCCCACCCAAAGACAACTGCAGAGAAGAGAACAGCCTATGGAAAGAAGAAAGCCTTTAATTAAAGACTTGATTCACAGCCAATGACTCAGTTTTGAAAACTCTGAATTCAGCAAGGGAAAAAAAATTGCCTCTACCCTGCAGAAAAAAACAACTACCCTGCAAAATGCCAATGTGAGGTCATAATTTGTTGACCCATGACTAGCCACAAGAAGATGCTACTGTACAAAAAAACAAAATGATGCTCTAAAAAGGAAAATGATCAATTTCATCAACCAGAATTCACTAAGCACTTACTATGTATCTGATTAAAGCACTAGGAATAATGAACATTCATATGCTCCCTGGCCCCAAAAAAGCTGTGTTCAATTTTTTTTAGGGGGCTGAGGGAGAGGTGAAAGGTATACTGCCACTTTTGAGAAAAAGGTATAAATCTCAGTCACATGAACTAGAAAAGGAAAAAAAAATCTCCTTCCTTATCTTTTATGATCTAAATACAAAGCCAAAATTAAAAACAGACTGATAAAAATCAAAGCTTTTATCAACTATTTAGCTATGTAGATTCCTATCCATTTGGTCACTCTAATGTAACAAATATTATAATTAGCATAATTATTAAAAAGAATTCAAAGAAGCACAGCCTACCCTGAAAATTAAATTAACCAGGTAAACTACCAGTCTTTCTATTCCTGTCTTGCTCAAGGTCATACTCCTACACACTGTGCTGCTTAAAATGACATCCAATCTGCTTCAAATGAATTTGTAATAGAGTAAGAAAAAAAGAAATACCCATATCATATGAAGGAATTCCAAAACCAAAAAAGATTTGGTCCAGAGTTTGTGCACTTACAAAAGCTTTGATATTGCTTTGTTTTAATCAATCATCTAGAATGTGATCAAGTACAGTAGGAAAAGGGAAGGAAGTGAGAGCAAAGCCACTTGAGATATATAGTCCCTGGTCTGCTAATTAGCTGCCTGTCACTTTTCACTCCATTCTCACATCAATAAAGAGAAATGCTTCGGTGAAATGAAGTATATAGTTCTTTCCAACTCTAAAATCTCCTACTTAATATGAGGTAGAATGATACAATGAAAAGAGAACTGAATTTGGCATCACTAGACTTGGGCTGTAGAATGTATTTTTTCCATTTATTAGCAATGTACCCCTAAGCAAGCCATTTCACCCTTCTGAAACTTAATTCTTTATCTGTAAAATAATACTGGTACTACCTAATTGGAAGGGCTATTGTGAAGATCAAATATCAAGATTTATATAAACATGAACTGATATTACCTATTCAGCGCTAGGACAAGGTCTTTGCCTTCAAAAAGTTTACAATCTAGACGGGGAAACACCATGAAGACATGAGACACTCAGGAAATAACTGTTGGAAATTAGGAAATACGGTACACTAGGTTTTAATAGCTATAGGAAATCAGGGAGGAATGGAGTGGAATAATGGACTTCAGCTGGGACTGGAGATTAGGTAGGCTTTCAAGTTCAAAAATAAATTTGCATCTCATTACCCTCACTTTAATGGAGATACAAAAATCCTGAGGCTCTGTCCAATTTTTTCAATTCTAGAAACATATATAAAGCACATACTATTTACACTGCACTAGACACTCGCACAATATAAAGACAAAAATTGTCTTTATATTGCTCACAAGTTACTTGATACAATATTTACGATACAAATGAATATAAGATAATTTGAGAGGTACAGATAAGGAGGAAGTGAATTATTATCTTAAGGGAGAAGCCTGTGCAAATGCACAGAAGTAGGTAAGAGAATGACTACTTCAGGGAATAATTCTAATAGTTCATTTTGGCTGGAATAAGGAGCATATGAAAGGAAATTATATGAAATAATTCTGGAAAGGTAAGTGAGAGTCAGATTGTGGAGGACTTTAAACATCTGACAAATGATTTTGTATTCTATGCTGGAAGCAACTGAAATTCTTGAGCAGGGGAGCTATATGGATTTGCAAAAGGAGAGATAGGAAAGCAAGAGGAAAAATAGGAGATTACAACAATAGCTCAGTCAAGACAAGATAAAGAACCTAAGCCAGGGTAGTGAATGTTTGAATGAGGAAAGGCAGGAATGGGAGAGATGATGAGGAAGTAGAATTGATAAGATTTAATAAGTAATTAGATACAGTTGGGGTGGGAGTTTGGGCATAAATCTGGACAACTGGAAGAATAGTGCTACCTTTAATAGAAATATTGAAGTTCAAACTGTACTATACTGTTAAGCTTAGAATATCTCGCTCTTACTCCTCTATTATCTATCTACAAGAATTTAGATAAGGTGTGAAAGATATGGAAAGAAGCAGAAGGCACCAAAGAGCTGGACTGTGTTCAATTACTAGCTAACTGTGTGACCTTCAGGACGTCATTGTTCCTTTCTTGTCTCCATTTTGTTATCTTTAAAATGAGGGTGTTAGACAAAATGATAATTTTACTACATGCTGCCTTCACCATGACATCGAAGTAACAATTCTAGCTTCTCAAAAAGACTTTATTCTGACAAAGCCTATTGCATTTTCCTGGTATCTACCTAGCTAAGTACGAAGAGGCTCATTAAATAAATTAATAAGCTAATCATTTGGTGATGAATTCTTTAATCATGGAAAATCAGCAAACAAAGGAAAAATGCTAAAATACTAAAGTAGGACTAAAAGTCCTATTCATCCCCCTTTCTGGTTTTCCAAAGACAGTGGAAGAGAAAAGGAAAAAGGAGCATAGTTACTGAGAATCACAGTTTTTAGATCATCTGTAAACACTGACTTAGCTATTGATGTTCTAAATGTGAGACCCTTATTTAGTGACCAATAAACTGACATCATATTAACCTTGACATTTTCAATATAAATGAAATTAGAAGATTAAGTTGCAGTTAAAGAGAAGGATGGCTCAAAGGTTTTCCCCGGAGAGGCACATAAAGGAGCTGGCAGTTGATTTTTATTGTTCATTCAGAGGCAACAAGAAACATCTCTTCATGGGATAACTTGATCATCTCATATTACAGTGTTCATAATAAGCATTTGCAAAAATCACCATGAAAATAACTGTAGCTTTAGAACCAACATCTGTTGAAGAACTAAGCATATCGTTATAGTCACACAACTGAATGAAAGGTCTAAAGAACATGAGATCCTACTGTGCTTATTGTTTGTTGACTTTGGGAAATGCATTTGAGTGAAGTAAAATACAGCTTTAAAGGCTCTTCTCCAACAATGCATCCTCCTATGGATATGTCAAAATCACATGAAACTTCCTGAAATATGTAACAGAGATAGCTTTGTTTGATAATCCTTTGATTATTAAAACTGAATGAAACATAAATCAGGAAGGTATACATTTGATAAAAGCATTTGTCATCATAATGGAGTATGTCCAGAGAAGAGTCCAAATTGAAGAGGACTTTCCTGTATGCCAAGGTCCTCAAGATGCCTGTTTGGGGAATTAAATTGTGCTAATTACGCATCAACCCCAGGATACTGCAGAGTCTCCTAAACAAGATCCATAATCACTTAAAAGAGCTCAAAAAGTTTAATTATTATATTTTTTCCTCAATATTATGTACACAGGAAAAAGCTGTCAAGTTACACAAAAACAGCTAATCATGAGGCTGCAACAAAATGGAAAGCACACTAGACTTGGAGGCAGAGGACCTTGGTTTAAATCCGAACTCGCTTATTACTAAGTGACCTCGGACAAATCATTTAAGGCCCCAATTTCCAGGACTATAAAATGATAGGGTCAGAGGAACTACACAGAGCAGGTAACAAGGGTTCCAACTTTGCTTCTGAGGCTTCCAATCAGTGACACTGAGCAGGCCATCTAGCCTCCTAAGAAACTTCCTTGAGTTTCTTAGCCTAGTCAGCCTCTGAATTTGCTTCCAGCTCTAGAACTATGATCCTAAGACAAGATGATCTATTATTTCTCGATTCCCATAACCGTAATAGAATGAACTAATCTAAAACTTGCCTGAATTTCTATCCATTCTTAAAAATCTCAACTCAAATGCCATCTCCCCCAAGCCCAGACACTAATCTACAGTCAAGATCTCACAAAGCACTTTGTTCTGAAGTCCATATCTTATCTAAATTGTGTATCTCCCCCACAGAGGAGCACAATACTCAGTGAATAGCAAATACTTAATAAATGTTTTAGAATGAATCTGCAGAATAAGATTTTCCTAAATCTTACAGCTTGAAATCAGCTTCCAGCTATCCTCAATACACAGTCAAATTTAAGCTACCCAAAAGAAAGAATTGTTTCATTCATTGCACTTGTATATATACCCCCTAACAGAGTCTGAGAACACAGTAGTGGCTTAAATACTTACTGACTGATGATGAAAAACACTTTCATTCACTTACTCAAAAGAGCTCAGGAATATTTATATTTTTCTTCAACCCTATATACACATGTATTAGTCTAATGCATGCATACTGTGCTAAACCCCCAAGAGAAATCCAAGTTTAGATAAGGCAAGTTCTACCTTTTGAGGTTTAAGAGTCTAACAGAGTGATAACATGAATATGAATATAATAACTACATTAAAGAGTTACAATTTGTGCTATCACTTTTACAATTTGCAAGCTACCCTGAAAAAGTATTAACTCTGACCAAAACCTATTTTTCCCACTCTTTTACACAATTCAAAATCCACTGTTAACTACCTTCATCAGAGTCTACTCTCTTTACTCCTCCTATTTTCCCAGGGCCAATGACCCTGGGTCTCTGGGTCTCATGCCCCATCATACCTAATCTTGACCCAATAATCAAGAATTGCAATGGTGTCATCTCCTTCACTCCTGAATCCCTCCCTGCTCATCCCCACCTAATACCATATCCTTTACCGCAAAACTGCGAGGAAAAATGAAATTTGTCTGACTGGGTTTCTATAAATCTCTATTATCTAATCTCATCTGGTCCCTCACAGCTACATAGCATTTCCTTATCTTATTGATTAGCAAACCTCTCTCCTCAAATTTCATTCATCTAAACCCCTGTATGCCCATCTCTCAGCAGATGACTTCACTTACTTTACTAAGAAAATTCCTCGATGCTCTTCCTCTAAGCTCATGTTTTCAGATCCTGTCCTCCTCCGTGCCTAAAACGGTCTCTCCCCTACTCCCTATGCCTGTCAGATTTTCTTCAACATCTAGTTTCAATGACCACCTCTTTCATGAAACTTTCTCTGATGCTCCCAGTTGAAATCATTTCTTGTTCTTCAAATCTCCCACAGTACTTTATTTGGACCACACCTTTGCCCTAATCTTATTCTGTCTAGAGTTACGTAGTTACTTATCTATCACCTGTCTAATTCCCTTTATTAGATGTGAAGGACCTTGTGGTAAAGGGACTGAAACATTTCAGTTCTGTATTTCCAGAGATTAGCACAATCCTTGAGTAAGCAGTTAATAAAAGTTTACTTAATCTCCTCTTTACAGGAACCCTGTGAGGGAAAGCAGATTTAACCCTATTTTACAGAAAGAGAGATTGAGGCACTGAGAGTTCAAGAAATTTACCTAAAATTACAAAGCTTCTATTAAGTGATAGGTACTAACTAAAAAGATCTCCCTCATCAGTGCTACTACAAGTAGTTTAAGGCACATCTGCACCATCACCTTTCTGACTTGGAAGTCACAGAATCATAAAATATTTAAACTAGAAGAGACCTTAGCTAGGTGCCTCTCATTTTACAGATGAGAAAACTGGGGCCCAAAGAGATTAAATAACAAGCCTTAACCCCAAATAACTCTCATCATATACTTCCTCCACTCCTACTTACCAAAAATGTCAAATGATTCTAGAAATCACATTATCATGCTATCTAAGTCTACTACAAATATATGCTTTCTGTCCTCAAATGATCTCTAACCGCTGTGTGCACCACAATCTTTTTATTTCTTATTAGCTATCACACTGCACTATTTGAAAACTCATCTTCCCTCAAGTTCCAAGTTCATCCTTTTCTCCTCTTTCAGGTGATTTTGCCTTCTGCTTTCCTAGAAACACTAAGGGTCGATGTGAACTCTCTCAAATTTTCTCCATTTATAACAGTCTCAATGTCATCACCTGGCCTCTTTTCCCTCCTATTCTCAGAAAAAAAGTAGCAACCTTTGCAGAAAAAAAGTAGCAACCTTTGCTAAAATTAAAGAGATGCTCCATTTGTACTTCTATTTGACCTTAGATGGTGTATACAACTTCTTAGTCTAGCATATAAGGGTCTCCACAACATCTTCAACCTACTTGTCTAGCCTTATTTTGCTACTCCCTTTCATGTTTTTTTCCAACCAAATTTTACCACTTTGTCCCCTCTTCTTTTCCTGCTACCTCCATCTCTGGGTCTCTATTCCTACTGGATCCCATGCTGAAGTCCCTCCCCTTTTTTCAAGGCCCTTTCTTAGGTGTCATCTCCTAAAAAAGTAGAGTCAGAGCAAACTATTTAGAATCAGAGAGCCTGGATTCAAATACTGTGTTTTCACTTCCCACCTATGATACCTTTGGGCAAGTTACTTCAACTGTCTGTGCCTGTTTTCTCCATCCATAAAATGAGGCGATTGAACTCAATGACCTCTAAGTTCCTTCCAGATCATTTCCTCCTAATAAAGTCACATTCCATTCCAAATTTCCTCATAATTCCTAATTTATAGATGAGAAAAACTGAGGCACAGTGGAGCGATGAAGTAGCTTGCCCAGGATCACAAAGTTACAACATGTCTGAGATGGGATTTGAACACTAGCCTTCTTGATTACCAGCGCATTGGCTTCTTGACTATCCTACAGCTGCTCAGGCCTTTCCTCTGCACTTCTCTCACTAACCTTTTGTATCATCTCTCCACACATTTTTAGATTGCAAACAGGGATCATACTAAAAATAGGGCCCATAATCTTGCTATCTTTGCACATCCAAAACTCAGAGTACTTTAAAAATGGAAGTACTTACGGTTGGTTTATGATATTATATGTAATACTATTACATTATACGTAATGTTTTTTGAACTGCCTAGGTTAGCGAAACAAGGCCTCCTCAGGCAGTGAAATGATGCAATGGAATGCTAGACCTGGAGTCCAGAAAACCTGAATTCAAATCCTGCCTCAGACTCTAGTTATGTGACCCTGGGCAAGTTATTTAACCTGTCTGTCTCAGTTTCCTCAACTGGAAAATGAGAATAGTATCAGCAGTTGCCTCTCAGGACTACTGTGAGGATTAAATGAGATTAATATCTGTAAAGTATCTTGCACAGTACCTGGCAGATAGTAGGTACTATATAAAGGATTATTCCCTTCCCCATTTCCTGCTTCCCTCTTCAATACAGTAATTTTTCTACACCACTTTAATGGTTTCTTTTTCAACTAGAAATTGATAATTTCTAGAATGGGTACCCTGGGCCACTGCCAGTATGGCAGTACTACAACTTTTAGTATCATGTCCTTTAGAATACTGTTCATGGATTAGAGCTGGAGGGAGCTTCAGAGGACAGTTAATCCAACCCTTTCATTTTCAGATAAGGAAACAAAGACTCACAAGGAAAGTGACTTGCCAAAATGACAAGGCCTAGTTATGCCCTAATTACAAATATTGAAAATGAAATATGTAACTCAAGATAAGATTTATACTGTGTGTCACTAACTAGCTATTGACCACTAGCAAATCATTTCACCAGTTTCAGTATGTTGTGTTATCTATAAAACAGGGATAAACATAACTGGATGTCCTGTATGCATTTCAAATTCAATATGCTAAAAAAAAAAATTATCATTCCTCAAAAATACACCTCTCTTCCAAACTTCCTATTTCTGTCAAGTATACCACTATCCAGATTCATAACTACAGTCACTCCTGACTCCTCAGTCTCATTTATACCACGTCCTACCAGTTACCAAGTCTGGATCTCTCTCCACTTACACACTCATGTATACTTATATGCCCCAGGTCACTCCTTTAACACCTATGGCCAAGATATTGCAACAGTCTCTTCACCTCAACTACTCTACACATACCTGCCAAAGTTATATTCCTAAAGCATAGGTCTGACTACCTGTGCATTACCCAACTCCATAAGTTGTAAGTCTCCTTATTCCCTCTAGGTTCAAATAAAAATTTCTGTGGCATTTAAATCCCGTTACAATCTGGCTCCAATTTACCTTATTAGACTCATTACACATGGTTCCCCTTCACATACTTTATGGCGCAGCAAAACTGTACTTCTTGCTATTCTACAAATATGACATTCCATCTCCATGTCTTTATTCAGGCTGCTCCCATAGCTAGAATTCCTTCCTTCCCCATTCAGAGTTTCCTTCAAAGTTCAGCTCAAGTGTCACCTCCTACAAAAAGCCTTTCCTAATGCTCCAGAAGCTAATGCCTCCAGCTCCCCCCAAAAATTACTTAGCATTTATTCTGAATATATTTTATATTTACTTCTATGTGCACATATCTCCACCCATCCTTTTTTTGGGGGGAAGGGCACGGAGAGTTCATTTTTGTCTTTGTATCCCCAGCGCCTAATGCTACCTTGGCACACTGCTGGTGCTTGGCAAATGCTAATTGACTAGTATCTGCTCCCCTCATAGAATTTTTGTTAGGATCAATCAGGAAAAAGTGTTAAAAACCCAAGTAGTAAGATATAGGAATCCTAGAGCTATAAGGATTTACTTTCTTTTATGCCTTAGCACTCCTAGAAAACTTTAAAGTTCAAAATATTCTCACAAAGGTGAGCTACTTAACTTCTGTCTTTGCATCCCCAGCATCTAGCACAGTACACAATAATTAATAATTATTTGTTAATTGTTTGATTGAATGGTTGAAACACTGTACTCTCCTCCCCTAGTAGTATTTAGGATTGAGATTTCCATTTTTATTTCTATACTATTTGCAAGTCACTTTTGGAAACTGATTTAAAGTTATACTCACTAACCACAAATTTTTCTGCACGATAATGAAAAAGCTAGTACATGAGAATAATGTTCTCCTAAAATAAAACTATATACTTATTGGACAAAACACAAATCAACCCAATATGGAAGTGACAGCCTATCCTCAGAGAATATCTCTACTTGCTATGCATTGTCAAAGCAATTAATCTCAATTACAGTATTTCTGTTAACAGTTCTCAGATTAAAAAATCAAGAACAGGGTATTTTCTATGCTGAGTTCTTGTCTGTGAAATGTCTTCCTTTCTAATTCTAAAGAGCTATAGTTAAATAACATCCAAACTCCAATATAAGACTCAACTAAGTTTTAAGACCCTATTCCTAACCCCAAACCAAACAAAATAAGAGTAATAAAAAAAGACTTAAGAGTGAAAAGATGGGTTCGCATGTCATCTCTGCCACTTACTAGCTGTGTGACCTGAGACACTTAGCCCATCTGAGCACCAGGCTCCACATCTGTAATACAGGGATGAGCATGATATAGTTACTCTCTAATGTAAGGGTTCCAGTATGCAAACCCTTAGTTTGTGCTGTATTTCAAGCTGCCACATGATTATTATTAGTAGCAGATTCGATTCAAGTCAACCCAATACATGTTATATACTTGCATTATATGGTTTTTGTGCACAATTCATCATTGGTGGTGTGCTGAAGTCTATTCATACTCACTATGTTGCCATTTGGATGACCCACAATTTTGATTCCTCAGAGATTATGTTATTCCATGACTCACTGATAGTATCACCAGAATACTGGTGTTAAAATGATGGGGGAGTAGGGGGGGAGAAGAGGGAGGTCCTCAGAGAGAAGCTTGGGGGTCATTGAAACTGCTTTCCCAAATGTAATCTATCCTGATCTCTTTCTCCTATTCAATCCTGGACCAAGTTCTCTGGCCAGCTTCAGTATCTGTCCAAGATAAAACTAGAGTAGCTCTCACCAAAGAGATGTATGGCTAGAAAAGACACCAGCTAATCAGATAAAATGAGAAAGGCAGACTACTAAAGTATAACACTAATGACTATGTAATGTCAAAAGACCTAGAAAGCAGCTCTCAGCTAATGGACAAATTATCCTATAAAGGATATAACAACAAAATACATAATTATATAAATAAGAAAATAGTCCCATGAAGAATTTATGGGAAGATGTAGACAAGTTACACAGAATGAAATGTTACAGATGGGTTATGATCTGCACCATTCAAGGGAATATACCAGTATCAATTGTATCATAGATCCGGTTAAGCAGTAAAGAAGTACTATGGACAGAACACTGTTCTAGGTACTGGAGGAGATAAAATGTTTGGCTAAGACATAATCCTACCTTCTAGGTACTTGCAGTCTTGCAGTACTTGCAGAAGGGATGAAAAAAGAAATGGCTAATGTGGTATAGTGAACAGTATGTTGGGCTTGTGGACAGGAAAACCTGGATTGGAATCCTACCTCCAACACGTACCAGCTGTATAACATGGGGAAAGTCATTTAAAATCTATGGACCACAGTTTCTTCATCTATAAAGTGAGGATAATAATAAGAAGTTAAGCTTTCATCTCATAGGGTTGTTGTGAGTTTCAAATGAAATAATGTAAAGTAAAACATTTCCTAAATTTTAAAGTACTATAGAGATGCAGATTATTATAAGACACACACAGAGTTAACTATAATGGATAATAATACATGCTAAGATTACTGGCTATTATCCTTCGTGCTCTAAGAGGACCAAAATGACATCACCATGATAAAGTCAAATTTCAATGTGTCCAACTGTGACTCATCAGACCAATAATGAGCTAGGAATGTTCTATCACAGATTGGGCACAGATAAAGATTATTAGTATAAAACAAAGTACTAGAAAAGGTCCAAGGGGATTATTAACCAGGGACAAGGAAAAGCTTTATGAAAGAGATGGTATTTGAGTTGCTCTTTAACAAATGAGTAAGAATTCAACAAGGAAAGAAGAGGTAAGACTTTAAAGGATAAGGAACACTAAGAGCAGACACAGAGGATAAAAAAAGAACATGTTAAGTGTGCAAATTAAGGAAAGGAGGGCAGACAACAAAGATTAGAAAATTAAGATGGCAAGAAACTGTGGAAGGCCTTGAATGCCAGGCAAATTAATGTGATTGAACACCTACCTTCACCTTAGTATATCCTATAGATCTGTTAGGTGATAAACACTAGCAGATTCAGCACTTATTTTTACATTATAAAATCCTACATGATATTTGAACCACCTATGACTCAGCTCTTCTCCATCTTCTGGGGTTATTTCCCACGTTAACATAAAATTTCTGTATTTTTAATACATTATAAAATTTTAACGTATGTATATCTTGGGGAATTTTTACATAAAGTAAAATTTGTATAAATCAAGCAATAAGTAACCTGAGGATCATTGTACTTGTACTACATCAAAGTGTCATTATAAGGATTAAGTGAAACAACAAAAGCAGAGTGGCTTGTAATGCTCAAGGACTACGTAAATGTGAGAGGTCATCTGATAAAATTATTCTGCTCGTCATGAGAGAGACTGGTAGGAAAATTGTGAATGGATTAGCGAACTCCATCAATACTATTTACAACACAGCTCCAGGGATAGAGGTTAATGGCATATAATAAAAGGACAGCATAATCACTCCTGGAGAGACTATATAGTGTGAAAACACAATATTAGGTGCCATGATTAACACAAGTAAGAAAAAGAAGGACATAATTCTTAAGATAGCATCCTTTTATACAGGAAATTTCAATGTAATGTGATTGGAATCACAGTATCATAGAATTTGGAAAAGACTTTAGGATCAACTAATCCAGGGGTAATTAACCTTTTTTTGTGTCATAGACCCCTGTGGTATGCTGGTAGAGCCTATGTACCCCTTTTCAGAAAAATGTTTCTAAATACATAAAATAAAATACATAGTATTACAAAGGATATCAATGGAATTGAAATACACTTACCAAAATGTTTAAAAAACAATTTTGCAGACCCCAGGATAAGTATTTCTAATCTAACCAAACTTTTATTGTAAAGACTAAGACCTAAAAGATAGTTATCGATTGCAGGTCACAAAGTGACAGAGCCAGGATTATTTAATCAAGAGTACTTCCTGCTATGCCACATCATATTCAATAACTAATAGCCCACAGTCCATATTCAGTTCACAGACAATTTTAGGTGGCCTCAGGCTCACTTGATTGCCAAGATCAGCCCATCTACTGAATATGCTTGGTCAAGTCTCCTTGGTCACTTCAAAGATGTACCCTGTTCCACAAAGAACATACATGCCACCTCCTGACTCAGTAGTCACTCCTCCCACTACACCAACTACATAGATATCCCCAGAAGTTCTATGACTCCAATCCAAGCATGTCTCTGATTTGGGGTAACTGATCCAATGGCAGAGAAGTGACAAAAGGGTTAGGCCAGAGAGAAAAATATCAGAGAAAAAAGATGCAATGATCAGAGTGAACAAAGTATAAAGGAAATAATTTCTGAGATTTTTCAGAGTGGCCCACTAGCAAATAAAAGCATCCCAGCCCACTAAAGTAACTGGACAAATCTCAAGTCCACTATGCCAAATCAGAGTCTTCTGGCTTACACTTTTTTAACAAAAATGTTTAGTTCACTGTTATTGTTGCTAAGGATTTGCTAAATTTTAGATCTGTGCCCAGATATCTCCAAGAAATGAATGCTTTGATTCATTCATTCATTCACAAATATTTATGAAACACCAATTATATGTATGGTGAAGGATACAAAATAACAAAATGTATCAAGACTGTTCCTGTCCTCAAGGAAATTACAATCTGATCCAGGCAGGGTAGAGGAGAGGGGGAGTTTAAAACAAAGCCCACAGAACTTTAATAAAATAAAATGGTTCTTTTCTCTCCATCCCATCACCTCAACCCCTCACCCCAAGTCTATGGCAGGGAAATACCAGTAGGAAAAAGAAAAAAAATCACAAATGTAGAATAGCAACTCAATTAAAATTTTTAGTTTTCTAAAGTGAGCTGCCTTAGGCACTAAGAGATTAACTAAAACACACGCAGACAGACATACATACACACACACACACACACACACACACACATACACACGGAGTCAGAGGTAACACTGAGCCACACTATCCCTCACAAGGCATAACATTAACATGAAAAATGCTAAAAGAAAGAAATATCAAGGAAGTGAGATGAGAGGTCACATCTAGTTGACAGTTGGAAGAAGATTAATAAGACTTCATGAAAAAAATGGCATTTGATGCACACTCATTTTGGTATGAAAACCTATCTTACAATACAGGAAAGTGGGGGAGAAGGGGATAAGCAGGGTGGGGGGATGATGGAAAGGAGGGCAATGGGAGGAGGGAGCAATTTGAAGTCAACACTTTTGGGGAGGAACAGGATCAAAAGAGAGAATAGAAGCAATGGGGGCAGGATAGGATGGAGGGAAATATAGTTAGTCTTACACAACATGACTATTATGGAAGTCATTTGCAAAACTACACAGATATGGCCTATATTGAATTGCTTGCCTTCCAAAGGGAATGGGTGGGGAGGGAGGGATGAAGAGAAGTTGGAACTCAAAGTTTTAGGAACAACTGTCAAGTTCTGTTCTTGCTACTAGGAAATAAGAAATACAGGTAAAGGGATATAGAAAGTTATCTGGCCCTACAGGACAAAAGAGAAGATGGGGACAATGGAAGGGAGGGATGATAGAAGAGAGGCCAGATTAGTGATAGGGGCAATTAGAATGCTCAGTGTTTTGGGGCGGGGGGAGGGGACAAATGGGGAGAAAATTTGGAACCCCAAATTTTGTGAAAATGAATGTTAAAAGTTAAATAAATAAATGATGGCATTTGAGCCCTTAAAGGCAATTTCAGTCTGTAAAAGGTCATTCCAGATGGAAGAATTTGCCTAAAGTATATATAAAGAAAAATGTGGAGACTGTAGTTCATTTTGGCTAGAGTGAAGAGAAGCTGGAAAGCTATTGGAAAGACCCTTGTATATCAGGCTAAGAAGTTTGGATTTTATCTGATCTCAACTGAAGTTTTTTGAGCATGGAAGTAATATGGTCAGAAAACTCTACTTAATAAAAACTATTATGGTATCCCTATGGAGAAGGTAGAGAAACTGGAGTCATAACTTCTACTTCTATGGTGTTTTGAGACCCTGTGACTTCTCCATTATGTCCTTCCCAGGTACATATCCTCTCCTTTCCCCACTTTCAGGTTTCTTTTGTGTGTAGTCTTTTCCCATTAGATTGTAAACTTGAGGGCATGGATTGTCTTTTGCTTGTCTTTATACTCTCCTAGCCAGTACATAGTAGATGCTCAATAAATATTTATTGACTGATTCACTGTGAGGTAGATAGTACAAGTATTACTACCCCAATTTTTAAGAGAAGAAAACCAAAGCTCAGAGGATAAATGAATTGTCCAAGGTCACATATCTTCTAACTGTTGGAGTGAAGATTAAAAACCAGGCCTCTCCTGACTCCAAATCAATGCTTTTACCATAAGATGGGTGAGGAAACTGTAATAAATTCTGAAAAGAAGTAATGATAGTTTGAACTACAAGTGAACAAAAGGATGAAATGGCAAGTATAGATCCAGGAGATATTATGGAAGTGTAATTATTGGATGGGGTTGTGAGGAGGGAAATGAAGACAGAACCGGGACCAATATTTTCCAGGCTTCGTAAATGGGAGAATGGTGGTGCCAACAACAGAAAGAAGAGAAGGGAGGAAAACAAATTATTTGGAGAGGTAAATTAGTCTGGTTGGACTCTGAATTTGAGGTACAAAGGAACATTATGGTTCTGGCTTCATTTTCCTCATTTCCAAATCTTAACCTTTAACAGTTCAACTATGTACTGTCTTCCACACTCAAATCTGTTGCTCTCTGACTTATCATTGCTCGTGTCCTGCCATACTCTAACCCTGGATTACCTTCAGCATCAAGCTTCTCATTCCTATTCACATGCTGCTGGTACAGTGATGGACAAAGTCACAACCTGAGCCCATACAAACTTTTATTATCTAATCTCAATTGGGTCTTGATTGTCACAAGGCAACACTTTCACTCCTCTGGAAATGATAAACATGCTCCTCATACAGGGACTGTTCCAAACATTTTCTCTGGTCAAGCTTCCCAAAGACCATATGTCATAAACTCCCTCTTTTCCCTTATTCTATACCTCAACTTTGCCAGAACCAATAAAACAGCAGTCTGAGGGTGGTAACACAGACACTATTTATTATAGTATTTATATTTATTAACTATTTAATGTATACAAAATTGTGCTACCATTTTTATTAGGTTTCTATCTTTTTCTATGTGTCACTGACAAAAGTTTTTAAGCATTATGCCCTTGATCCCATTTTCCCCATTAAAAACATTATTCCCTGTTGTGATTTCTATTCACAGGAAACTGATTTTTAGGAATGCAACATGTTGTTTTATAACAAAAATGACTGTAGTTAGAAGAACTGGAATACTAACAATTGGGAGGTTTAGGGAAGATTTCATGGAAAAAGTGATTAAGGTTCACCTTGAAGAAAGAGAAGGGTTCTATGAAGAACAGATGAGGAGAGAGTGCATTTTTCCAACAGGGGACCCAAAGTATAAAGGCAGTGACATGGGAGAAGAATTGTCACGTGTGAGGAATAGAGATCAGTATGAACAGAAAGCATAGGAAAGAGCATAATGAGACTTGAAATAAGCCGGGTTCTGTCTTTCTTTGTATCCCCAACACTTAGCACAGTACCTATCAGACTTAAGCGCTTAGTACAGGTTTAATGATTAACAAAAAAATGAATTTGAAGGGAAAAGTAGAGTTGTTTTAGACATGCTGGGTTTGAAATGCTAAGGAATTGGTGATGTGGGACTAGAATCATGAAAGTAACTAGAGCTAAATACACAGATCTGGGAAGCATTTGCACAGAGATGAAAGCAAAATGGGGGGGGGGGGGGAGGGCAATAGGAAAAGACTATCTCTCTCTGTCCCATAACTTCTATTTCTTTGAAAGAACCAGGGACCTTCCAGTCACTCTGGTTTATAATCTCATCCTAGATTCTTCATTTTCTTTCACTTTTAGTATCTTAACAGCTGCTGAGTCTTCTCAACCTACCTCCACATACCACTTGTACCTTTCTTTTCATTCACATGATCACCACCCTAAGATTCCACTTGGCCTGAACTATTGCAATAGCCCACTGGTTTCCCTGACTCTAATCTCTTCCCTCTCCAAACCATCCTCCCCACCACTGACAAAATCATCTTCCTGAAGTCTGGCCCAAGTTACTCGCTGGCTCAAGAAGCTCTAAAGGCCCCATATTGCCTCTTACATTATATAAACTCTTCCACTTAGCATTCAAACTCTTGGCAAGTTGGCTCCAGTCTGCATTTCCAAATCTACAGGCTTACTTAGTCTATCTCTTTTCCCCCAAACACATACCCCTTTTAAGCACTCTATATTACAGCCAGACTAGACTATTTGGTGTTCTCCACATATATGGCATTCCATCTCTAATCTCCATAACTTTGCACAAGTGGTCCTCTATCCCTTCTCCCCTTAGCCTCTTAGAAACCCTAACTTCCTTCAAGGTTCAGCTTGAGCACCACCTCCACCACCTCTCACCCTTACTTTATTTTTACTCATCTGTGCACAACAAAGATTCTTCACCTGGGATCCATGAATTTGTTTTATAAATATTTTGATAGCTGTATTTCAATATCATTAATTTCCTTTGTGATATTTTGTACTTTATTTTATGCATTTAAAAATATTGTTCTGAAGAGTTCACAAACTTCATCAGATTTCAGGTTTAAGAACTTGGGGTGAACTTGTTTCCTGAGGAGAATAAAAGCTCCTTGAGGCCAGGTTGACTACTTTGCTTTTGTCTTTGTGTCCCAAGAGTCAGACATACTGCCTGACATTGAGTAAGTGCTTAGTAAGTGCTAGATGAACTAGAAATAGAATGGAGATCAGCAGGGAAACCAGAACTGGAGAAAGAGATGTGAGAACTATTCACAAAAATGTTACTTCAATTAGGAAGTCAAAGGCATTGATCAGTGAAGTAGGAAGGTGGAAGCTGTCAGCAACAGCATCAACAAGAATACCAACTTTTTACTGTTCTGAGGTGGCCTGTAGATGACAAGCCAGAATCTCTGGACTGAAATTTCTATATATAGGATTGCCTACTTTACCAAATCTCAGAAGACAGTACAAGCCAGGTTAGACTACTACAGAGAAACACAGTATAGCTCTGCAGATCTGACTGTCCTGAATGGTTTTCCCTATGTCCCTGTATTTCACTATGTACTGTGGGGTCACTGGGAAATCCTTCTTGTCCTTCATGTAGCTATGCTATTAGCTATCCCAGGTGTTGATCACAGAAAATATTCAATGACAGCTTCATCTGCTACAGTATCTTCTGAACCTCTCTCTATTCTCTTAGGTGTGACCTGTATCAGAGGGTAAGGGACTTCGACAATTAAAAGTGATAGTCCTAGTGGCTTTGGTAACATCACCAAGAGAGAAACTTAAAAAAAGAGATGGAAAAGTAGAGAAGGTATTGAAGAAGGCAGAAGTCAGAGAGAGTGGGAAAATCAAGAAAGGGTGGTATCATGATGAGAGAGAAAAAGATGGGAGTCTCAAGAAGTAGGAGGTGATTAAGAATGTAAATATTGCAAAGAAGTCAAGAAATGCCAATGGCTAAGAAGAGACTACTCGATTTGGTACTTAGGCCATATTCAAAAGACATGGGCACTAGGCATATTACTACTAATAATAATAAATATTATTATTATAGCTAATGTTTACATTGCATTTACTATGTTCCAGGTATCAATAAGCACTTTACAATTATTACCTCATTTGATCTTTACAATAACAACTCTGAGAGGTAGGTGTTATTATTATTATTGCCATTTTGCAGATGAGGAAACTGAGGCAAACAAGGTTAAGTGATTTGTCCAGAGTCAAATAGCCAGTAAATGTCTGAAGCCAGATTTGCACTCACAAAGATGAGTCTCCCTGACTCCAGGCTCCACTGTACCATCTAGCTGCCTCCTCCATCATAATAGTATATAAAAAATATAGTATATAGTACATAGTACATAGTACATAATAGTATATTACACAGTATCTAATAAATATGTATATTTATTACTATATAATAGTGTATAATAAATATCCATGACTTTAATCTACAACATTCACAGCACACTAGCTTCTCGATTCACTTACTCATTCAACAAATAATGATTGTGTCTACTGTGGTCAAGGTATTACCAGTGATACAAAGTTAGCCTAGTAGAGAATTGGGTCAGGAGGGACCTGGATTACAAACCTGGCTCCAAAATTTAGCTCGGTGAACTGGGCTATTCAGCCTGTCTCCACTACCTCTCTTACAGAATTCTTATTTGCAAAGCACTTTTTAAATTTAAAAGCACTATATAAACATAAGAAATGGTCCTTGCCCTCCAAAATTGACAACTCATTAATAAAGCCTTAAATATCAGTTTGACATTCTTCATTCCCCACACTGTTGAGGAGACAAGTAAATTACTGAATACACACCCTGATAGTCCACCAGTATGAGTACAGTCCCATATGAAGAACCAGCATAGACATTTCTGTTATGTCAGTAACCTCACAGTTCCTCAACTTAACTCATTTCACATGATCTACTCCTACACACACACACACACACACACACACACACACACACATTCAGCCACATACAAAAATACTCACAACTTTGATGGTGCCATTACCCAGAAATGGACCACTTCCAAGTTCATAAACTCTAAAATTCCCTTATTGATCACAATTTATTGCCATTTCACTTCTCCCTCAGTCTCACAATCTCAAACCCTAATTTTCATCTTCACTCTGACTTCTAATTTTCCCACTATTCAGTTCTTTCCCCTTTCCTAGGTAGATAAGGTAGCTAAGTAGATAAAGCAATGGGCCTGGAGTCTAGAAGACCTAAGCTCAACTCAGATACTTAACTAGCTATGTGACCTCTGTCTGCCTCAGTGCCTTCAACTGTATAGGCATCATAATCATAATCATAGTACCTACTTCAATTGAAGGGCTGATCAAATGAGATACTCATAAGCACTTTGTACTGTGCCTGGCACAGAATGGGTGCTTCATAAATCCATGTTCCTTTCCCCTCCTCTTTCGAAGGTTATCACCTTTGAACCAGTAACATTCTAGTTTCTTTCCTATCTTGACCTCTTGGTAAACCAGTTCCACTTCTAAATCACTTAGTTCCCTTGATTTCTTCCTGTATCTCTGATCTTGCTTTACTAAACCTCAGCTTTCACTCACTCCCACCACACATCGGCCTTAGGTCCTACACACGAGACTGAATAAAGCTGGAGAAAATGACTAAACCATGTTGACTAGAGATCTACTACAAATTTAAATTACATGACCTCACCTGAGCCCTCAACTGCATTAAGGCAATCAATTTATACCTGCCTAATCAACTTTCTATCCCACTCAACACAACAACTCTTCCAAATCTTTTCATCCTACCTCACACCTCCCATTGGCTTCCCCACACTGCAACCTCTAAGCTGAAAACCTTGCCTCATACTTCACTGAAAAAATTAAGGTCATTCAGCAAGCGCTCTCTTCGCCCCTCCTCATTTCAACACCCAGATACCTATTTCCACTTCAGCTAGATGGTGCAGAAAAAAGGACTCGAGTTTGGAATCAAGAAGACCTGAATTCAAATCTGATCTCAGACACTAGCTGTGTGACTCTAAGCAAATCACTCACTGCTCCCTGCCTCAGTTTCCTCACCTATAAAATCAGGATAATAATAGCTTCCATCTTAAACAAAGTTGTTGTGAGATTTAAATGATATTATTTGCAAAGTGCTTAACACAGTGGCTGGCACACAGTAGTAACTTAATATTTATTTCCTTCCTTCATCTCCTCCTTCAACCCTTGTTTCACATGAAGAGGTGGCCCTTCTACTTGCCAAGGCATGTACATCTGCAAATGATCTTATTCCATTCTGTCACCTTCAGCAAACTCCCTCCTCTATCATTCTCACTCTCTTACTTTTCTTCAATCTCTCCCTATTTACTGACATCTTCCCTACCGCCTACAAACATGCCCATCTCTTCCAGCCTCAAAAAATCCTCACTTAATCTGGTCATCCCTGCTAGCTATCATCTCATCTCTCCTCCACTTCACATCTAAATTCCATGAGAAGGCTGTCTACAAAATGTACCTCCAATTCCTTTCCTCTCACTCTTTTCTTAACTCTCTACAGTCTCCCTTCTGACCTCATCATTCAACTGAAACTCCTCTTTGCAAAGTTACTAACACTCTCTTAACTGCCAAATCTAATGACCTTTTCTAAGTTCTCATCCTTCTTGACTTCTCTGCAACCTCTCACACTGTCAATCACCATCTTCTCCTGAGATTTTTCAGGACACTTCTCTCTCCTGGTTCTCCTCCTATCTATGTAATAATTCCTTTTTAAGCTTCCTTTGCTGGATCTTCATCCAAATCATTCCTGCTAAAAGTTGGTGTCCACAGGGCTCTCTTTCTGGGCAGCCTTTTCTTCTCCCTCTATACTATTTTCCTTGGTCATCTCATTTGCTTCTGTGGATTCAATTATCATCTCTCTCTAACTCATTCTCAAATCTACTTTATACAGCCCAAACTTTTCTCTGCTGATCTGCAGTCTCATATCTCCAACTGCTTCTTGGACATGTTGAAATGGATTATCCATAGGCATCTTAGTTTCAACATGTTCAAAACTGAACTCATTATCTTTCCCCCAAACTCCCCCCTATTCCTAACTTCACTATTTCTGTTGAGTCACCCAGGCTCAAAACTAAGTGTTATTCTTGATTCCTCACTTTCTCACCCCCTCATACTAAATCTGCTGCCAAGGCCTGGAGATTTTATCTTCCTTAACATCTTTCATATATACCCTCTTCTTCCTCTGACACTGGCACCATCTTTGTATGGCACCTCATCTCCTACACAGACACATAAACACACACACACTTATCCATCTGCCTGCCACAAGTCTCTCCCCATCCTATATTCAGCAGTCAAATGATATTTCTAAAGCATAGTTTTGACCATGTCACCACTCCCACCCCCACACACACTCAATGAGTTTCTTCTACTGATTACTTCCCATTTAACCTGTATATTGCTTGTTTATAGATGGCTATTTGCATCTTGTCTCTCCTATTAGATCCCCCCCATTAAAGCTCCTTGAGAGCAAAGATTGTCTTCTGCCTAATGTTTACTAACTGATAAGAGTATAAAGGAATGGTTTTCCAAAGTTTTGTTAAAAATTTTTTATTAATAATAATTTAGTATTATTTACAGTTGACTGCCAGTTTTTCCTACTTTGTCCAGGGAATCAAAAGTATTTATGAATCTAACCTAGAAATTGAAAGATACGTCCCATGAGCAAAAGCAATTTCTGACATTAGAAATGCCACCTAGACTATTCACCAAACCCCAGAAATAAGGGTTAATCCTATCATGCTAATAAATAAATGTTCTCTCCTTTAATCTCAGTAACTTCCAAAAAATTTTCACTACAAAAACAGACAAGTAAACACATACATTTGGGAAGTATGTGTTGGTGATATTCAACTCTTCATGACCCCATTTGGGTTTTCTTGGCAAATATATTGGAATGGTTTGCCATTTCCTTCTCCACTTCATTTTTTACAGATGAGGAAACTGAGGCAAACAGTTAAGTGACTTGTCCAGGGTCACATAGCTGTGCGTGTCTAAGGCCAAACTTGAACTTAGATCTTCTTGACTCCAGGCCCAGTGCTATACCCCTTGTGCCAAAATATAGATTAGTAAATTGAAGCTCAGCAAAGTTAAGCGACTAGTCCAAGGTCACCAGCCAGGGCTGGGATTTGATCCCAGGTTCTCAAACCACAAATCCTTTCACCATATCACACCATCATCTTCTATACCATAATTACTCCACATTAAGGACATAGGGTCAAATTAGCAAAGCTTTTGAAAAGAATTTGAAAAGGACAAAGTGAAGAAAAGGACTTATTGTTTGTTGTTTTTTATTACAAACATAATTATCATCAACATTCTCAACCCCAACCTCATGAACTTAATAAGGCAGAACCAAATCAATCAGTAAATATACAAATAACAACTTGTTTTTTCTTTTAATGATTCAAAGGAAAAAAAAGAAATTCTTGCTATGTTCAAGAACAGAACCCTTCCTCAAAATTTCCAAGGGATGATTAAAGAATACTCTAATAATCATTTTCTAAAATAACAGATTTTTCTAAAATAATTTTTTTAATTTTCTAAAATAAAAAATAATAAACAAGCCCTCCTGAATGATGTAAATGAATATAAAAATAAACTTTAATACACAACATCAAATTTTTAAATTTTCTATTAACCTCAGAAAATACTTAAGAAAAGAAATGTCATCCAAAAATAGATCACAACCTTAGAATATGAAGTTATCTCAGAAACCAGCCAGTCTAACCTACTGCTGAACAAGAATCTCCTCTACAACATACTGGATCAGAGGTCACCCACCCTTCATTTCAAGATTTTTCTTACTTATAACATGTAAAAATGGAAAAATAAACTGAAGTATTGTCTATTAAAAAATATGTGATGGGACTGGAGGTGGAGGGTGTTCAGACCCTTTATACATCTAAATATACCAAACATTATTTTATGAGCAAATCAAATTAAGGAATTCATTGTATTCCTAAATCCTTAAGTAAAGTTATTTTAAATTTATAATGAGTATTTAAAAGTTTTTCAAAAAACTGCCTAACCCCCCCCCTTAAAGAAGACTGTATAAAAAATAAAATGGTAGGGACCATTACGATTCCCATAACTGCAAAAAAAAAAAAAAATTTTTTTTACTAAGTACCCAATCAAATCTTGATCAGGCAAAGATTACTTGCTTATCCCTAGTAAAGAAGGGATTTTTTTTCTCCCTATACCTCAACACTAACTAATAGGGCTGACATGATTAAATCTACCTCCATATATTCCAAAGCCAAATAGAAATTATTTTGCATTTTCTTCTCTTTGGTAGTATCCATGCTTCTTTCCCTCTCCAAAAAGATTAACTGAAGGTCAATTTTACCAAATCGGTTTGGGGCTGTACAAGGAGTTTACCAAAGAGTCACAAAGATGATTAAAGTATGTGGAAAAGGGGCATATGGAGGTTAAAAAAAATTGAGATTATAGAAAGCTGAAGGGCACTTAACAGTCAACCATTACACATAAGAGAGTGAATGGTTGTTCTCCATCTCTAGGTGAGAACAAAACGAAATGCCAAAATACAGTTGGCCAATATTTATTGAGTTACCACGATATGGAGAAAACATGTACTAGGGGTTTAAGCTGGAACACATGGATTTAGGTTAATCAGATTCTTAAACATTTAAAAACTCTAGAATGGATAACCAAATGATGTCACAGAATGGCAGTTAAGTAACTCTTAACAGTTAAGTTTTAAGTAACTCTTTTATCTTTCAAAACTCCTACCCCTCCACTTTTGCATATTCCTAGATAAAGATCACTCTCAGTCTAATTTACTCTTGAACATTGGACACTTACATATACTCAATTTTGTACTATATTGATATGTTTTCATTTATAGCCTGCGTTGTTGCATTGTAAGCAGTACCGAGTTTTGGTTGTTGGTTGGGGGGGTGAGGGGGACAATATCAGATTCCATTCATGTAGGAACCCCTATCAAAAGGAAACTCCTACCAATAAGATCAACAACTGTTCCACAATGTATAATCTAAGAGAGTTGACTAGGGAACTCAGAGGTTAAGTGACTGGTTCAGGGTCCAACAATACCATCCAGGTAACTTTCCAGGCCTAGATGCCTCTGCCTGGTCACCATTCCCTTGTACATAATGTCTCTCCTCCATTAGAATGTAGGCTCATTGAGGACAGGAACTATCTTTGTTTTTGTCTCTGTATCCTCAGCAATTAGTATTTTGTTTGGCACACAATATGCATGTCACAAATGGTTTTCATTCATTTATGTGTCAGTGGCACGGCCTCTCAAACACAGCTTTCAACACCTGACCTCAGTACTGACTCTGAGGTCACCCCTTTATCCACTACTCCATGCTGCCTCTTCTACTTTGCATATACATTGTGGAAATGAAAACATCTTTTGATTTCTGTTCCTCTTATATCTACCCATTGTATCTAGGAGCAGCTAGGTGGTGCAGTGGATAGAGCACCAGTGCAGGAGTCAGGAGGACCTGAGTTCAAATCTCACCTCAGACACTTGACACTCACTAGCTGTGTGACGTTGGGCAAGTCACTTAACCCCAACTGCCTCATCTTGGGTCATCTCCAGTCATCCTGATAAATATCTGGTCACTGGATTCAGATAGCTCTGGAGGAGAAGTGAGGCTGGTGACCTGCACAGCCCTCCCTCACTCAAAACAAAGTCAAGTGCAAGTCATGTCATCATTTCTCTGATGGTGTGGTCTTCTTCGGCAATGAAGGATGAACACACCCACTGTATCTAGCACATTGCTCAAAACATGCTGCACACTCAAGAAAGGTTCTAAACTAAAGAAAAGAAAATAAATTTGACCATTTGAACTTTCCTCCAAAACTAATATTGTTTCAAGCTGACCAAAATATTAAGTAGTCTATAAAAATGCTAATCTGCAAAGCTATTTGGAGGTTTGCTAAATCTTTCATTTTCCACCTTTTATCACAGCTGTATTTTTTGGAGTATAAGATTTTTGTCCTGACTTCCGGTTCTATCAAACAATGATTTGGTCTTGCAAAAAGTTCCTTTACCTATCTAAGCCTGTTTCCTCATCTGTAAAATTGCATTTTAAAAAATAGCAATTTAAAGAAAAATTCAATGTGTTAATTTAACAAGGTTGAGGAAAAAAACTCTCTTTTGCAGAAGGGACCATGGGTGTGAAACATTAGATACACTGTCATCCAAGACTGATATATTCAGTTTTACCCATTTGTTTAATTTTTCACCTTTTTAAACTTCGTTTTAAAAGATTGTTCACTAATGTGGGATGGGGAGAAGGAAGGGAAGAAGATACTCTTAAATGAAGGTAATATGAAAAACAAAATATATCATTAATAAGATAAAATGGGTGTTTTGTGTTATTGAATCAAATGAAAACTTGCCTTTTAATATTTCCTTGTTTTTTGTATCCCCTTTTTCCTTTTCCCTGGGAGATCATTACTTAGCAAAGTAGTGATTATTTATTAAGATCATAAGCTACAGAGCTGGATGGGACTTTGGAAATTAAATCATCAAACCCCCTCATCTTACAGACAAAGAAATTGAGAACTACAAACTACCTGAAATCATAGGCAATAGAGTCTATCATTACTCTACTTAGCAGAGCCAGAATCTGAATCCAGATTCTCTGACTCTAGACCCAGTGATCCTTTCCATTGGTTTGTGGAGAGATTTGTTCTTTTTGACTGTCTGGGATGAGCCCAGACTGGTTGTCTGGGAAATACCCTCTGAACTAAAATGAACTATTGCACTTCTGAAGTGTAAGTGTGTGTGTGCATGTGTGTACGTGTGCGTGTGTGTTGTGTGTTGTGTGTGTTGGAGGGGTAGGGTGCACAGAGTGGGGGACAGGAGAGGACTTTAGGTGCCTCTCATAGAAGGGAAAGGTTAAAAAAAAAACTTGTAATTATGAACAGCATTTGAAGCCTCACCTGCAATTATAAATAAATTACAACCTCTCTGAGCATCAGTTTTCTGTTTCTATTATGGAGATAATGCACTGACCACAGAAAGTCATAAGGAGAGAGCTCTGAGTGGAAAAGATATCATTATAATTATTTTGTCAAGTCAACTAGCATTTATTAAGTGCTTACTGTGTTCCAGGTGCTATTAAGAACTGAGAACGCTGCACTCAATTAGGTCTGCCATCTCTTTAACCAAATATTCCCATTTACTTATCTGATTCTTCTTCCTCCTCTTACCTAGTGTTCTCTTGTATGTGGGCTTTTCCCACGGCTCCACTGAGTGTGGTATAGAGTACTAGTCTGGAGACCAACAGTTCTAGCAGTCGCCCAACAGGCATTTATTAAGTGCCTGAATGTCAAGACACTGTGCCAAGTGCTAAGTGGGATAAAGACTCCCCCCCAAAAAAGGCTCCAGGAAGCTTACTTTCCAAAAGGAAGACAACATGCACACATCTAGACAGAGATAAATATAATGTTTACAAAATGAAACAAGGCAGTTGAGGAGAGAGTACACTAGTATTTGAGAGGTTTAGGAAAAAGGCTCCCATTTATAAGGTGATGCTTTGAACAAGCTTAAAGGAAACAAGGGATTTCAAGAGGCAGAGATAGGTAAGGCATTCCAGAAATGGGGACAGTCATGGAAAAGGGGAGACTGGATGTGTATGTGTCACAGAAAGTCAATTCTGCCCTTAATCGTAACCTTGAGAAAGTCACTTTGTTTCCTCATCTAAGGAATTGTACTTGATTTCCCCTAACTTCCCCTTCAGCCCTAAAATTATGATTCCACATAATTTGAGAATAAATGAAAATGAGCAAATGATGAGAAAAATAAATCTACAAAGGAATTAGACCTTACCAAAGAGAAGGGCAATCTGGAACACCTGGGTTGACTTGCTTAGAGTACCAGACCAAAGTCACTTTTAGATCTGAGTGCTAAAGGTTTTGTTAACTTTCTACAGGAGGAAAAAAAGGTGTTTCATAATCAAAGAGGTTATCCTTATCCAGGCCTGCCATTTTTCAAATCCCTAAAAGTGGATTCCCATTTTAACAAACTGGAAGGGGTTATCAAGTTTGCTATACTGATTTTATAAGCTCTTTTCACTACAGTGTACAAAATAGATCATCTCCCTAGATCACTGCCTTATCGTAGCAGAGGGCCTTACACAGTAGCTCAATGAAACTATGAGCCATGGCTGTGCAAGATTATCCAAGAAGGACAGGTCATGATAGAGAGCTCCAACAAAAGATAATCCACAGTAGAAGAAAATGGCAAACCATTTCAATATCTATGCCAAGAAAACCCCATGGATAGTATTAAAATGTCAAAAGATATGACATCAGAAGATGTGTCCCTCAGCTCAGACAGTGTCCAAGATGCTCAATGAACATGAACTTGGACAGACTTTGGGAGACAGAAGGGCCTGGTATGATATGGTCCAGGGAGTCACAAAGAGTTTGACAGGACTGAAAAACAACAGAACAGACACACCATTTGGAAGGTTTGATATTTGTGTTCCAATTTGTCCACAAAAAGTAAAAATTGTTATATACCACATTTTGTGGTAGCAGAAAGATACACGCACATACACACATACCCCTCCATATACAAGCTCTTACCCCTTCATACCAGTATTCAGTCTACTTCTTTTGCCTGAAATGCCTTCCCTTTTTCTTTGCTGAATTTCTGCTTATCCTTTAAAGTTCAATTCAAATGCCACCTTCTTTAGGAAGCTTCTCATCCTGTCCTAGGATTGGTAAGGACCTTTTCCCTCACATCTCACACAGCATTTTATTCTGAGAGGCAGCTGGATATAATGGTCAGAAAAAATCTCAGTTCCACTATTACCTGACAATAGCTTAGCTATGTGACAACAGGCAAGTCACAACCTCTCAGAAACTCAGTTCCTTCTCCTACAAAGTGAGGATATTAATACTGGGGGTAAATATGTCATAAGATTTTTATGATAGTCAAATAAGAATATAAGTATTTTTCAAAGCCACATTCTGGCTCCACACTACATTTTTCCCTCTACACTGCTCTCCTTCTGCACTAAAAGGAGTTCTCTAGTCTTGTCCTCTCCAAGTCATACTCTGAATCTAAGAACTACTTGGAGGCCCTGTATATCCCGTTAAAATCCTCCTTTTCCTTCAAGGCCCAATGAGGAGCAAACTATTCTATCATTCTTTCCTGAGCTCTTTCTCCTCAAATTTTCTTATCATACTTTGTCTGGACTTCTCTTCAACCTATCACATTCTAATTAGTATTATCCTTTTATTTGTGTAAGGTCCTTAAGAGTAGAGTCTTTATTAATGGTTTTCCATCTTTGAATCCCCAGTGCTTAGAATGGTTCTACACATAGAGTAGGCTTAAAAAATGACTGTTGAATTATTTCAGAAAATAACCGTGCACAAAGCAGTTAAACAATCACAAGACAACCTGCTGACAGAAATGAATATAAAGTTGTAGATATATCACTTAACTAGTACTGAGTATAATGGGATAGAGAAACAAGGAAGGATAATGGACAAAAAGAGGGGAGAAGGGGAGATAACCAATAATTATTCTGAACAAAGTTCTCAACATTTCCTAAAGCTACCTGCTTTCTGTCTCCATGATTTTTTTAAAAAGCTGATTCAGCATGTAAGCTTAAAAATAAGCTCTTTTCCATCCCTACCTATCTAAACCTGATTAATATTTTCAAAGTGTTTCATTGTTTTTCAACCTCTAGCTTATTACATTTTGAATCAAACTTTTTTTAACAAGAATTTCCAAATATGCTCGTTTCCACTTTGTTATGGGAGTCAATTTGATATAATGGAATGAAAGCTGTACTAGAAGTCAGAATTGAAAGATGCTTTGTATCCCTAATTCCATCACTAACAAAGCTACAAACTCGTCAACAAATCACTTTTCCACACTCCACACCCTTCACTCACAACCTCCCATTTTCTAAGACAGTCATTAGTTCCCTATGGCAGACATAACCTCGCCATTACCATACACCCACAATAAGCAGATATGCAAGTGTCATTGGGAAAAATTTCCTGTGCTCTCCAATGCAGATTCTCATCCCATAGATCATCTCATGAGAACACCAGGTACTCTAGGTGGTGACCAGTAAGTAAGATTCCCACTTAACCTATTTTTGTTTAGGGTAGTACAGAATGAGTCACACAAGATGAGCAAGCATGGCTGGCTTTATGAGCTAAATTTCAGATCTCGTTACATTGCTTCTTTTCCAGCTACTGTCAAGGGTACCACCTTCTTTTCAAGTCACCAAGGCTCACAACCTTAACGTCATCTTCAATGTCATATAACCTTACTCTCCACACCAATCACCCTATATATCTAATCAGTTGCCAAATCTTGTCATCTTTTTACAAACAAATAACTGATCTGTTCCCTTCTAGCTACTTATCTAGCCACCACAGTTCAGGACTTCATCACCTCTGCTTTGAAGCAACTACAATAGTCTCCTAATTGGTCTCCCAGCCTCAAGTCTCTCTTCACCAAACCATCCTCCAAAGTTACCTAAGTGATTTTCCTAATCCATGTCACTCCTATACTCAAAGTCCAGTGGCTCTTATTTAATCTTTATCCCATCCTTTTTTCATTTCTATTTTTTGTGAAAGTCATAATTATCATTTAGTAGCATCCATATAATGTCATTACATATACACATACTGGGAATACAGGCTCAAAGAAAAGTTTAATGATAGGAATATATCATTAAAAAAATGCATTGATCACTACTTTATGGAACTGATTAACACTAATCAAACTCTAAGTAAATAGTAAATCAAAAAGACCTGGGTTCAAATTTCAATGTGACCTTGGACAAGTCATTTAACCTTCCTCAAACACAGTTTTTTCATCTGGAAAAGAGGAAGTGGAAGAAGAGGAAGAGGAGAAGGAAAAGGAGGAAGTCGAAGAAGAAGAGGGAGGAAGAGGGGAAGGAAGAGGAGAATAACAACAATGATGACCTAAACATCGTTTTTTATTGGTGAGCATGGAATTAAAACAAGGAAAACTTGATTGTCTTGAGAAATATTTCACACATGCTACGTGTGAGGCTGGAGAAGTATTCTTGCTCTTCTGATGTGTTAGGGATTCAATGACTATAGATGTAATGTCTCTGTAATTTTTATTCCCCCAAAGTTAGGTAAATTCTGACAAAAATCTAACTCTTTGGCACTCCTTTTTAAAATGGAGACTAGTAACCTTCAATCAATAGATTATCACTTACCTTAAACTTTAGAGAGATAGAATAGTCTCAAGCAAAAACCCATTTACATACTACCTCCCAGTGTGGGCTATTCTTAAACTGCTTATTTATTTTATAAGTTTCCCATTTCAAAGGATGTCTTTTTTTAAAACTTGTCCCAAATTCTGGACAATGTATGTTACTTAGAGTCTTTAATGCACTAACTTTACCTCTGCATTTTTATCAGTCCTCTTTCAAAGTGTGTCCACATGAAATCTGACCCATTAAGTTATTAAAATAGATTTGTACTGAAGATAACAAAAATGCCTACTGTTTCAAGAGATTTTCATTGAAATAACAATTTTTAAATAACCTTATTTATGTATGTTTCTAGGGCAGGTAAGAGTAACCAATTCCTCTTGGGAGAAATGCACAAGGCACATCCTCCTGGTCACCAAAAGCCACTGAAACTTAGGGTTTGGAGAAGTCTCCAATCGCACTGATGGAATTCTAAGTTAATCGTGAAGCCAACCACTGAGTAATTAATTGTAATGTCCAATCTTGGCTCAGCAGGAGAGTAAATACTCCTACCTCCTTTCAGCAGACAAGTGGGAAACTAAGGGGAGAGGAATGCTACATATTATCAAAAAAGTCATCTTCTCTATTGGTTTTGCTTAACTATGTTTTCTTTGTTTACAAGAGAAAGTTCATTGAGCAGAAAAAAAAAAAGAGTATACCAGAAATGACTGAGAAAAACAAAAGAGGTCAATAAAAAAATTGCTCATTGCTTAATACAAAGCATCCAAGAACCTGGGGAAGAAAATAAGAAATAGAGAACAGAAGGATCCAGAATGGCTAAACAGGCTGCTTCAGGTAGTGACTGGCATGCTGGCCACCAACATACCTAAATATTTCATTCTTTGACAAACATGGTATGATTTTCAAATTACAGGTCTAAAATTTGTTCTTACACTAAGTCTTGGATCCTCCATGAATAAAATAGGGATTCAAGGACTCATGGTCTCACTGGTAAGGATATTCTTTCTACCAAACCAAATCCTCCATCATTTAGTAGAGGAGTTCTTAACCCCTGGTAACATGGACCTTTTTTGTGTCATGTACCTCTTTGACAGCCTGGTGAAAATCTATTAACCTCTACTCAGGATCATGTTTTAAATGCATTAAATAAAATATATAGGATCACAAAGGAAACCAATTATAATGAAATAAAGATATAACTTTTCCCCCATCCAAGTTCATGAACTTCCTGAAGTCTATTCAGGAGTATATTGACCTCAGGTAAAGAAACCCTGATTTAATAGAAAGTCTTTTTTAAGTTATTACAATAAAAAAATTCATCACCCTGAGGCTAATCTGGTGCTTTATCTCTCCCAATTTAGTTAGACAGATTCTTAGATGACAAGAAAGTTACTATGTTGAAAGTGTTTCCAGCTTGATAGTATCTGAATTCTCTTCCCCCTCTATATCAGAGTTTTTTAAAGGTTGATCCAGGAATAACTAGGATTGATGAGATCCTTTCAAGTGATCCTCAAAATCAAAATTATTCTCATAATGCTAGTAAAGATATTTTAATTTCTTATGCAGTAAAGGGCAATAAAAATAACACTCATAAACAAAAGCTCTTTAGGATCCTCAATAATTCAAGAGTGTAAATGTCAAAAAGTTTGAGGAACACTGCTCTATACTATCTCATTAGGTGATATCTCATCAGTTTCCATGGATTCAATTACTTCTATGCTGGTGATTCTCAAATCTACTTATTCAGCCTCTAACGTTTCTTCTGACTTCCAGTCACATCTACAACTGCCTATTTGACATCTTGAACTTAATGTTGCAAAAATATCTTAAACTTGACATGTACAAAGCCAAACTCATCTTTCCCCCAAAACCCTGCCCTCCTCAGAAGTTCCCTATTCCGTCAAGGGTACCACCAACCTACAAGTCATGCAGCCTCAAAACCTAGGTATCATCCTCAACTTCTCTCTTTCACTCCACATATCCAATCAGATGCCAAATCCTGTCCATTTTACCTCTAAAATATCTCTTGTAGATGCAAGATCCCTTCTCTCCATTCACTCAACTACCTCCCTAGTATAGGTTCCTTATCAACTAGAGCCTGGACTACTGCAACAGCCTGCTGACTCAAGGCAGATTCAAGTGTCTTCCCATTCTGGTCCATCCATCTCCCACTCAGCTGCCAAAAGTGATCTTCCTAACACACAAATATGGTCATGTCATTTCCCTCTACCCCATACTCAGTAACCTATAGTGGCTCCTTATCACCTCCAGGATCAAATATAAAATCATCAGTTTGGCTTTTCACAATCTGGCCTCTTCTTATCTTTCCTCTCTTCTTATACTTTACTCCCCTCCTCTATGATTCAAAAACACTGGCCTCCTGGTTCCACACACAAGACACTCCTCCCAACTCCAGCCTTTTCACTGCCTGTCCCCCATGCATGGAATTTTCTTCCTCTTAGCTTCCCTGGTCTTCTTAAAGTCCCAGATAAAACCTCACCTTCTTCAAGAAACCATTCCCAGTCCCTCTCAGGGGACTTACCTTTGACATTACATGAAATTTATCTAGTATATAGCATGTATGTACATAGTTGTTTACATTCTGTCTTCCCCAGTAGATTATCTACTGGAGGGCAGAAGCCCTCTTTCCTTTTTCTTTATCCTCAGCACTTGGTACAGTGCCTGGCACACAGGAGAAGTTTAATAAATAACAAGTATTTATTAAATAAATAGCCTACTAAAATAGCTTTCAAGAATCCCAGGACATCACTACACTACGGCAAAATACTAGAGGCCATCAAGTCCAACCCCCTCATTTTACAGAACAGGAAAATAAGAACCAGCAAGTTTAAGTGATTTGAGGAAGATCACACAGGTAGTAAGGGACAGAGTAGATGTCAAACCCATGTCCTGAAACTCCAAATCCAAAGTTCTTTTCGTTATACCACAGGAAGGTAAATGATCCCTGCAGCCTCAAACCACAGCTGAAAAAATGACCAGGCCATCTGCCCCAAAGGAAGCATCCTGAAACACAACTGTGGCTGCAGCCTGGTTAGATGGGCTTTGAAACTGAGGTACAATCACACAAGCAACTGGTAATGTAACTAGTGCAATGATGAATAAGGATTCTTTCTGAAGAGAGGTGCCCTATATTACACGGCTAAAAATTAAAAACTATATTTTTAAAAATCCTCTTCCCCTTTTCAACCAGCTAAGTCTTGGAAGCTCCACTGGAGAGATATATCAATAACTGGGTCATAAGAAAAGAGTTCAATTTGAAAGCAATGAAAAACTGACCATAGTACTTGAGGAAGGGAAATAAGGAATGAGTATAAAAGTAAAAGGCAGCCTGAAACTCAGTCAGGGCCTAATAACAGAAACAATTGGGAACCACTATAACAGCACAGTCAAATAGCAAAAGGCTATTTCTAAGGCTTCTCAGGTACTAGGAAACTCATAAGGCATTAAGTACCTCAGTGCAGCCAATGAATGAGAAAAAAGAAAACATATACTCTACTAAGAAGAATGGATTAAAAACTAACACTTATAGCTACTCTCTGGGTCAAATACAGTTCACGATCCCCAGGAGATGCAAAAGCCTATAGTACAGGCAACGATAATACACCCACACACTGAATCCACTTCTGCATAGAGGGTAAAGGTCAAAGGAATCAGCTGTCTTCTTTCACACATACACAGATTTTTAGCTGCCAGATAGTCTAGTGCCTAGACATCAGTTATTTTCTCCTTAACAACAGACTCTCACCACTGACCTTAAAATTAGCCAATTATTTTGCCATAAAATTACCCCCCAACTTTAACCCTGTTTTGCCATCTTTTTCTTTAACTTCCAAAATTTAATTTTAACACTAAAGATGAAAGTGATCCAAAGATGGATTATTTAGTCATAAGAACCAAGAAAAATAGGTCTAATATTATCTCAACATTCTCTTTAGTTTTTATTTACTTATAATACAAATCTCTCTAACACTAAGAGTCAAGATGTTGTGTATACAATAATAAACTCTAGCCTTCTGATTTACTCATATTTTAAGTATCATGTTGTTAATGAATCACTTCATTAAATAATTTAAAGAACATTCAGGATGAGCCTTCTTAAGTTTCAAGAATATAAGGTTCTAAGAAATACACATAGCCATTAAAGGTCAAGTCTATCCAACAGAACTACTGATGTCTCATCTCTAACACAAACTAGGATTTTTCAAAACTCAGCTAGTACAATTTATGTAAACATACAACCTCTTCAGTAGCTCGTCTTATGCATTCCTTCTAATCTTTCATTTTAAAACTTTCCAGTCCTTTTAACTTCCTATATCAAAGCAGACTTCTCCCTAAATTGTTTCAGCTACCTATTACTGTACCACAGTTATAGTCAAACAGTGAAATAAGTCAATTTATATATTTATGGTTCATAAGCCACAAAAATTCTATAGACTATAGTTTACCGTATATTTTTTGTTGAAAAAATTCTTATTTATATTATTATTATCTAATAGAATACTAGGCATGTATGTGGTATGACATTGGAAAGTGCAATAAATTGGGATACCTAGGTGGTTCTATGCCTGACTTCAACACTAACTAGCTGAATGACTTTGGCCAAGTCACAATACCTCTCTAAGCCTTAGTTATTTCAGAAGTAAAATGATGAAATTAAACTGCATACTCTCTAAGATCTCTGCCTGATCTAAAATTCTGTAATTTTAGGAAATTCACAAGACCAGTCCTTTTTCTAAAAGTGAATTTAAAATGTATATGGATGACACAAGTCAGATACAACATATATACAGTCACATTCTTCCAGGCATGTTTATTTTTAAAAACTATGATGAAGAAAATGTGGCTTATTCTACTCATTCGAAAAGCATTTAATATTATTCACCCCAAAGTCATTATTTCTCGCATGACATTTCTTCCCTCAATATATCAGAAATTCAGTATTTGATACCATGGTTGACTCAAAAGTATTATATGATGAACTGATTCACCTGTTCTCTAATGAAGTTGAAAATAATTCTTCAGATTTGAATTTCCAGAATTATGTACAGTGGTGATGAAAACCATATGTTGGAAGCTATGACTTTTCTGTCAAAAGAAAAAGCCAGAAGGAACAGCCTTAATTTTCCTGGGAACCAGCTGCAACAGAATGAATCCTAATCCTGCTCCAGCTGGGACAACGGCGGCAGAAGGGTGAAGTCGCTCCTAGTCTAATTATGATAGTTCATCTGCTACAAATCCTTTGTGCAATGACTCCACCCAAGACTACCCAACAATAAACAACTTTATCAGAATGGAACTCCTAGTCTTTACATTTACCATGTATTCATTCCTAAAATATTTTAAAATACATCATAAAAATGGTTATTGTCACATTTTACAGACTTGCAAAATCATCTATTTGGTCAGAAAATAAAAAACAGTGTCAGTTTTCAGTTTGGTAATTGGAACCTGGATTGAGTTCTACCAGCCTGATAAGAACTAAGTCAGTTTACAGTTTCCAGAAATTTGACAGGAAAACAGGGGGGAAAATTCAAAGGCTATCAAGAATATTCTCACAAATTCAAGTAGCATAAATAATGGAAGAATAATATTTTCCTGATTTGTAGATCTGTACCTATGATTTATTCCTTTCTAATAAGACTAGTGTGAAAATAAACTGACTTTCTTACCTGAAATCATGCCAGACAATTAGCCTGGTGAAAAATTCAATATATAGTGCCTTTCCTTTCTATTCACTTTTCATGAGAATTTGTCATGAAAAACAAAGATTATATTAAGACAGATGTCTGTTTATATTCCTAACCATATGTGGAAAAAGTTTTCTGCATTTTCTCTATTTTGTCAGTTTTTTGAGAAGGAGGGAGAGGACACTGGTGCAAGCAGGAATGGGTGGCTAGTATGACTAGTATGATAGAGCAGGGCATTACGTTAGCTCATGGTACTTGTAAAACAGTACAAAAGCAAGAAATGTTAAGGTAATGAGCTTAAATCCTTACCTGGAACAGTTGATAAGAGGCAGCACGGCATAGTGGGTAGGGGACTGAATCAAGAGTCAGGAAGACCTGGCTCAAACATTTACTATGACCCAAATAAGTCACTTAATTTCTCTGTGCTTCACTTTCCTCATCTGTAAAAAGAAGGAGCTGGATCTCATGATCTCTAAGGCCCCTTCCAGCTCTAAACCTACACTCTTATGATTCTATGAAACAGTCACCATGGTGGAGAAAGGACAGCTAGGTGTATATACATAATGGAGATATGAGTGTCTATCCACAGTATTTAAGTAGGTGACTAGAAGGGTGGAAAATTCATGATATACCATTGACTGAAAACACTGAGATAGGTCTTCAACTATTTGCAAAGCTGGCATAAGGGATTGCAACCACACTTAAGGAAAATATAATTTAAATCGTCATAGACACATTTCCATCTGAGGAAAAATATTCTGGCTCTTTAGGCCATAAAAGGATAGTTATGCAAAGAAACTCGAATTCTTGTTTATTCACTTGTGTTTCATCCACTTTGAGGATTGTTAGCAACAAATTTTTAATACCAGACCAACTTCTCCCCTGTAACCAAGCACAATCTTCAGTCATTTCCTCCAATCACCAAGCAAAATATAAATGTAAAACATGTACTATTAATGTTAATAAAATATAGTCTTGAAGATAAATCAACTAGAAAACCAAAATAATTTCAAAGCCTAAATTAACCACATTCACTACTTCCTTATTGTTGTGGATAACAGAAGACTAATGATATATGGTTAAGGAAAGTTTCCCTACATGGAATTAAAATGTATACTAACACAGTCTTCTTCATTTTCAGCATTACTATTTAGTGATACCCTCCCCCAAGCATAAGAATTAAAATTTGTAATTTCAGAAGTAGCATACCAATTTATTTCTAGTATATAGCATATTTGCTCTTCTAAGCAATTTTAAAACACTGTATAAAAACATGTCTCTTCACTTGGTAACTACTGTGTCATTTCATATAATTTGTTGACTATTCTGAACATATTTGATAAAACAAGAATTCAACATAACACCAAACAATCATTTTGCCAAGCTGCCAGCCAGAGAAAAACACACATCCTTCGATCCAAAAACAGCAACCACTCAGTCTCTACTAGTCATAATGATAAAATATCAGAAAAGGCAAATAAGTGTACTTACCTATATTATTCTTACCTAAGATATGCTTTTTGTAATAGATCATGAGAAATAAGATTACTATAAAGTCAATAATAAAACAGTCTGCTTTTAAAAACAACAAAAACCCTATCAATTTCTTCAGGATTCACAATCCTTGGTTATTATTCTTAATTGTTAATACGTTGAAAGTCAAATCTCATTGCAACAAACATGATTGTATCAAAATCTGGGGTCCCAGCCCCAGTCAATGGCCAATTTATTTTAAGTAACAGTTAATTCAACAAAATTACACTGCTTGGACAGCCTACAGAAATCACTGGATAGGCGTATGAATTGTACTTGATGACTACGAATTATCTTTTTGCTAATAATCAAATAGAAAACTAATCCAATCATCACTTTATCCAGAGACATCTCTGTCCCCATTCTCCTTTCAAGTTGAAAAATTAAGGAAAATAAAACTTTATTCCAAGGAATTCATCTATAAACTAACTTTATAATATGCCACAGTGGAAAGATTATTGGTCTTAAGAGTCAGAAAATATAGGTTCAAGTCCAGGCTCTGATACTAAGTAATTTTTGGCACATCAAATAAACTGAACTGTGCCCCTCAGTTTCTTTATCTGTAAAGTAGAGATGATAATAATACTTGGAGCAGGTACATACTTGTTATAACAAAGTACTCTGTGTATGCTCTCTAGAAATGTAAGCTATGTATTACACAATTTGCTACACTATAATAAAAGAGTAAAAATATTGTGGACTAAACAAAATGCAGAAATACTGATATCAATGTTTTAAGTTTATTGCATTTAAAAAGCCACTACAATTTTATGGTAGAGAAAAAATAGGTATGTGCCATTTAATCATCTCTTACCACATTTTTAATGTAGGAGATAGAGTGTGGTAAAAGAAAACAAATTTTAAATCAAGTCCTCTCAGGATGGGTGTGGTAGCTTTTGCCAGTAATCCCTACAACTAAGGGAGGCTGAGGCAGGCAGATAATACTTGAGTTCCAGGTTGTGAGTCCTGGCTCTCTTTTAGACTGAGGTGTCTTCAATAAATCAAAACTAATAATAGTGAGCAGGCTGCCTATGGCAGCTAGAACCAAACAAACCAGGCTGGAAAAACCAAGTAGATTAAAGCTCCCATACCTATCAAAATACCTACTCCTGACCCCCTAGACTAGAGAGATAGGGAGATCTCGGTCTCCTCCTCCAAAAAATCAAGTACATCCAGTACCTCATAACAGAAAAGGCAACTAACAAAATGAACTTCCATGATCAAAAGGAATAATCTAACAAAAATAGGCAATTTTTCAATTCTCATTAGTACACAGAGTTCTAATATTTTTTATCCTTCTAGTTGATCATTATTTTTTTTGTTCCTCATAATAAAGGAGAAAAAACATTCGACCTGATATTGTGCTCAAGTAGGACCGTGGAAAGACTTTATTTCACACCTAAAACCACAAATATGTCAACCTTTTACTTTTCTCAACTTTATACTAAAGCAAAGATGTATTTTTACCATTGTACTTAGACTACCATGAAATGTACTTGAATTTTTAAATATTTTAAAACTTCAGATAAATTCATACTCATGAAAATTTCTTAAAACTAACCCAAAGCAGACAATAAAATATTAGTCCAAAGACTAAAGGATCTGACTCATTAGAATGGTGAAAAAATACTAACAAACAAGATAACCAACTGCCTATAAGAAAACCAAGTCAAAAAAACATGTAGCATTTGCTGTTTTATGTCCTGAGACATGTTTTAAATTTCTAAGATAATGGTTTTCTGTTAATAAGCCCAGGGAGCATTTAGGATCATAGGATTTTAGCAAGTGAAACACTTGGAGATGATTTAGTCCAAGCCATCATTTTAAAGATAAGGAAACTAAAAGCTCAAAAATGTTAAGTATAAAGGCAGCATAGTGAAGGAGATAGAGCACTGGATATATACAGGAGACATGGTTTAAAAGCCTGGTTTCCAATACTTAAAATAACTTTATGGCCATGAATAGGCAAGTTATTTAGCTTCTCTAAGCTTCATTTTCCTCATCAAGTTAATAATACGTATAAACTATCTGCTTCTTGGAGTGAGAGGGAAAGATTTGTAAAACTTAAAGTACTATTAAAAAATATATACATGAATTGAGATGTCAAAGGTCACACAGGTGAGTGAGCCAGGAGTGGAAATCAGGTCTGCTAACTTCAATATTCTTTCCAGTACACCACACACTTAGACAAGGTTTCACTCACAGACTCCTCCAGACACATTTGGCAATCTTATCTATACAGTGAACCAGTTTTCTAAAACTACAGAAGACAAAAAAAATTCATTTATTTGGTTAGTTTTTAATGTATATACATTAAGTACACATCATTCAGGAGAATGTACCTTTCTAGCAGTAGAAGATGGACTTGTTCAAAAAACAAAGAACTAAAAATGACTAGAGGCCAAACAATCTGGATTCTCCAGGACACAAGGAAAAAAAAAAGATGGGCTTGAGATAAAAAAGTACTTTACTAAAAGCATGCTTTCCAATCCCCCAAATGCAACTATTGTAAAAACTAATGTGCAGAAATGACCTTCAAAGGAAGATGTTCAAATATAAAATTTCATGAAGACTAAATGTAACCCTAATTTTGCAACTTGATATGGAAAAAAGGAAAAGTATAAATGGTATCAACTATGGATGCCAAAGTGATGTATTTATCAGTTTTTACAGGTAAATTATCAGTTCATATTATCCTGTGATAAGTAGTACACAGAATAACTATTAATTTAGCATATATTATCAATCTCTACAGCTAGCTCAGATATTTTCTTCCTAAAACACATAAATCACTCTTTAATTGTCCAGCAAGTTCTTACTATTTATGAACATGCTATTAAAGACCTGAATTCTGAAAATGACTTAAAAATAAGAAAATTTTCTGAACAATGACCTTTCAGGGAGAAAAAAGTCAAATCTACATTCAATTAGCAGAACTGCAGAATAGCAGAATTCAATTATAGAATATCACTGTTACAGAAAAAATGAAAAGAGTCTACTCAGGTTATTCTGCATTACTAGCAGGACAATTTAGATGATTCTTGCATTTAACTTTATTATCCCACCCATACTTTTATCTAGTTGATGTAAGGTATTCCAGAGAAGGCAATATCTTGCTTTAACTTTAACTATTCCCCATTTATGCCCTTCTTTTTCCTTATCACAAAATAATTATCCAGAGTGGATTGTTTTGGTTCTTAAGAGAGTCCCAAACAGTTTCATATAACAGTTCTTCAAGGAAGATAGCTAGAAAACACCTAAAATAATAAGAGAAAAGAAAGAGGGGAAATGGATCTACTAAGGTAGAAGGAGGGACACAGTCTCTACAGTACTTTGCATTATGATTTAGAGTTAAACTTTTCTTTATCCTTAAGAAAATTTTATTCAAGAAATTCACTATCAAAAACATTAAGATGACTCTCAAGCACTATCTTATGTCAAAGATATCTTCAATCCAAATTTCCTAGACTCTGTCATCCTATACAACTAGTGTTTCAGTGACCTGCACACACATACAAAAACCTACAAAAAAAAAAATTTTTTTACATCCAAATTCTGTCAACTCAGAATTTAACATTGTGTTAAAGTGATATTAAAAAAGTGTAAATATTTCTTGCCCAACCATATTACTAAGTTCTACTTAACAAGTTAAACTCAGCAAGAACTACTAAGCAATTATCAGAGCTTTATCTCACATTTACATAGCACTTTAAGATTTACAAAACAATTGCTTAGCAACAACCCAAAAAGGGTAGGTAGTACAAGAATTATCTTCTCCATTTAACAACTGAAGTTTGGCTTACAGAAGTTTAAGTGACAGGTCTAAGGTTTTTCAGCCAACAAATAAAAGAGCCAGAAACCAAAGCCATATCCTCAAGAGATTCTAAATGCTCTCTCATCAATACAAAGATTTAGGAGAAAGGAGATGGCAAAAAAAGGCACTCAAATCATATGAACTTAGTTGATGGAACATTTCCCTTGAGAAGAGCACACCCCTGATAATTCAATTCAATATACAATTATTAAGAGTTTCCCACCATATGGAAGGCACTGTATGAGGTGCCAGAGATATAAAGATAAAAATGACATAGTCCCTGCCCTCAAGGACCATACACTCTTCAATAATGAGTTTTTAAGATTAATTATTTCTCTGCTTGGTAGTCCTACTGATTCCTAGAACTTAGGACTCAGTCAGAATCATAATTTGGAGGCCTTGTCCTCAGCTGTGCATTACCTTGAGCAAGTTACAAAAACAAATCTATAAAAACCTTTGATCCTATGAATTTCTTGGTGTCTCAGTTTCTTCATCTGTGAAATACCTAGAGCAGGTATTTGCTCTAGGTAGTGGAATGAGTTTAAAAAAAAAACAACTGGTTTCTGGTCCCAGTTTGTCACTAGTTAGCTAAGAACCTAGGGTAAGACATATAGCATCTCTGGATCTCAGTTTCCTCAAATATAAAATGAGGAAGTTGAATTAGATAATCCATAAATCTCTCCTAGATTTATAACCCTTCGGTTCTAAAGATTCATTCTTGCCCTAATTCATAGGATAAAACACCGCTTTTATTTAATCTGCATAACTACAGTTGCTTTTGTTGCTCATATTAACATACATATATTGAAATACAAAATGAAAAATTAACATAGACAAACTACAAATTACTTCCACATATAGATCACTTGATAGCAATAGCAGTATTCAAGATTTCCTTCATCTAAATTTTGCTTTCATTCTTCAACTTTGACCACCCTTCTTACAGATGAAAAGTTCTTATTTCACTGAAATACAGAACCAAGTATTTCAATTCTTTGCTCACCCTGCTTCTTTACTACATATTCAACACATGTTCAAATGATGTATTAACTATAATACTATAAATGGGATACTTAACATTTCGATTTTTTACTCAACTCATTTGATTTCTGAGGTAAAAATAATGGTACCACTTCAAAGTACATAGGGGAAAATGAACCATAAATGGATTTGAAAATTCTATCAGGGTTAAATGGAACTGTTGAAATAAATTCTGCTTAGATTAATCAACAAAACAATCTGCTTTTTAAAAACGTGCACATGGTATGTCATAACACCTGGCATGAATTCAGGTCAAATCACAGATATTTTTATACTCATTAAGTTTTTAACTTAATGATCCTAGAGGTAGTTTCCAAGGTTTTAAGTAAAATGAAACTTTTTATACTAATTTGTTACGTGCGAATTTTAAAAAGATTCAGTCTATGGCCTAACAAGTTGGAAAATAAAAGAAACACATATGTAGTTAAGGAAACAAATTTAAATCACCCCTACATTGTTATCCTTGAAATTTTCACAAATAAAATATACTTTCAAAAAAGATATATTTTCAGTTACTATAATGTGAAGTGCAAAAAGTCTATACTAAACAAACACATTTCCATTCTACCTTCAAATCATTAGGATATTTAACTATCTCAACAATTAAACCAGAATTTTGAAAGCATGTTAATACCGTAACAGAGTCCCTGATAAAGGGAGCAGAACACTTACTAAGACTAACACTGAAAACTGTAGTATGACCAAAAGACAAAATTTCCTGAAGATATTACTCTTTGCCATGAGAACCAGTCACAATTTCAGTAAAAGCATGACACTCAGCACAGGTTTCAGATTTAGAATTCCTTCACTCTCTGATATCCAATGATTAGCAGTACATCCTGCAGATCAAAACAGATCTAAACTACTTCTCAGAAGTTTTAAAGTTTTGTTTTCCTTTTTAATGACAATCTAAATACCCAGGAGAGTGTGCATTTTTAGGCAGAATCATATTATCATCATTACTCCCCAACTGATTCATAACAAAGAAGCATTTCCAAATACCAGGAAAGAAATTCTTATCTATTAATGATACCACACAGAACTTACCCAACAGAAACAAAACACAGGGTTGATAACTGCAAAAAGATCCCTATTCCCAATGTTACATAAGAATATACACTTGGCTAGTTATGTGTATTTGCATCCTCTTATTTTATCAGCTATAAAAGAATGCTAATGCATATGACATACCTTATCCTTTTCATGAGGAAGGAGAGACACAGGAGGTAGACAGGAAAGAGACTCACAACTCTCTTTCCCATCCACATTGGCCGCTTTAGTGTTGAGCCGATAAAGAGGTCCATCTTTAAGAAGTCTACCATGGCCAACGGCACGTTTGACAGCCAATCGTAACTGCTGGTGAAAGACAGAGGCAGCACTGCCCCCAAACAACGCAGACACATCTTTCTGACCTTTCAAAAAACGTTCAATGTTCTTCAAAGTTGAGCCGCTGGACTCAGCCAAGCCTTCAACTGCCCGTTTGATAAGTTTATTCCAATCCACATTTTGTTTGCCATCCAACTTTCCATGATTCCGAGGTTTAGGAAGTGCTATTCGCCCAGGATTATCAGGATCTTTGTAAGAATTGAGTCCTTTATTCGAGACTTTTAAAATTGTTCCATCTTTAACACTCAATTCCAATTGTTCCAAAACAGTTTTCCGGTCCAAGCCATGGGACGAAGACACTGCATTGCATATCCTCTCTTCCGAAGGGCGCTGTTTTTGCTTCTTCACTTTTTTGATCGCCTCCAAAATCCACTCCGTATACAGCGGGTTAGCGAGTTTTACCATGGTGAAGAATTCTGTATATCCATAGAGTCGTTATCCCTTATCCTGATGCTGAATATGTTTCACACCATGGAAAAAAAGATTCTCGGAGGCTGGGAACCAGTTAACCATAGCATACAGTTTTCTGGCCTGAATCCCTTCTCCTTTCACAAAGAAGAACACTTTTCCCGCTACTAATTTAAAAACCAAACCAATCTAATGTTTGAAATGTCTGCATACTTCCCAAGAGATTCCTAAAGAGCACTGCAAAGACAGTTTTTCCTCAAAAGTTATAAGAAATCAGATCATCTCACAGCTCCTTTTGATGTCCAGGTTCACATGAGAAAAATGTACCTTACACCTGAAAGAAAAGCAAAATGTCAGTTTTCTATCAGTCTACCAAATATACAAATATATGTAAACACAGAGGTATCAAGTATTTAATAAGCACCAGTGTGCCTAGCACAGTATTAATACACTATAAAGGATATAAAATGCTTCTAGTAAAAATTTTCCAAATCAATCTTGTACACCCACAAAAAGGCAATCGCAGTTTGGAAACAATCTTTGACTTTAGGGTTCTGTGAGAGGTACCAGCTATTCTACAACCCCTGCTCACCAGTCTGTGAATTGCAACTGAGCTGCTCCTTGTTATCTTTCCCCAAGGAAACATTGGATACTTCAGCAAATGGACAGACTCAGTGGCAAGAATCCTGCAATGAAATCAACAGTGAATCTTCCATCTCCAAAAAAATTCCAGAATTTTTAGACCAGTCAAATCACTCAATCAATGTATAGTCAACCTTTAAAAAACTTTACTACTTCACACATTAGAAGAAACAGGAAACAGAATTTACACGTAAAAAGTTCAAAAAAATCTTGTTTCAAGTACAATACCATTATGTGTCCTAAATGGAAGCAACAAAAACACTGAATACAACTCAGCTAAAGTAATAAAAGCCAAAACAAAAAACCTTTTTTTAGTATTTCTGGATGCTTAAAATACTTTACAAGCAATAATTTAATTTATTCTGAACTTGTATAAAAACTCTGCAACTATGAACCATCAGTTGGACCTAATAGCTGTCAAAAGGTAAATAATATCACCTAATCTGCAGGTAAAATTCAAAGATGATAAGTGACCTGTCCAGGATCAAAGAAACGTCAGTGATAAGGCTGGGGAATAACCTCCATGTCAACTGTAGAGCACAGAAAAAATTTAGTGACTGGTTTTAACATATAATAAGGGAGAGAGAAGTCACACAAATATGACTTCAACACTCCCAGGCTGCTGTCCTGACAGGAACATGCTCCAGATAACAGATAAAAATATGCCAATATTGCCTCTAGTGAGACAAATTCTGTTATTCTGGCACTTGTAAAAATAATACATTTTAAATCTAAATCAGCATCCCCTAAAAGAATGATTTACTTAAAAGCTGAGGCTTAAAATCCTAGTATTACTTCAGTGTCTCATCAAGCACTTAGAAAGTACACTGCAAATATAAACAGAAAAAAAAAATGGGTCCTCAGCAACTATTCTCAATTACTACGTTAAAGTCAAAAGGGGATAAACGATTACCTCCAAAAGACAAAGTACTAGCATATATATGGAGAAAAAGTATTCAATTCTGAACCCACTAAGATTTTAGGCTGAGAGACAGATGCTTCTCATTTCAGTGAGGCCAAAAAAAAAAAATTTACAGAATCAGCCCAATAAATGTGATTATGCCTATGTTAAGGCTAACGTAAAGATGCTTCATTTTGATTTTAAGAAACCGAGAACTGTCCAGTTAATCAACCACGCAGGTACGCAAATGAACGACAACTACTGGGATCTTCCAAGCAGGCTTTTCCTTCGTTTCCATGCCTTCTGGATGCAGTGTCTCCAAACTGGACGCCCATACCTCGGAAAGTACAGTGCTTCACCTGGACGAGCATCACCATTAACAGCCCCTCCCCGCGGCCCCCGCTTTTTAAAAAAAGAGGGAAGGACAACTTTACAAACTTTAAATGGCAAGCCCTGCTACTTGCTAACGAGTCATTTCGCCCTTCCCATCAGGTCAAAACAGAAACAGAGGAGTAAGTTAACAATGAAATCACGTGGAGCAGCATCTCCCATTCCCGACACCTCCGGAGCTCCGGACTCCGCGCCCGCCCGGGAGCCTGGCAGCGCCTCTTGGGGAAGGACATGCCCAGGCTTCCGGGAGGCTCTGACAGGTCGGACAGTTCCCCTCGGAGCCCGAGCTCGTCGTTGACAGGCAGCCCCGGCCCGCCGCCCCCACCGCCCGCCCGCCCGGACCGGGACTGACAGCCCGACAGACACCACAACACACGTGCTGCCTCCTCCGCACCACAACACCCGCACGCCTGTCACCCGCCCCCCGCTGCCGGGCCCCCGTCCCTGCACAATCCCGACCGCCGGGCCGCGGACAGGGGAGCCCGCGGCTGAGGCGGCTGGCGGGAGGCGAGAGGAGGAGGAGGCAGGGCCGGCGGAGCGGGATCCCGGGGGTAGCCCAGCCCAGCCTGCGCCTCCAAGGCCTGCACCGCCCGCCCGCCCGCCCGCCCGCTCGCTCGTTCGCTCGCTCCCTTCCCCCGGGCCTGGGGCCGGGACCCGGGCCCGGCCGGCGTGTGGCAGGGCGGAAGGCCCCGGGAGCGCGGGGCCGGGACGGGGCCTGGGCCAGCAGCAGGCAGCCCAGCGCGCGGAGAAGCGGCAAGGGAAGCCGGGCGCCGGCTAGGCGCGAGGGGGCGGCCGCGGCGCCCCGGCCCGAGGCCTGGCGCAGAGCAGCGGGAGGCGGCGCAGGCCGCGGCAGGGCCTGCAGCCGCCCGCGGACCCCGAGGGGCGGCCAGGTGGGTCCCGAGGCGGTTCAGCCTCGGACTCGGCGGCGGGAGGCGGCCCCGGGTGGATCCACAGCTACTTACCAATGCGGTGGAGAGCCTGGATCCCGGGGCCCCGGGCTGGACGGCAGAGATGCCCCAAACTGACACGGCCGCCATCTTGGAGACAGTGAGCTTGGGGCGGGGGGAGGGGAGGCGGGGCGGCGGAACAGCCGCGGGGGGAGGGGGACGGTCGCGAGGGAACGGCGGTCGTGGAGGGGACGGGGGGCGGGGGTACAGAGTGGGAAGAGCCGGAAAAGCAGCGGAGGGGGAGGAGGGAAGAAGGGGGAGCGCCAGAGGTGGGGAGAGGCCGGGGAGCCGGAAGAGCCGGGAGGGCGAAGGCGCCTCTCAGGGGGAAGGGCCAGAGGGCGGGGCGGGGCGAGGGGGGGGCAACAGCCGCCTAGAGGGTCACGTGAGGCCGGTACAAAAGGCCAAAGCCAAAGTGGGAGGAGGACTTCGTGAGGAAGGAGACCAGCCATTGGGAGCCTCTTTCCCCCTCCAGATCTCCTTTAGGTTGTGCAGGGGCTAAGAAAAAGAAAGAGCTGATCTATCCCAGTTAACAGATGGGGAAACTAAGGCACCGAGGGTTGAATTGGGCCTCAGTGCCACGGAAGCAGCCACGTGGGGAGGATTGGCGCACCAGCTCTGCAACAAATTCATTGACCAAGTGCTCTCCTCGCAGCCCTTTCCAAAGGAAGCCGCGGATGTCATCCCCATTTTACACATGAGGAAACTGAGGCCCAAGTGCTTCAAGGCTAGGACAGACTTCTGACTCAAGTGCCCTTCGTGTCTGCCCTGCCTCAGGACTCTGGACCTTTCCTTCGCTGCCCGGTTCCATTGCCTCCGCCGCCTCCTCTGGGCCAGGATGGGATCCATCACTGCTCTGAGCGCCCTCCCCACCGCCCCCATGAACTTGATTTCTAATTCTCATCCTCACATGACTCTGCGAGCAACAACCCCCTCGGACTGCAGCTGCTTTCGTATTTATCTTAGCCTTACCGTTAATTGCAATCTCCATAACAGCGAAGCCTGTAGCTCCGATCCAATGGAAAATACACTTGAACACGGGAGTCTGAAGCTTGGGTGTGCATGCCAACTCCTGCATTTAGCTGTTAGCTGTGTGACCTTGAGCAAGTCTCTTACACATGGGGAAACCCATTTTTGAGACCAAGTTTCCTCATCTGTAAAGTGAGGACAATGGGACTTGCTGCTCCGCTGCTAATGGGGATGTATCAAGTAAGAGGTCAGTAAAGTGATCCGCAATCATAAATCGGTCTGTAAACGCCTGCTACTATTATAGTCTTAACTAGACATTCTAGCACTTGGGGTAAATTCAGTTGGAAGAGATGGGAGCCATGAAGTGTGGGGATGGGGGGTTTGAGGATGAGAAATATTCTAAGGTAAGTTAACTCATCAGGTTGTAATGAACCTGCACCAAGGTAATGGGTTTGAGGAGGCTGGAGAATTGGGAGGCAAGGGTCATGAATGGAGTGGACCATGAGTTAGAGAGTGTACTTACTGGGAAAGAGTGACCTGGAGATCCACAGATCACAATAAGGATCTGTGCAGGCTGGAATAAATTTTAAAGTTTGAATGGTGTTTGCTAAGTGATGGTCAAAGAGGGAGGGTCTGAAAGAGACAGGGGAAGGGGAAAGAAGTGTGCTAACCCCTCCTGGCCCTGAGCATCAGGGAGTGTGATAGAGGAAGAAGCCAGACAGGAGAAAGTTCCAAAAGTCTTCAAGGGAAAGCTAAGTTCTAGAAGAAGGAAGATGTCGCAGAAGACTCCATCTAGCATCATTGATTTAGAGTTGGAAGGGACCTCGGAGGTCACCTGCATCTACCTCCTTCACTTTAAAGATGAGGATACCAAAGGGCAAGACAGTTGAAATGTGCCAGAAGGGAATGGCACAGTCAGAATTCAAACTGAGATCCTCCATCTAAATCCAGTGATCTTTCCACTGCTCCAACTTAGAAGGTCGCTCCCCCTCCCTAGCAAGCATTCAATCATTCTAGGTTCTTAGCAAGCTGGACTGCTCGCTGTCCCCAGGACACTACATTCCATTTCTGCCCTTTTGCAAAAACTGTCTGTCTTCCATAATTAGAAAGCACTCCATTCTCACTACAACTCTATAGAATCAATCCCTAGATTTCCTCAAAAATCACCTCAAATGTTAATTTTAATTTCTTTAATTCTTAACGAAAGCTTTCCTGACACCCCTGTTGCTATAGCCCTACCCCCAAAATTAACTTAGGATATTTTTTGCATTTAATTTTCTATGTACATGCTTCCCATTCTCCCTGCCCCAGGATGTAAGCACCTAAGGGACCCCTGATTAATCTTTGTCTTTATTTTCCTGATGTCTAATACATAGTAGTTGCTTAATATTTGTTGAATGAATGGAGAGCAAAAGATGATTATTGGGGAGAGCCAGGGTTGAGTTTACTCAGGTGGCAGCAAACCACTTTCCACACTGATCTCACACTAATATGAGTCTGATTTGGGGTCCCCAGACCAGGCACCTCATTCTGGATGAGTTGTAGATGGAATTGGGAGGACAGCAAGTCTGCCCTACCTTGATGAAAAGGGGTCCTTTAAGAGAGCCATGAGAAAGTATTGCATGGGATATAGGCATCCAGAACACAAGCCCAATTGCCCTGTGTTAGTTCCATTTCTGGCTATTATTATATATCATCTCTCCACCTAAACTCATTTTCCTATTGCTCTTGGAGGCACCACCATCCTCCCAGTCACCCAGGCTCAAATGGTGTCATCCTCAACTCCTCATTCTCTTTCATCATCCCATATCCAATCTGTTGCCAAGTCTTGTCAATTCTATCTTCATAACATCTCTCATATATGCCTCCTTGTCTCCTCTGACACTGCCACCACCCCGATGCAGACCCTCTTCTCCTCAAACCTGTGATATTGCAGTAGCCTACTGGTTGATCTCCCTGCCTCAAGTGTCTCCCCACTCCAGTGTGTATCCTCCACTCAGCTGTCAAGCTGATCTTCCTAAAACACACATGTGACCATTTTACCCCTCCCCTACTTAATAAATTCCAGTGGCTCTCTCTCACCTCCAGGATCAAATGGAAAATCATGTTTGGCATTCAAAGCCCTTCAAAACCTGGACTTCTCATACTTTTCCAGTCTTCTTATACTTCTGGGTGTTATGAAGCTCAAATGAGACAATGGATGGAAAGCATTTTTCAAACCTGAAAGCTCTATCTAAATACCAGCTATTATTATTATTAGCCTACAGTCTGTACCACTCAACTTGTCTTTAACATGTACTACCATGTATTGTAAACATTCCCTGTCTCCCCAACTAGATTTTTTTATTCTCCCAACAACAAAAGCAGTGTGCCTTTTTAAATCCCCAAGGTCTACTTCTACATAGTAGGACCTCAATAAATGCTCACTGTTGATGATAATGGTGATGACAAGAATAGTTGATTATGATATGAACTGGAATGTACAAGTCCTATAAGAAAAATCTGGAGATTCTGCTCCACCTGCTGCTACATTCTAATCAAGTTACACAATGAGCTTACATTGTAATAGACTTGCAGTATAGATAAGGGAATAGGAGCCAGGCAAGAAAGTTTTGGCACAATGACTATAGCACAAGTAATTTGGTAAAATGCCTGCACTGGTAGATCCTGACCTGATCAAGCAAGAGTTTTCTAAGGATGGAAGAAACATGGGCTTATTTGTAGGCACCGTTGAAGGATCCAGTGGATAAAGAAATATTGAAGGTTGGATTGAGATTAGAAAAATTAGTGGGGACAATCTCATGGAGAAGACCTGAGGGGAAGTGATCAAGAATGCATATAGAGGGGTTTGCCTTAGTAAGGAGAAAGGCCACTTCTTAAGTCAAGATAAGAGTGAAGAAGAAGATAGTAAAGGATGAAATCTAAGTGAGAAGGGAAGAGGGAGAGCTCAGCAAATGGCTTCAATTTTTTCAGTGAAGTATGAACTTAAGTCCTTAGCTGAGAGGATAAGGGAGAGAGTGGCATGGGAAGATTGAGGAAGGACCAAAAGGTTTGTAACAGACCATGTAGAAAGTGGAATAGTGATCAGATTTTAGAGTATTTCTGTACTTCATTGAGGGCCTAGTTGAGATTATATAGCATAAATTTGTAGTGGACCCAGTCAGCATGAAATAGAGGAGTAGTTCATGGGAGTAAATAGACTGATGAACTTGAAAGTTACAATATTTTAGAAATCACTAATATGTGTGTTCAGGTCCTCTAGTGTGAGGGCAAGAGAATCTCCTGGGTATAGATAGGTAAAAGACGCCAAGATCTTGATTGGGGGATAAATTTGAATAGCACAAACCTCAATGAAGAAAAGGTTGATGAGTGGTGGTTGTAGGTAGAGGAAGAGTCTGAAAATGACAACCAGGAGCAAAGAATTGAGGTTGATGAACTGGAAGACTAAGATATTTGAGGAATAGTGGAGAGGAAGACTGTAAGCCAGATACTGAACTCTCTGAAAAAAGAGTGAATAACCTGGTGGCTAATAGATGACTATAACAAGCATTTGAACTGCGCAATATGGACAGAGTAAGCCTGTAAAGGGGAGCAGTTGTTGAGTAATAATGATAAAGGGACAGTCTAGAACTGGTGGCAAGGAGTAAGCGTGCTCCTCCATCTGGAAAGGTGAGGAAGCATGAGGGAAGGAGCACCTAAACTACTCCTCTATTTCATGCTGACTGGGTCCACTCATTTCTCTGCTGCTATCTCCACTACTTTTCTCTGCTCTGGCAAGAAATCCTAGCTGAATCAGCAAGGCACCTGTAGGGAGAGACAGGAGGAAGCAGATGCCAGTCAAGTCAAACCACCACCATTACCTTGACTACCACTTCCCCTCAGTAAGAAAGCCCAGGACCCTGAACCCAAGAGCCTTGGTAATAGCAATGCTTCCAGTCCAGTGCCCTCAGCCATCATCTTGGGAAGCAATCAGCCTCTGTGAACATACAACCTGCCATCTGTTCCTGAAGGTACTACAAGCCATAGCTACTGAGGGCCCAGAATAAGTAAATTCTTCCCATCAAAGTCCTTAGAACTGTCAAATGGCTCTAATCTGGGCAGCATACAAGAATTTTGTTCTGAGCCCCTGAAATGTTAGTAGAAGATGAGCATGCAGGGCTTAAAGTCATCTTAAAATTTATCTTTTCTTTTATTTCATGGGTTTCTATGGCCAAAGAAGACATCACCTAGTACCCAACCTATTGGTGACATACCTCTCTTAGTTGTGACTTGATTAGACTGGCCCTCAAACAGTAGACTCAGTAGACACCAGACTTTACTCTAAATTGTTCTAGCTTGGTAAAATCTGCCAGAGCTTATGTTTTACAACATGAACTTCAAAGACCCAAGGTTATAGCCATATCTCAATTAGGGGACTGAGTAGGACTTACAAGTATAAGAATGCAGAAATAGGAAACCACACTGAGGACTTATATGTAGTTTACGGAACACTTTCCTCACAACAGTCCTGTGACGTGGGTAATGTATTATCATTATTCCTCATTTAACACATAAGGCACAAAGCCGTGAAAGAGTCATGCAAACCTATAAGTGGTAAAGCTGGAACTCAAAGCTATGTCTTCTGAAGACCAAGTCAGATACACCTAAGTAAGAGTAAACAATGATTGATCTCTTAGAATGATGCTTCTCTTGCCATACTTATTAGCTATGGGAGTGAATTTAGGACTCTCCCAGCTGTAATTTGATATTTACAAAGGGATCCTAAATGACCCTCTGTGACTGATTGACTGATCACAGGCCTGTCTTAGATACTATAAAATGTGAAATCACCATTTCTTTCTGTTGACCTCTAGTAAAATATAAAGTGAGTGATTCATTGATAATATTCCACGAGGTTTTAATCCAGGACAATAAAGATGTTAAGGCAAAGGAGAATCAAATAACCCCTTTACTGAAGAAAACTGAAGCCATTTTCGAAGAGATCCCTCTTCCTCATCATCTCATAATCTCGAGGTAACCCTTTCTCCTTACCAAGGCAAACTCATCTATAGGCATCCTTGATTCTATCTTCTCCTATCTTCAGATTCAAAATTGCCCCCGCTAACATCCCCACCCTTCTCTTTCACTCACTCTCACTTTCTCTTTCTTTTTCACTCTCTCATTCTCTCTCCCCTTCAATTTCCCTATGGATCTTTCTCTACTGCTTACCAAAATGCCCATGTTTCTCCCATCCTTAAAACAGTTTTGCTTAATCTGACCATCTCTGCTAGCAGTTGTCCTATATCTCATTTCCCAGATAAATTCCTTGAGAAAGAAATCTACATTAGGTGCCTCTACTTCCTCTCCTCTTACTGTCTTTTTTTTTTAAGTTTACATATCTTTTTTTTTCAATCTGAAAAAATTTGTCTTCTCTCCCTCTCAGCCTAACCACCACCACCCCTCCAGTTGAATACAAAAGAAAAACCTAAGCACCGGCACCTTGTGTCTTCCATCTTCTTTTGAATGGTTCACAGTGTATCTCCTGAGGAAAAGCTACAAGGGACAGGACCAGGCATCTTCCAAACACGTCAAAGCAACCAGTTCTATCTGTGCCAGCACCAGGCAACATCCATCTCCTGCTGCCAGCCAAATCTTCCAAGTGAAAAGTGGAGAGCCTCTGGTGTAAAGAGCAACTCTCCTTTTGACTTCAGGCCTTCTATCTCCTTCTGCACCTGTTCTTTGAAGTTAGAGGAGAGACACCCTCCACTCAATGAAGAACATTCTCACACTTGGTCATACCCTTCTCAGCCCAATGATTCTGAACTTCTGTAGATCATCACCCAAACCCCATTCTGCCACCCATTGCCACTGGATTCTTCATTCCCATCCCCCTCAACCCTCCTGCCCCAAAGTTTCAAACTAACTCTACCCAACCCTTCCATTATGCCCTCTGGAATGCCTGTTCCATAGGCAATAAACTTCCTTCATCTTAAATCTTTTCCTCTCTCATTTTTTTGATGTACCAGCTATTACTGAAACCTGCCTCCCCACTTTGACACAATCTCCCTGGCCATTCTTTCCAGTACTGAATGTACTTACATTCATTCTCATTTGGTTCACTAGTCAAAGCAGGGGAGTTAGAATACTTCTTGCTCTCCATTGTCACTTCCAGGTTTTCCTTCTACCTCTAACATTCAGTAACCTCTCTTCTTTTGAGGTCCATGCTACTCATATCTAACATTCCAAAAAATCCTGATAGCTGTTGTTTGCAGATCCCCAGTTCTCTCTTCTTACTTCCTCAAATGTTGGGGGTGGAAGCTCAATTCCATGTGGACAGTCTCGGACGGGTAAAGGTGGGAACTTCTAAATCTTAGAGTTCTCATGAGGCCCCCCAGAAAACAGCAGGGAATCGAGGAGTGAGACCGAGCAATCTCGTGTATTTCCCCCTCTTCCCGTGAGAAACGTGATGGGAGGAGCATCCCCCTCAAGACTGTCCCGGATCTGGGCACACCTATTGTTATCTAACAGGCATGGTATTCAGGTGCAAATTACGTGGCCGGAGAGCTCAATTAGGGTCAGGAAAGCCTGAAGGCTCTCTTAGCTCGGGAGGGGCCGTTACAGGACAGAGGGCTCCGTTTTCCCTCTCTTCGCTCTCCCCTCCCCCTCTCTCCCCACTTACACTTCTGCTTCCAATCTCTTATTATAAGATCTTTGCATCCTTGGGAGATTTTCTCTCTCCCTCCTAAGGAAGAGCTTCCCCTGCACATGTAACCAAGACCCTGAATAAAGCCTAACCCTTGTTCGACTCCGGAAAGTCTCTTCTCTCATATGTTTATCCGGTTTGGCCAGCCGAAGACCTGCGATAGAGGTAAGGTAAGACTCGGGTAGCCCTCAGGCCTCTAGGCCTGGCACTCAAAGATTTTGGTACGTGACTTATAATTTTTCTCTTCTCTCCAACTCCTGTTCTCATAGTAGGGGACTTCAACATATGTATTTGATCCCTTAAATATTCTAAGCACTCACTGCCCATGAGCTTTTCCTCCACCCCACCTCAGCCACACACAGATATTGCCATCACCCACAAATGTTATCACCTCAGTGTTCAAGAATCCTGAAATCCCCTTGTCTGACCATAACGTATTGACTTTTCACCTCTCCCTCTTTCTTTACTTTCTTCTTTCCCTTACAAACCTCTACTTTGGTCCACGCCGTGACCTCCAATTCTTTGACACTCCCACTACCCCAATCCTCTCCCAGGTTATATCCCCTGCACTAGCCAATCTTTTTCCTCTTCTCCCCATCTCAACTCCATGATGAGTCAATTCAGTTTTACACTCTCGTCTCTTGAATCACTAGCCTCCTTAGCATATAACCAATCATGCCCACCCAAGCCTCTGCTTTGAATCACTGTCACCATTTACTACCTTCACACCTACACACACACACACACACACACACACACACACACACACACACTGTTGAATGCAAATGGAGAGAAAATCATGCAGCCATTTTGATGGTATCCACTACAAATCTGTTATACAACCTTAATTGGGCCTTCACTGCTACTAGGCAATTCTACTTTACCTGCCTTATCAACTCACTATCTCACTCTCCACAGCACCTCTTCCAAATCTTTTCTCTTCCAAATCATTTTATCCCTCCTCAAACCCCCCATAGTTCCCTTTCGCTATTGCTCTCTCAGCTAACAGCCTGCTTCATATTTTACATTTTACCATGAAGTCCTTCTTCTCCCTTCTTCCTTATCTCCTATCGCTCATGTGCCTTCTGTCACTTTCTCCTCCTTCACCTCTGTCTCACATGATGAAGTGGTCCAACTCCTTTCCAAGGCTAACCCCTCCATTTATTCAAGTGATCTCATTCCATCCCATCTCCTCCAACAGATTGCCCCTTCTGTCATCCCCATACTTTCACTTATTTTCAATCTCTCCCTCTCTACTGGCTCATTCCCTACTGCCTATAAACTTGCCCATGACTCCCACCATCCTTAAAAAACCCTTGCTTGATCCTTCTGTCCCCACTAATTATCATCCATTATCTCTTCTGCCCTTTGTAGCTAAACTTCTCAAAATATCTTCTACAATAGGTACATCCTCTTTATTTTCTCTCACTCTCATATTAACTCCTTACAGTCAGGTTTCTGACCTTATCATTTCATCAAAACTCATCTCTCCAAAGTTAGTAACAGTCTTTTAGTTACCACATCCAAAGTCCTTTTCTCAACCATCGTTCTCCTTGACAATTCTTTCCTCCTTGATACTCTCTTCTTTCTGGGTTTTTTGGGACACCACTCTCCTGATTTTCCCTCTACCACTCTGACCACTCCTTCTCTGTTTCCTTTGCTGGATCCTCTTCCAGATCATGCCCTCTAACTGGAGGTGTCCATCAGCACTCTGTTCTGGGCCCTTTTCTCTTCTCTCTCTGTAACTTCAATTGGCAATCTCATCAGCTCACAAGGATTTAATTGCCATCTCTATGTTGATGATTCTCAGATGTACCTATACTGTCCCAAACTCCCTGCTGACTTTCAGTCTCATATCTCCAACTGCCTTTCAGACACCTGATGTCCAGTAGACATCTTCAACTCAATATGTCCAAAAAAGACCTCAATATCTTTTCCCCCCAGACTGTACCATAGAGGGCAACCCCATCTTCTCAGTTCCTCAGGCTCCCAACCTAGGAATCATCTTGGATTCCCCACTGTCCCTCACCCCTTCCCCATTTCCATGATGTTGACAAGGCCTGTCAATTTCACCTTTGCAGCATCTCTTGAATATACACCCTTCTCTCCTTTGACACTGCCACCACTCTGGTGCCAGCCCTTATCATCTCATGCCCAGCTTATTGCAATAACCTTCTGGTGAGTCTGCCTACCTCAAGTCTATCCCCACTCTAATCCATCTTCCATTCACCCACACAGTGATTTTCCTAAAGGACAGGTCCAACCATGTCACCCGCCCCCACCCCTACCCCCACCCCCCTAACCCCTTTAAGAAACGCCAGTAGCTTCCTTTTACTTCCAGGATCAAATTCAAAATGCTCTATTTGGCATTCAAAGCCCTTCATAGCCTCGCCCTTTCTTATCTTTCTGGTCTTTTTATACCTTACTCCCCAAAACACACTCTTTGATCAAGTGGCACTGGCTTCCAGGCTGTTCCACGAATAAGACACTCTGTCTCTGGGCTCAGGGCATTTTCCCTGTCTGTTTGTCCTTGCCTGGAATGTTCTCCCTCCTTTGCTCTGACTACTGACCCACCTGGCTTCCTTTAAGTCCCAACTAAAACCTTACCTTCTATAGGAAGCCTTTCTCAATCCTTCTTAATTCCAGTGACTTCTTTTTGTTAATTATTTACTATTTCTTCTGCATTTGTAGCTTGGTTTGTAAATATTTACATTGTAAGCTCCTTGAAGGTAAGGATTATCCTTTGCCTCTTTGTACCCCCAGAGCTTGGCACAGTACCTGGCACATAGTAGGTGCTTAATAAACGTTGATTGACTGACAAAACCCTTGACGCAAACATGAATAGTAAAGCAAAATGAGCTTCTGTATTAGCTGTGTCCAAAAAAATATGTCACTTTGTACTCAGAGTCCCTCACCTCCCTGTCAAGGCAGCATACCTCATCATAAGTCCTCTGGGGTATGGTGGTTGTTCATCACACTAATCGGTGTTCCTAATTCTTTGTCTTTACCATAGTGTTGTCATTATATAAATTGTTCTTTTGGTTTTGTTCACTTTTCTATCAGCATCAGTTTATACAAGTATTCCTAGATTTTTCTGAAACCATCCTCTTTATCGTTTCTTACGGAACTATAATATTCTGTCACTTTTCTATACCATAACTTGTTCGGCCCTTCACCAATTGATGTCTGCCCCTTAGATTCCCGTTTTTTGCCACCTCAGTATCAATATTTTTGTACACTCTTAGTTTGAGTTTATTTTGCTTAGGACTAATCCCTCCCTTGTTATTCCTTCCCTCTTCTTTTCTCCCTTTCCCTCCTATTTTCCTGTTGAGTGAAATGTATTTCTATAACCAATTGTGTGTGTATGTGTATGTTCTTCCCTCCTTTGACCAAATCAGATGAGAGTGAGGTTCAAGTGTCAGCTGTTCCTCACCCCACAAGTCTCTCTTTCTTGTTTGTATTGATAACTACGTATACACTCTGATAATGTGAGATGATTTTCCCTAATCTTCCTTCCCCTTCCCCACTAGTGTATTTTTCTAGCCCTCCCTTTCTATTCTTCTAATAAGATCATCAAGACATAATAGAACCAATCCCAGGCTTTGTCTAATTAGAATCCCTCTAATGATCTGGCTGCTGATGATTATAGAGTTCTGAAGGAATATATCTATTATCCCCCTTATGAGAATATAAATAGTTTATCTTTGTTTAGTACCTTATGATTGCTTGAACATGTTTACGTTTTTATGTTTCTCTTGACTCCTGTATTTGAATTTCAAAGTCTCTACAAGTAGCTCTGGTCTTTTCATCAGGAATTCTTGGAAGTCCCCTATTTCATTAGTGATCTATTTTTCACCCCTGTAAAATTATTCTCAATCTTTCTTGGTAAGTTATTCTTGGCTGTAGGCCTATATGAGTTGCCTTCTGGAATGTTGTATTATATGCTCTCTGCTTTATAATGGTGAATGCTTAATCATGTATGGTTTTAACTGTGGCTAGTTAGTACTTGAATTATTTCTTTCTGGCTGTTTTCATTATTTTTCTTTGACATGGAAGCTTTGGATTTTGACTATTATGTTCCTGGGATTTTCATTTTGGAGTTTTTTTTTTTCAGAATATGGTAGGTCCTTTCTATTTCCACTTCACTTTCTGGTTGGTTTTAAGGGATCTGGGCAGCTTTCTTTCAGGATTTCTTGAAATATGGTACTTAGGCTCTATTTTTTTCTTTTTGATGATGGTATTTAGGTAGTCTAATATTCTTAAATTTTTTCTCCTTGATCTGTTTTCCAGGTCAGTTGTTTTTGCTATGAGATAACTTATGTTTTCTTCTGTTTTTTCATTCTTTTGATTTTGTTTTAGTATATCTTATTGCTTCATAGAGTCATTGATTTCTGTTTGGTCCATTCTAATTTTCACAGAGTTTTTTCCTGAGGCAAAGTTTTGAATCTCTTGAGCCAAGCTGTGGTATCTTTAACTCAACATATCCATAACTGAGCTAATTATGTTTCCCTTCTCAGTCTCTCCTCTCTTCCTGATTTCCCCATTACCATTCAAGACATCACCATACTACCAGTCATCCAGCTTTATAACCTAGGTGTCATCCTCAACTCCACATTTCCTCTCATCCCACATACCCAATCAGTCCCCTGGTCTTGTCATTTTTACCTTTGTATCCCCTCTTCTCTCCTCTGACATTGCCATCATCCTATGCAGGCTCTCATCACCTCATGCCTAGAATATAGTAAAAAGCCTTCTGGTTGGTCTGCCTACCTCAAGTCTCTCTCTACTCCATTCCATCCTCCACTTAGCTATCAAAATGATCTTCTTGAAGCACAGGTCTAACCATGTTAACCCCTCCTACCTCTATTCAGTAAACTCCAGTGGCTCCCAATTACCTCCAGGATTAAATGTAAATCCTCTGGCTTTTAAGACCCTTCATAACTGAGATGTCTCCCACCTTTCCAGTCTTCCATCTCCCCATTCCATGCGATTTTGCTAGCTTCTCCCCATGCCTAGAATGTTCTCCCTCCTCACCTCTGCCTCTTGGCTTCTCTGGCTTCCATTAAGACAGTTCAAATCTCCCCTTCTCTAAAAGATCAAGTCCTCCACCCCACCCTATCCCCACTACTAATACCTTCCATCTGAAATTACTTCCAATAATTCAAAGTGTGTACTATATACCAGGTACCATATTAAGTGCTGGGAATGCAAGGAAAGGAAATAACTGTCCCTACCTTCAAGGAGCTCACGATCTAATGGGAAGGCATCATATAAGCAAACAAGATATATAGATAATAAATTGAAGATGATATTAGAAGAAAGGTACTAGCAATGGAGGGAACTAGGAGGAATGGAGGAGGTCCAGGGCTGTGGATTGTGTTAATGAGTAGTCTAAAAGGTGATGCTTTTTACTTAGTTACTTAAAGTCCAAAAATTCTGAAAGTCCTTTCCCGGGACTTGATGGAATGGGGGGCTGGGAGGAGAGGTATGTATTGGACTGAATTAATTGCAGTAGTGAATGTCATTATAGCCAGCCAACCTTACAATCATGAATTCATAGAATTGCAAAGTAGGATGAGACCTTGGGAATCACCTAAATTTAAATCCTATCTGAAGTGTGGATCTGGTCCACAATGTTCATAATAAGTGATTAGCCTAGCTTCCTATTTCAAAGCTTCCAGTGCAACAATTCTTTACTATGTTATTCTTTCCACTTTCCCCAATTCCTCAGCCCAAAACCAGACATTTTTGTTAAGAACTTTTTTCCTTATGGTGAAAGATAAATAATATGGTAGATTTAGCACTAGAGTTACTATAGGTAAGTAATTTATCTTCTTAGAACCTCAACTTCCTCATCCATGAAATGGGGAAAATAATACTATACCCATCTTACAGGATTGCTGTCAGGAGATTGCTCTGCAAATCTTGAAATGATATATAAATATAGCACTTTAGTTATTAACAAGTTATAAGTAATACTGAACAAAAATATGTCTCTCCAGGTAAAGTAGAACCAACCTATTCTCTCTTCAGCGTGAGCACTGACTTTGGGACCAAGCCAAGACAAGGTATTTGTGAACCCCAATCAAGGCTGGAAAATTATGCCTGTGTAGGGGTGACTGTCCCCCAGAGGTTTGGAGCATTCAGTATAAAACAAGTGACTTGACTTATCACAAAATATTTCGCTATGTACCATGGAGAGCAGGATTTCTTGGCATTAAAAAGATATGCATTTATTAAGAGTAACATGAAAGAATATTCTTCATTGTGCCCTTTCATCCACCTAGTGTTGTGTCCTAGGCAACTGCTTTGCTATGGGTTATAGCTGGAGCTTGAAAAAAATTATGATGAATTTGTATTGCATTTTAACTACATTGCTTGTAATAAAATTTGTCTTGTATGATTTCTTTCTAGAGTCACCAACTAAATTAAACATGTGACTAGATAAAAGTAGCTGACACCTGTTTGTCACCAATGGGGCATAGAATACTATAGAGGGAGGATAAAAAAGAGAAAAATTTCTTTGCCTGGTCCTACAACTGGGCTACTGCAGCTCTTTTATTCAGAGAAGAACTGCTGTTATAGATATTTTAAAGGCTAAAAACAGTGGAACATTTGTAAACAATTGATAGTTAGGTGTGATGACAGTAGTCTGAAACATACATCCATATGAGTAACAGCATATGATAGAACTAATTTACTAGTTTAGAATCTACTGAACTCCCACCCTCTCTGACACTTTTTTCTCACTGTCCTCCCTCTTTTTCATCCTATAATTTTTATTTATCTATCTCCAGACAATTTAAACTATCACCTTGGCTACCATCTTGCTTCAGCCCTCAATGGGTACAGAAACCAAGACCCTGAAACCAAGAGCCTTGGGAATTACTAGTGCCCTCCAAACTTTCTTGTGGCCCAGCTTTTATAGCCATCCATGAGGGAAGAACTCATTGTGGGGACAGGATCCTTCTTCCTTATCATCATCACCAACAATTGCTAACTACCACCAACAGACAGAGGAGCTCTGGGAGTGGCAGGGCTGCTTCCAGCCCAGCCCTCGCAGCCATCATATGGGCAAGAACTCCTGTGGAGAAAGGGTCAGCCATATTTAGCAGCAACCAAACAACTACCACTCATGGGTCAGCTAGGCTAACCTAGCTGAAACAGCAAGCAAGAGGCAGGAGGCAGCCAGGGCCAGGTACCACCAGCAGTTGAACCACCACCTCACCTCAGATCCTGATGGGATCGATCCAGGACCCTGAACCCAAGAGCCCTAGAAGGATTGACATTAAATAATGGCATGAGTAAAGAGGCACTAACATCTGCTTTGCTGCCGCACCCTAACCATCATGGGATCTTTCCATGTGACTTGTCACCGAAACCTTCCATATATCTTTTCTGTCCCATTAGAAGGTGATTTCCTTGAAAGCAAGAACTACTTTTCTTTTCTGTTTGTATCTTAGCATTTCACACAGTGCTTTGCATACAGTAAGCACTTAAATGATATCTTAATCCATTCATTCTTCTTTCCCATTTCTTCTTGCACCTGTCAGTCATTCTTTTGCCCCTCTGACTTTCTTCTCCTCCCAGTCTCTTCTTTCTTTTTCTTTGGCCCCCAATCCTTTAACGAACCATAATAAGGAATTGAAGATTATTCTGAAATGTGATTTGTGTTTATTGAATCCAATTTAACATTTCCCATTCTTGATTTGAAAGTCAAGAAAAATTTTCTCATAACAAAACTAGTTTAAATTGTGTTCAAACTTCTTGTCATCCTTATATTACTTTTTTCCTGTGAGTTAAAAAGAGAAATGGTAGAGTAGCTATTCTGGGAAACATTCATGAGTTTACTACCCTTTTTAAAACTGTAGTATGTAAAGAAAAAAGGTTTTAATTGAACACTGAATTGCAAGTCAAAATACTAGTCTCATAGTATAACAGAGACAGCATAGGGTGATGTAGCAATCCTCAAACTTTATAATCTCAGAATCCCTTTATACTCTTAAAAATCATTGAGGATTCACACACACACACACACATACATACATACACACAAAGAATGTTTGTATGGATTATATCTATCAATATTTACCAAATTAGAAATTAAAGCGCTTTAGTATTATTATGAAAATAGTTTTGACCTTGAAGACTCCCTGAACCATCTGAGGGACCTCCAGTGGTCCCCAGACTACACTTTGAGAAATACTGGTGTAATAGACAGGTAACTGACCTTGAAGTCCAGAAGACCTAAGTCCGAGTCTTGCCTCTGATATATCCTGGATAAGTCACCTAATCTCTCAGAGTCTAAGAAATTATCTAAACATAGAAGAAGAAGAACTGATCTGCATGGATAGAAGTAGAAAAGAAAATCAGACACCCCCCCCAAATGTTTTCAATACCATGATTCAGATCCATATGAATGTTTACTAAATAACATTTGATAATAAGTGACAGCACTGCTACCTTTAGGGAAAACTGCTCTAACTGTAGAACTAGCATCCTTTGGCATATTTTGGCAGATAGAATCTCTATATCTCAGGTTTTTCACTTATAAAATGTTCATTAATTAATTAATGAAAAAAAAACATTCACTTACCATGTGCAAAGCTCTGTGTGAAGTGTCTACTCTTATGGAACTCATATTCTTATTCTTTCCCAGCTATAACATGATGAAAAAAGCACTGAACATGACATCTGAAGGCCTTCTTTTAATACTTAATGATTGGATGACTGGGCAAGTCATTCTACCTCACTGACCTTCAGTTTTTCTCTCTGTAAAATGGGGATAACACTGTGATATATATATATACTGCTTATATCATAGGGCTGTCATGAGGAAATTGCTTTGTAAACCATAAAACACTGTAGAAATATGAGCTGTTATTTCTAGGAATTATGTGAAAATTAATGACAATATCTCTAAGGTGCTTTCTGCTTTATGGAAAAATAAAATATAAAGACATTGCTATTCAGTTCTATAAATTAAGCTGAACATTAAATGCTAGGGAATATAGTAAAATTTCTTGATTTTCATCTTATAAATTGATGGATATGTGGATTTTTGTCTGGATTCTAGTTCCAGACTAGAAGCGTTTTGTCATTTACCCTTTGACTGTGGACAAATTCCTTCCCTTCCCTGGAGCTTCCTAATCTGTAAAATGAGGACATTGGACCAGTTGATCTCTAAGGTCCCATCTAGAACTAATATTGTTTTTCATTGAAGCCCATGCCACTCCTCAATTAGTGCACATTTCAACCCCTCTGGATCTTCCTATTCTATGTAACTCCCACCATGTCTTCCCCTAAAGCCTTCACAGAAGATGATGTTTACTGGAGTGACTGTCCCAAATCTATCTCTAAGCTACATTGTCATCCTTCTCTCTCTTAGCAGAAACCCTGGAAAGCTACTTAACCCAAAAGATTTAAGTCTTTTCTGAGTGCCCTCATATTTCGCATCCTGCAACTTAAAACCCCTTCATCCATACCCTCCTCATTTATTTTTATCTCGTAGGAGGTGTTCCTTCTTTTTGCTAAGGTTAACACCCTCCCCAAACCTAACTTTGACCCCATCCCTTCCTATCTCCTTCAGGAATTTGATCCATTAGCCATACCCTCTCACAGTCTTCAATGTCTAGCTACTTATTACATCTGTAGTACCTCAAAATATGCTTAGGTCTCCTCAATGCTTAGAAAACCTTCCCTTACCATTACCATTTCCCCAAGCCATTTTTCTGCATCTTTCTTCCCAAACTCTTAGAAAGACTAGTCTACACTGCTTGAACAAATGACTGAACAGATGAATGAAAAAGCATTTATTATTATGTGTGCCATGCCCTGGGAATACAAATAGAAAAATAAAATGGAGAGAGCTCCCTTTCTTAAAGAGCTTACACTATAATTGGAAGAGACAACATATGAAAGAAAGTTCAGCTGCTGGAACACTCCTAGTTCTACTTCTTGACCACCCATTCACTCCTCAACTCCTTATTTGTCTTCTGATACTACCAGCACTCATTTGGAACTGTTCTCTTAAAAATCAGCAGTGACCTAATTATTAAATCCATTGACCTTTTCTCAGCCCTCATCATCTTTGACTTTTTTTGTAGTATTTGACTCCTGAATGCTGTCTTCTCACAGAACTTCTTGGACATGACTCTTTCCTAATTCCCTCCTACCTGCTCCTTCTTAGTATCCCTCACTGGTTCTTCATCTTTCTACCCCCCCTTAAGTATGATGTCCTCCATGTTCTAGTCTAGCTTTCTCTATGTAGATGACTTCTTAACCTATTATCCAGCCATAATATTTTTCCTGACCTTCAGTACCTTATCTTCAATTACTTGTTAGTGTAATCCATGAACCAGAGGCCCATGATCTGTGTTCAGAGAGTCTCGGTTCCATTCTAGGGGTCTACCCAAAAAAGATCACTTATGCTTTGGGTTATTATGCCCCAACTCAAAGTTTCTTCTGTGTACTCTGCATCTTGTATCTAGGTCTTCACAGATACGGATAAGAAGGTCCCCCCAGATCCTCAGCACTCAAGCAAACCTACAATGGCCAGGTACAACAGAGCCTTTATTCTACCCATAGAAAAGTCAAAGGACTCAGAGGAGCCCATGAGCAATAAATAATCATTTTCTCTCTTCAATGAATCCTACTTTTTTCCAGGATCCTAAAGTTTCCCACTATAGCAGTGCTATTATGAGATTTAAAGGAAAGTGAACTTGGAACTGCTAGACAATTTCCCTACAATCCAGTAAATCCCTCATTCACTCCACAGAAACCCATCAAGATGGGGGTCTAGAAAGTTGGTTGATGACCAATTGAATTCCTGAGACTAGTTGATAAAATCGCAAAAAGACATGTAAAAGAGAGATGTGTATTGTGCCGTGTTAATACATTAAAATGAAGTACGGAGATGGAATTAGAAAGACTGCCGGCCATTGGCTGGACAATCTGGGTGGCCTTTAAAAAAAAAAGTTAAATCTTCCAACTCTGGAAAAAACTAAGTCACAGTCAAAGCAGGATCAGCTTTATATGGTATGACCCCTGCACCTCTACCAGGAGACAGGTTGTGGTGGTAGAAGGAGGCCAGAGTATTTTGCAGTAGGCCTCTTTGACCAATACAAGACATATACTTAGAAGGAAGGAGAAAGAGACACAAACACAGATGAGTCGGGACAGGAAGCAGCTTCAAGGATCATTACCTCTAGCAGCAGAAAAAAGAGCCAACTATTGATTCAAGAGAGAACTAGTCCTAGCAATAGAGAATATCATTGTGGAGTAGATTCGGGGAGTCCAGCTAAATGGTTTGCCCAGTAAAGACTTTGTACCATGGGGGAATAGTATGAAGACACCATCATAAGAAAAAGGACATCAGGCCACTGCAGGACCAGAGGTCTTCACCATATATGTATGTGTCTCATTCAAAGTATATTTTGTCCTGTAGTTAAACTGTTCTTACTATCTCATTTTAGTAAATGTCTTCACTTTGATTAATTGTATCTACTCACTGAATATTAAAAGTGAACTTATTGATGGGGGCTCATTGAAAGACAGACCCACTGAGTATCCGTGGGCCTCTGGAACCCAACCCAAAAAACCTGAAAAAGCCAAAATAGAGAAGTACCCCAGAGGAGGGATTACACAGACATTGAGCCTTTTATGCTACTATTCTGTAGGCTTGGACTTTCCCAGAAGAAAACACTTGAGGCTGCTAAATAGGGCAATCTGCTTGCCTTCAGACCAATACTATCTGTAACTTGATGTAATAGATGGAATGCAAAATTCAGATTCCTTGCTCTTCCATGTCATGACTTCTGCTCCTTGCTCTTGTCCTTCCTAGAGTGGGAGTCATGTGCTCAGTCTTGTGCTCTCACCAAAGGGAACACTCTTCAAGAAATCTGTTTTCTTAAGGCCAGATTCCCAAACTCTTGAACTTGAGGTTACTTCATAAGCATTGTCCCTTTCTCTAGCTAAAAATCTATATTCCAGGGTCACACTATCTAAGACCTGCCTCTTTTTGTTTCTAGAAGGCTTAATTCTGATGCTCCCAAACTCAAGACTACTAAAGAGGTGACCCTCAGGAAATCTCATCACTTGATCATGCAGCTCCCCCACCATAGCTACCAGGTGTCTGAGAGATCACACCTGTGCCTCTGCAAAGGCAGAGCAGAGACACTAACTTGGAATTCACATTTTAGCCAGGGGTGGGGAAACTGCAGCCTCCAGGCTACATGTGGCCTTCTAGGCTCTCAAGTGTGGCCCTTTGACTAAGTCCAAGTTTTACAGAACAAATCCTTTTATTTTTTTATTTTATTTATTTATTTGTTTATTTTCAGTATTCTACAATCACCACCATACAACCTAGATTTTTTTCTTTCCCTCCCTCCCCCTCCCTCCCCCCATCTCCCTCTTCCTTCCCCAAGATGGCATACAGTTTTATATATGTTCTACACATACAGTCCTATTAAATACCTCTTCATCATAGCCATGTTGTATAGAAGAATTAAAATGAAAGGGAGAAATCATATAACAAATCAAAACATAATACAGAAGAAAATGATCTGCTATAATCTGTGATTGAATTCCATAGTTCTTGAATTCCATAGTTCTTTCTCTGGATGTGGAAGGCATTTTGCCTTAAAAGTCCATTGGGAATTTTTTAAGTCCTTGCATTGCAATGAAGTTCTAATTCTACCAGAAAAAGTCCTCCCACACTGTGGTTGTTGCTGTGTACAAAGTTCTCCTGGTTCTGCTCCTTTCACTCAGCATCAGATCATATAAGTCTTTCCAGGCCTCTCTGAAGTCTCCCTGTTTATCATTTCTTGTAGTGCAATAGTATTCCATTACATTCATATACCATAATTTATTCAGCCATTCCCCAATTGATGGGCATCCTCTTGATTTCCAGTTTTTGGTCACCACATAGAGTGCTGCTATAAATATTTTTGTACGTGTACCCTTTCCCGTTTTTATGAGCTCTTGGGGATACAATCCTAGAAACAGTATTGCTGCTTCAAAGGGTATGCACATTTTTGTAGCCCTTGGGCATAGTTCCAAATTGCTCTCCAGAATGGTTGGATCAGCTCACAGCTCCACCAACAATGACTTAGTGTTCCAGCTCTCCCACATCTCCAACATTTATCATCTTCCTGTTCTGTCATGTTAGCCAATCTGATAGGTGTGATGTGGTATCTCAGAGTTGTTTTGATTTGCATCTCCCTAATCAATAGTGATTTAGAGCATTTTTTTCATATGACTATAGATAGCTTTAATTTCTTCCTCTGAAAACTGCCTGTTCATATCCTTTGAACATTTATCAATTGGGGAAGCAAATCCTTTTATTAAGGGAATTTTTTTCTGTGAAGTTTGGATTCTGTAAAGGGCCCCACTTGAGGACCTAGAAAGCCATGGGTTCCCCACCCCTGTTTAGGCCATTCAGTTAAGCATTTGCCTCTTCCATAAGACTCTCTAGGGATTTGTGATACCCTACCACTAATCTAGCTGCTTATATCCCTTGGGCTAAAAAAGTCCATTTTTATATTTCTGGTCTCTGATGTATGTTGAGAAAAGGAAAAAAGGAAGGCAAAAAGTAGCCAAGAACTTGGGGTATAGAAGCCCTTATTTCAGGTTATGTAAGTATAAGCAGCTCTCCATGTACTTTTGCCCTTTCTACTTACCAAACTCTGAGAGACTCTCTATAATAAAAGGCAGAAAGAATCTTATAGAGGCCAGTGCAAATGGGTTGTTCCTCTCAAAAAGAAAAATGTTTCCCACAACAATGGGAATCAGTCAATTCATCTTGGGAGCAGTTTTGGTCACTGATACAATCAAAAGATGTCATTAGTCTTGTTACCAATATGCTAATGGGCATATCCATATGTTTCACAGGAAGATGCTTTCAAAAGTCCCAAACAAAGGCTTACTACTCTACTAGTTCAAGTTGATTGACTCTTTGGTCAATCCTGTACCTTGTATGTCTCCTCCTGGATCTCCTTCAGATACCTTAAACTCAAAGCATTCAACACTAAACTTATCTTCTCTCCCTATCTAATCTTCTTACGTATGCTGATAGAATCCCAACTCTCCCAGGCATTCAGGCTCAAAAGTCAGCTTTGACGTTCCCTACTCTCTTACCTCCATATCTAATTAATACTGCATCTATCTTTGTAAAAATAAATAAACAGAAACAAAACCCTTCTCTTCACTGGCTCTGCATTAGCCTTGTTTAGATGACCATCATCTCTCACCTATACTGTTTTAATACTCACAGAACTGATTTCCTTGCTTCTAAGAGTCTCCCCACTCCAATCCATTTTTTCCTCCCACAAGTACCAAAATAATCTTCTTAGTACATTGCTCTCCTGCTCAAAGATTTTCAGTGGTTTCCTATTGTCATCGTTTAAGATAAAATACAAAACTCTTATCCTGGCATTTAAAAAAAAAATTATTTTACTGCGGCTTTTGTCTGTACATCACAATCATCTCAACAATTCTTCCTACCAAACTTTAGATTAATTGTCTTGTAACAAAGAAAAACAATTAAGCAAAATAGAATCTGACAATGTATACAATATTCTATCCTGTATACAATGTATACAATATATCCTGTATACAATATATACTGTATACAATGTATACAATATTCTATCTCTGCCTTCCTAGCTTCACAGAAGATGTATGTTTCATTATCTGATTTCTAAGACCTTCAATGGTTTTTCCAGTTACGCAGAGTTCAACTTCTTTTTAGTAATCTTTTCGTTTATGTGGTTTCAATAATTCTGCATAAGCCTGGCATTTAAGACCCTCTGCAAACCCATTCCATTCTACCTTTTTAGCCTTTTTTCATGTTGTTCCCTTTGACACATGTACTCTTTCAGACCAACTAGACTGCTTACAACTTCTAGAATTTGACATGTCTCTTGCCTCCACACATTTCCTCAGGCTCCCCTCATACCTTCCTCATCCCTACCTTTTAGAATCCTTTTTCTTCAGAGAGTTCTTTCTGCATCTTTCTTTTCTTAGGTGAGCGGGCATTTCCTCTGTAACTCTATGTCTAGTCCTCTCTGTCCTGCCACCAACCTCCCCCACCTCCATATAGCTTTTGAGTTGTTTCTTCCTACTATAATTTTCCTACACATTGTCTGGGCCCTTTCCTTTCCCCATCACACCCTACCTTTTATCAATGTACATTTTGTTTCTCCCTTAATAAAATGTAAGACCTCAGAGAGTTATTTTTATCTTTGTATACTGGCCCCTGGCAGAGTGCCTTATTCAGGCAACAATGTATAATGTATCTGGCAACAATGGACTTTACTAAAAGTTGACCTAAGAAAGTATCCTATTGGAGACATGGTGGGGTGCATTGGAAGAGGTGCTGAATGTGGACTCAGATAGTTGAGTTTAACTAACCTCTCAGGCCCTTTTTGTATAGCTCTGGGCACATTGCTTTACCTCTCTAGACTTCAGTTTCCTCTTCCCTCAAATAAGAGGATTGGTCAGGGGTGGGGAACCTGTGGCTTTGGGACCACAAGTGGCCCTCTAGGCCCTCAAGTGAAGCCCTTTGACTGAATCCAAACTTCACAAAACAAATCCCTTTAATAAAAGGTTCTGTTCTATAAAACTTGGACTCAGTCAAAAAGACTAGAAGGTCATGTGTGGCCTCGAGGCTGCAGGTTCCCCACCCCTGGACTAGATGACTTTTGAGCTCCTTTCTAGCTCCAAAACTATAGTGTTGTATGATTCATTATTGAAACTCTTACCTTCTCGAAAACTGATGCATTTTGTACCAAAAACAGGCATCTTTTTACCCTTCATTTGCAAGTAGAGCGGACCAGCATGGGTTTTGGGGTGTAGACAAAAGAGGCAATAACTTCCCAAATTAGCATTTGTCTAATGGAAGTGAAGTGAGTACTATTAGCATAGCTATCTCAACTTGCTTGGTGCAGCTTGAGTTTCTAGTCTCCTCCCCCCCTCACCTCCACCCCACACGTGTATATATATATGCACACTTCATATTTTTCAGATTAATTACTAATAAAAATTTATACTTTTATAGGCTTATCAATCTAGAGCTAAAAGGGACCTTGGAGACCCATCAAGTCCAATCCCCTTATTACTGAGCCAAAGGGCTCAAGTGATATGCCCTAAACTACACAGAGAGTAAGTGGGAAAGTGGCTGGGCATCTAGGTGCCAGTAGATAGAGTGCCAAGCCTGGTGTGAGAAAGACTCATCTTTCTGAGTCCAAATCTGACCTCAGCCATTTGTTAACTGTGTGACCCTGGGCAATCACTTAACCCTGTTTGCCTCAGTTTCTTCATCTGTAAAATGAACTGGAGAAAGAAATGGCAAAGACCTCTAGCATCTCTGCCAAGAAAAACCCCAATGGGGTCACAAACCCAGGTCCTCTCACTTCAGATATTCCCCCAGCAGAACACAAGTTCCTTGAGGGCAGCAAATATTCTGTTTTTGTCTTTCTTTGCCCTATCCCTAATAGGCAGTTAATAAATGTTTGCTGAATTTAATTGAATTCATCTTTGTTGGTAAAAGTCAAGTCCATAATCATTTCCCTCACTATTCCTTCCAAGTTTTGAGGAATAAAATTATGGTGAAGGCTAGCCAAGAATTTGAAAGCTGCTCTGCTTTTGGCAGAGAGAAAACTCCTGTATTCATGCCTCTCGCACCGCTATCCACGGTGTCTCTGAAGTCTTAGTGCAATGTTGAGCTATTAAAGCTTAGTTCCTAAGTTTTAAGCTTTAATAGCTTAACACTGCACTTAGTGTATTGGGACACCTTGCATAACAACTCATATATATATATATATATATATATATATATATATATATATATATATATATATATATATATATATATATATATATATATATATATATATATATATATATATATATATAATTTGCAGGCTAGGAAAGGACTTTCCTTACTTTTCCTTATTTGCCTGAAATAGGTATGGTAAGTATTTCTTTCCTCATTTTACAGATTAGGAAATTAGGAGAGGGTAAGTACTTTCCTGATAGCTTTACTTCTCTGTTTTTAACTGCTCTCAGGGTTTCTGCTTATCTGAGACATCAGGAAATATGGGTGTGTGTGTGTGTGTGTGTGTGTGTGTGTGTGTGTGTGTGTGTGTCAGACTAAATGCTGAAGAGTAAAGATATGCCCAAGGAAGAGTGCAGCCTAACAGTTAACCAGGAAACTCTAGATTGAAGCCATGGAAAGATAGTGAAAGGGGAGAAGGGAGATTTCTGTCTACCTGTCTTCTACCTGCCCTCCTAGCTGGCCCTGGTTCCATTGTTCTGGGGTGGTCTGTCTTCTCAGTAGAAGAACTTGGCTCCCCAGTGCTCCAATTATACCCCCAGATTCCGGAAGAATAATTTTTTGGTTTTGTTCTAAAGGAGGATTCCCAGCATGGGGGAGAGAGGCAGTTAAAAAAAAATAAGGTAACCAGGGTATACATAGGAATTGAGTATGGAACAGGAAACTTTAATCCTTCACAGAAAGGGAATAATCTACAATAGGCTTCTAGAATCAATGTCAGCTAAAGGCTAGCACACAAGCCCTGTCCAGACCCTCACCCAAGTGAGGGCTGTTTGTTAGCTATTTTGTATTTTGTCCCTACTGAGTACTGCCTGAAGGTGGTTTCTCTCATTGAAGGTGACTCTCCCTCTTGGCTGTTCTGCCACTGTTTCTCTTGCTGTTATCACTGGGTAGCCAATACCCTACTGGTACCTAGGAAGAGGGGATGAACCCCTGAGGATACAACATCCCAGAAAGGGCCAGTTCTAGAAATATGCCACTTAGATAGTAGGAGACAAGAATGTAGATACGCAGGGCTTGCCTGGCATCATGTGTAGTACATTTCTTTCCAAAGCACAGAGGAAATGACCTGTTTGGTTAATCAGTTAGAGGAAGGACACAGTGATTCTGTATTTTAAAACTTATTGGTCAAGGATCTATGATTTTGTCCTCATAGGTCCTCTCTCACTCTACCAGTGTAGATCTCAACTCTTCTCAGATTTCAGGATGAGGTGCTCTTCAAGAATTACTTTGACCAGAAAAGTCATCCCCCATCAGTTAAGCCTGTGATGAGCCACTCTGACTATAGCTAAGTTCAGTCATGGGATCATCGCTTTAGAACCTGAAGATACCTAATCCAATCCCCTCATTTTACAGCCCTTAGATGACAGACACACCAAGACCACATTTGAAGTATTTGCCACTTGCGAAACCCCACCAGAGTTTGTGTTCAGTCGACCTAGCCTTGATGAACTCAGGGTCATAAATTCTGACCTGTTATCCATATCAGGTAATGGAGGAGAATGTCAGCAGGAAAGGTTCTTTAACTAAAATTTTAAAGTATGATATTCATAGTGGAGAGTACCAGACCTGGCTGGGTTCATACACACTGGATGTGTAACCCTAGAGTTACTTCTCCACAGTGTTTCAGAAACCTGTTTCAAAATGATCACTTGACTGCATTTGGTAGAGGGAGTTTACTCACTAGGAGTTCCCTAAAACCAATGAAATCATGGCTCTGGACAAAAATAAACAAAAAAGTAAAATAAATGGAAGAGGACCATTAAAATCCCATAAAGAGTAAGTATAGCATTTCCTTGAATTAAACAAAATTCCTGTGGACACAAAAATGAAACTCACACATGCTAAAAATAACAGTAGGAACATGAGCTTAAAGATGAATTTCTTCCTGTCTTCCCTTGTAGTTTTATTTTTCCCACCTCTTCTCATTTCTGTAGTACATGACTAACATTCAATGTAGACACATTCCCAAACATTCAAATCTCCAGAAAGTAAACGGTTCTAGTATATGCAAATGTCAACCAAGGACATTGGAGTATATTGTACTTGACTGCAATAATACCAGCAGGCAAAACTGGAAATGCCCCTTCATTTCATAATCAGGATAATAATAACCAAATCACTGAGATGAGAAGTGATGCCATTGTTTTTAGTTTAGGGGTGGAGGGTTTTTTGTTTGTTTTTTAGTGAGAATTTTCTCAATCTATATAGTAATGAAAGGAAGATTTATATCTTGTGTTGTTCTTCTGTTCAACTTAATTCAGTAAAGTTTCATTAAGCACCTCTTCTGTGTAAGGCACTGTGCTGGGGTAAGAAATTCAAAGCTAAACACTCCTACAGTCCCTTCCTCAGGAGGCTTATATTCTACAAGGGGAGATATAAAATGTACAAGAATAAAGATAACTCAAGGCTAGAATAAGGCAAAAGAGAAACTCAGACAAAGGGTACCAGGAACATTAGAGAAAGAAAAGATTACTTTCATCTGAAATGGCCTCAAGATCCACTTGTATCTTATTCTTTGCCTAGAGTCCTCAGCCACATGGGAAAATTTCTCCATTGGGCACCATCTCCAAGTTAGCCATAATGTGTAATGGGATAGTTTGATTAAAAGAAAAGGAAAAAGTCAGCCTTTAGAATATAAGCTATTGAGCCGGAAGAAACCTTAAAGATAAACAAGTCCAAATACCTCATTTTTACAGATGACAACAGCCCCAGATTGAGTATTGAGTAGTCATACTAAGGTTTAAATAAACCTTATATCATACAACACTAATATTATTTATACAAATAATAATTTATTTATGCAACACTAAATTTATATTATAAACCTATTATACAGCACTAATTCTGTACTGGACTGCAACTAACTTCTCCTAGGCCTAAATCTGAACAATTTTGTCTTGAAAGGAAATAAAGGTAACAAGTGACAATGGGAAGGGATAGAAAAGCAGTGCACATTTAGGGGAAGGCAAATCTGGAGGAAGGAGTAAGATCCTTGAAGGTGGTACTGCATGTCATGAGGTGTAGGGACAAAAGACAACCATGGTGGGAAATACTCTCTCCACCACAGATGTTGGCACCCTGGAATGAAACTCAAGCTACTCTGCCTTACTTACTGCTTCTGTTTTTTCCACTGAGTCTATTATAGTATATATGTGTGTATACATATATGTGTAGTATGTATACATATATGTATATATGTATGCATACATATGCATACACACATATACCCCCACAGCAGCACCTCCTCCTAACCAAGTGCTTTTAATGGCTCTCACTGGAGGACACAGAAGTCACAGTGATACATGGCTCCTGCATTCACATTCCTGGGACTCACACAGGAGTAAGGGTCTTTTTATTGCTAGGAAATTCCTTTTTAGAACTTCTAAGTTCAGAATTTGTGTTTTGTCATAGGAAAAAGGGAGACAAGGAAAAAGGTGTCATAGACTTTGATCTATTAGGTAGGATGACTGATGCTTCACCCTAGCCTAGGTCTTTCTAACACTTTTGGTAAAAGGTAAAGTACAATTCCCCAGAGAACCACTGCTCAGCTCCCAAGGAAGACTACCAAACCAGTTCACTCTCATGGGTACTAAGGAACATAATGCACACCAATTATATCATTAAAAAAAAAAAAGCTCAAACAATTGTCCTTATCTCAATATGTACATTTAAAAATCTTTGGGGTGGAGCCAAATGGCAGAGTAGAAAGACATGCATATGCAGGCTCTCCCCACATAGCCCATAAAATACCTGTAGAGAGGGACTCTCAACAAATTTTGGAGCAGCAGAAGTAGAGAACAACAAAGTGGAGGAGATTTCCAGTCCAGAGTGACCTGAAAGACCCATGGGAAATGTCTGTTGCACCAGACTTGGAGCGGAGCCCAGCCCAGCCTTGGCCTCGAGTGCCCGGCTCGAGAACAGCCCTTGGGGACAGAATCTCCAGTTGAGGAATCCCTAGTTGCAGCAGCAGCAGCAGCGGATTGGCAGATCTCTCAACCCACAGGCACCAAAGGTCAGTGACAGGGTTTTTTCAGCTGTCTGGGAAGGGAGAAGGGCCTTCGCATAGCTCTGGCCTTAGGCAGTGGCCACAGAGGCCACATGGGACAGGCAGCAGCAGTTCCCACAGCAGCCCACATCCATTGTTGGATCGTAAAATCCCTGGGGGCACTGAGCAGCCCATTCTTACCTCAGCCCTGTGTGGAGGCCCTGGCTGAGCTGGTCTTTGTCTCATATTGAATAGCAACCCTGCCCATACAGCTTATCTGAAAATCAGCCCCCAGTGCTGCCTTGGTGGAACTGGAGGCCAGGTAGCAGTGGAGAGGGAAACTCTGCTAAGATTCTGGGCACAAAAAATTCTTCTTTGCGCCCAGACCAGTACACACTTGATTGTGCCGCCTTGGAGGAACTGAGATCTTACAGATTCCCAGAATATACCCTACTCTTGACAGAGGACCCAAAAGTCAAGTAACTGGTTGGGGAAAATGCCCAAAAAAGGGAAAAAAAAATAAGACTATAGAAGGTTACTTTTTTGGTGAACAGATATCTTCTCCCATCCTTTCAGATGAGGAAGAACAATGCTTACCATCAGGGAAAGACATAAAAGTCAAGGCTTCTGTATCCCAAACATCCAAAATAAATATTCAATGGGCTCAGGCCATGGAAGAGCTCAAAAAGGAATTTGAAAATCAAGGTAGAGAGGTGGAAGAAAAATTGGGAAGAGAAATGAGAGAGATGCAAGAAAATCATGAAAAGCAACTCAACAACTTGCTAAAGGAGACCCAAAAAAATGCTGAAGAAAAAACACCTTTAAAAATAGGCTAACTCAATTGGCAAAAGAGGTTCAAAAAGCCAATGAGAAGAATGGTTTAAAAAGCAGAATTAGCCAAATGGAAAAGGAGGTTTAAAAGCTCACTGAAGAAAATAGTTCTTTCAAAATTAGAATGGAACAGATGGAGGCTAATGACTTTATGAGAAACTAAGAAATCACAAAACAAAACCAAAAGAATGAAAAAATGGAAGATAATGTGAAATATCTCATTGGAAAAACAGCTGACCTGGAAAATAGATCCAGGAGAGACAATTTTAAAATTATGGAACTACCTGAAAGCCATGATCAAAAAAAGAGCCTAGACATCATCTTTCATGAAATTATCAAGGAAAACTGCCCTGATATTCTAGAACCAGAGGGCAAAATAAATATTGAAATAATCCACTGATCACCACCTGAAAGAGATCCAAAAAGAGAAACTCCTAGGAACATTGTGGCCAAATTCCAGAGTTCCCAGGTCAAAGAGAAAATATTGCAAGCAGCTAGAAAGAAACAATTCAAGTATTGTGGAAATACAATCAGGATAACACAAGATCTAGCACCTTCTACATTAAGGGATAGAAAGCCATGGAATATGATATTCCAGAAGTCAAAGGAATTAGAACTAAAACCAAGAATCAACGGCCCAGCAAAACTGAGTATTATACTTCAGGGGGAAAAATTGGTCTTTCAATGAAATAGAGGACTTTCAAGCATTCTTGATGAGAAGACCAGAGCTGAAAAGAAAATTTGACTTTCAAACACAAATCAAGAGAAGCATGAAAAGGTAAACAGCAAAGAGAAATCATAAGGGACTTACTAAAGTTGAACTGTTTACATTCCTACATGGAAAGACAATATTTGTAACTATTGAAACTTTTTTCAGTATCTGTGTAGTTGGTGGGATTACACACACACACACACACACACACACACACACACACACACACAGAGCACAGTTGAATAGGATGAGATCATATCTTTAAAAAATGAAATTAAGGGGTGAGAGAGAAATATATTGGGAGAAGAAAGGGAGAAATGGAATGGGGCAAATTATCTCTCATAAAAGAGGCAAGTAAAAGAGTTTTCAGTGGAGGGAAAAAGCGGAGAGGTGAGAGAAAAAACATGAAGCTTATTCTCATCACATTCAACTAAAGGAAGGAGTAAAATGCACACTCATTTTGGTATGAAAACCTATCTTACAATACAAGAAAGTGGGGGAGAAGGGGATAAGCAGGGTGGGGGGGATGATGGAAGGGAGGGCAATGGGAGGAGGGAGCAATTAGAAGTCAACACTCTTGAGGAGAGAAGGGGTCAAAAGAGAGAGCAGAAGAAATGGGCAGGATAGGATGGAGGGAAATATAGTTAGTCTTACACAAAATGACTATTATGGAAATCATTTGCAAAACTACACAGATATGGCCTATATTGAATTGCTTGCCTTCCCAAAGGGAATGGGTGGGAAGGGAGGGAGGAAGAGAAGTTGGAACTCAAAGTTTTAGGAACAACTGTTGAGTATTGTTCTTGCATACAACTAGGAAATGAGAAATACAGGTAATGGAGTATAGAAAGTTATCTTGCCTTACAGGACAAAAGAGAAGATGGGGCTAAGGGAAGGGAGTGATGTTTGAAGGGAGGGCAGATTGGTGATAGGGGTAATTAGAATGCTTGGTGTTTTGGGGTGGGAGGAGGGAAGAAATGGGGAGAAAATTTGGAACCCAAAATTTTGTGGAAATGAATGTTGAAAACTTAAATAAATAACTTTAAATACAAAAAAAGAAAAAAAAAAGATCTTCAAAAGTGAAATTCACTGCTTTTGGGAGATAGTCTACCACTACACAGATCTTCAGGTGGATAGCCTATTGTTAAGGATGTGGTCTGAGATTTCCTGTTTAGGTATAGAATGGATTAGGTGTCTTCTGAGGACATTCTCAACTCTAAGATTCTGTGTCATATGAAGAAATAAGATAAATCTTTAAAAATTCATTTCTTTATAACATTGTTAACAGTAAATTGAATTGTAGCACCACCATCCCCTCTCCTTGCACTTATCTCCTGGGAAATAGCTCCCTCTGTGGCTCCTAAAACTTTAGGTCACGAGCCCCAACCAGTACACTTACCTTTAATTGTGAGCCAAATAACACAATTAGCTCAAAGCAAAGGCATTTACTATTATGTCATAATAAAGAAAGTAGCCATGAAGCATTTTCCCCATAAATATGGAGCATATTCTCCTACCTAAATATACAGTATCAGTAGGAAGAATAGGTATTACACATAGAATATAGTAGTAAAAAGGCATATACTTAGGGAATACATACAGCCTAGTCAACGCATACCTTTGATGATGTAGATACCCTCTGTCTTTTCTTTTCCCATGGTGTTCTTGGTCTCAGTGCTTCTTCTGGGCACATCCCTCCACTTGGATCCCTGATCCCGCTAATATCTGTAATTCAACTCCCAATTACCAGAGCTAACTTAACTGTAGTTAGACTCTCTGGGCCAGCTCTCTGCTGAGTGAGTCATTTCCTTCTAACCATCGCTGGTGGGTGGGGGAGGAGGTGTGTGTAGAATTCCCTTCCCTAGCAAGAAGTAGAAAGCAATGCCCTTTCAAGAGGTATATTCTTTTTTCCTAACTACCAAATTTGCTACCAAAGGTCACACTCCTCAGACTTGTCTCCTGCCTCCTTGGGAGTGGGAAAGAGGGTGGAAGATGAAAGAGAAAGGGAAATATAGAGGGAAAGTGAAAGAAAGAGAGAGAAGGGAGAAAAGGGAGTGAGAAAAAGAAAGGGAGGGGGGAAGAAAGAGATGGGGAGGGAGAAGAAAGAAGAAAGGAGGAGAAAGAGGAGGGAGGGGAGGAAGGGGAGAGGGAGACAGAGACAAAGAGAATGGGAGGGAGGGGAGTGGAGGGGAAAGGGAAAGAAAGAAGAGAGGGGGAAGAAAAGAGGGAGGGTAAGAGAGGAGGGGTAGAAAGGAAGGAAAAGAGAGGTAGGAAAGGGAGGGGAAAGAATGGAGGGAGAAAGAGTGCAGAAAGAGAAAGGAAGAAGAAGGAAGAGGAGAAAGAGGAGAGGGAGACAGAGAAAGATAAAGAGAGGAAGGGGTGGAGGGCAAAGAGGAAAAGAGTTGCTTTTATGTAAGGACAGTTTGAGGTATGTCAAAGCCGTCCAAAGAACTTGCCGTGCTTGACGAAAGTCTTCAAACCTAGGTAAAGGGTAAATATAGACAGTTTTTGACACTTAAGACCTTAATGTCTGTTATCCCCTTATAATTTCGTCAACTTGACTGAAAGGAAATCAGTTGACCAGGGGTGATTTAATCATCTTCCCTCCTTTCCCACCACTTAAGTAAAATTGTTTTAAATTCAATGAAAATTACTTTAAATATTTGGGATTTTTAACCTCCACTCAAGCTTTTATTTGTAGTAGGACTGTTTGTACTTGGCAACTTAAAGATAGGGCAACTGATTTGCAAACAGAACAGTTCCTGCAAATGGGCTTTAACGTATACACTTTCATATACACACCAGTCATGCTCCCTTCTACATACATTATCTCACTGGAGTCTCACTACTACTTTATGAAATAGGGACTACAGATGGTATCCTCATTATACAAATAGGGAAGCCAAGGTTAAGGCAGGCTAAGTTGCCCATTCACATAGCTAGTAAATTCAGAAGTAGAATTTAAACCCAGGACCCTTTCTACTACCCCATGCTGTCACTCTCTTAAGAGTTTCTGTATAATGCATCAAAGTGTCATAATACATTGATTTGTAAAGTCATCTGTCTCATATCTTCCCAAATGGAAGAATGAAGTCCACTTTTGTTTTTTTAAGTAAAGCATGAGAGCTAGCTGTGAATCTCTTCAATTCTTTAGGAAACAAATTTCATAGCAAGGAAAAGGGCCCTTCTGTAGTTAATCTATAGGCTCAATCTTCTCTCCAGTAATACAACTGTATGCACTATGGCATAATATTTAGATTTTATCAAATGTCCTAAAGCAGAAGTTTCCTTAACAATAGAAATTCAAGTGCAATCAATCAACAAGCTTTTATTAAGTGCTGACTACATTCCAGGCACAGTGCCTTTGATTAAGGACACAAAAGAAAAAATAAAAGCAATCTTCACCCTCAAGAAGCCTGTCTTCTAAATTGTAGTTCTATGACCTGGAAAGAACTCTTTTCCAAGCCTCCCAGTCTTGAACTCCTACTTTTGAATACATATTATATGTTATGATTATTTGAGTTTGTGTCATCTCCCTACCAAGTTGTAAACTACACAATCAAGAAAAGAGCCAATTCTTAAAACTCAAATGTCTATACATAAATATCCAAAGTGTAAGTAATAAGCAAGATGGATTAGAGGGAAGTCCTGAGACACGGTTGTAAATTTCACCTAACAGTATCACCCAGGCATGCCCAAGACTGCAGTATTATTCCAAAGAAAAAGAAATTCAGAAACCAGAGCAAAGAAACATGGAACTTTCCACTAAAAGCAGAGCAACTAATAACTTCTTGATGTGACTAGATGGTAATTTCATTCTACAGAAGGTAGAGAAACCAACAAAGAGAAATTCTATTCAAAATCATATCTTCACTCACAGAGAGAAACTAGTTACAGGAGTGGAAATTATGGGAGGACTGGGGGGAAATGACCACTCTCTCCTAGAGTTTGTGATAGAGAAGAGGAAAGCTGGATATTATCTGACTTGTATCCTAGATTTAAGAGCAGACTTCAAAGGGTCCACAGGGAGTTCCATGGAATAAAATTCTATTTGGAAAGTCAGACGAAGAGGGATAGGGAAACTCTCAGGAAGGAAATTCTGAAGACAGAAGAGGATGTTAGGATTATAGATTTTAAAATGATAGGGACTTTGTCTGAAGAGACTGTTGTGGACCTAAAAGAACTCACCAACTGATGTAGGCTTTACAAAAAGTTGTACAGGGGGCAACTAGTTGGCACAATAGATAGAGCACCTGCTATTCAGTCAGGCAGATCTGAGTTCAAATCCAACCTCAGACACTTACTAACTGTGTGATCCTGGGCAAGCCACTTAACTCTGATGGACAATTTAAAAAAAAAAAAAAGGATGTACAGAAACTTGGTTTATTGAATAGAAAAATGCCTTTGGAGTGATAAAGACCAGAGTTCAATTCTGGCCACTTAGGAGTTGTGTGAGAAAGTCACTTAAGCTTTTGGTGCCCCTAGCCAATTATCTAAAACCATGAGTCAAATAACAGTGGGTTGTCATTAGTAGAGGAAATTTCATTACTAGTAATTATATAATATGATGAAGTCATATGCCTAGACACTCTCCTCCCCCAAGAGGAAGCAAGGAACAGAGTTAGTTTTTTCTAGGAGTATGACTAAGAAAAGAAGGGGAAGATATAGGAAAACAGCTTATTTCTCACCTGGCTGCACTGCACTAATTTGGGACTCCTCTGACTTCTTTACTATGCTCTCCCCTCTCACTTTCAGCTTCCAGTTTTCTTTTGTCTGTGTCTTCCCCTATTACACTGTAAACTCAATGGCAAGGACTATCTTTGTATTTGTATCCTGAGTTTAGCACAATGCCTGGTACGTAGTAGGTGATTAATATACATTATTGATTGATTGACTATGAAGGGTTTTAAGTATAGAAGAGACTTTGAAGGCAGCAGAATTGATGGAGAGAGATTGGAAATTAGAGACAGAGGGAATGATTGAGGGGGCAATTTGCTGGAGAAGATGGGAGAGTATGGTCTCAAGAGTTCATGTGAAGGCGTTGGCCTTGTCAAAGAGAAGAGCCACCTTATCAGAGGATGAAATAAAATAAGGGAGAGTAGAGGATAATATCAAGGGATTTTTAGATGAAGAGATGGGAAGAAGAAGGAGCTCACTAAATTGTCTCAGTTGTCTCAGTAAAGAGGTAAGGTCCTGAACTGAGAGGGTGGAGGCTAGGATGTTTGGGAGGCTTGAGAGATGAGAATGTTTGGAACTGCCTCTATGGGAAGTAGGATAGGGTATCAATTGTGGTTGCACAAAGTCATAAACTTCACTCTCTCTTCCAGAGTCATCAAAGTCCAGTGACAAAAGTCAAGATGATTGGCAATGGCCCAGGTAGCAGTGAATGACCTTGGCATCTTTGACATCTGAGCAAGCACTAAGTGTGCCACAGCATTTGGCTTCAGCCTCCTACATGATCACTGCAATAAATTATTTTCATTTGCCATGGGAGAAGGAGGGGAGGCAAGGCAGTCTTTACATGCTTACAATCTAATTAGCCTACATGCGAATTCACCAATGAGTTTGACTGGTCAGCTATCCTCAACCTGGTTTAGTCCATCTGTCAAGATGGTTTACCAAAGTGTGACTATGTAGCTGCAAGCACCCCAGCATATACAGGAGGGCCTGCTGCACAGGTTCTTAGATGCACCTTTCTAAAAGAAAAACAACTTTTGGGGGGTCAACAATCTACTTAAATTACATTCACCAACAGAGAAAATACAAGCAGAGAAATAAAGACCAACAGACAAGGCTTCCAACTGTTTGATCATTACATACATACGTACATAGTTACCAGAGAGAGAAGCACCAACATCTGGGTTTGCAAAGCCAGGGAGGTGCTTAATGGCTACCCAGAGTCTCATCTAGCACACAAACTTTCTTCCAAAGAGTGAGTCCCAAAGCAAAACCTCATCTCAGAGTAATTAATATACACTTTTCGGAGCCAGAGGGCAGGACCCTTGTGACCCAGTGTCTCATTAATTAACAAAAGGTGTGGGTCTTCCTACAAAACAAGCCTCCTCTAATCAAGCTTCCCTTAATGGGGTTCACCTGAGGTCTATTAATGGACAGGGAAGATCTTTAACTTGAATTACAAGCTGCTTACTGCACATGCTACAACTGTTTGGAGTCACAGGTGAGAGTTGGGTGAAAGTGGACATCAAAGGTGAATAAAAAGCCTGGACAAGGACTCAGCAGCCCTCACACCAGAGCCTCTAATCCTCCCTGAACATTCTGTACACCCCAGGATGGCTTTGATGCAGAGCAGGGCCAACTGAGGTTACATAACATTTTTGTAGTGGAGCATGTCTGCTTGTTTTTCATGACTTCCTCCAGCTCCATTCAGCAGCAGGCAAGCAGGAGTGGAAGGAGTGGCTTTGCTATAATTTGTCACCTCCTGTCTTGGGTGGGAGTGAAGGGAGAGAGGAATCCATTTCCCCCTTTGGACGAAAGTACAAGGAAATAAGTGAATATTGTCTGAAAGGTCTAGAGAGCACAACCAGCTTATGTACAGGCCATGAGGAAAGGTGGCTGATTTCTTTAGTCAGTCAATCTTTACTTCCATATCCCAGCACTTTGATTAGCTAACTCTTCTATTTGGTAAAAGAAAAACAACAAGGCAGCTAGGTGGCACAGTGGATAGAGTGCTGGACTTGAATTCAGAAAGACTTGAGTTCAAATCCAGCCTCAGACATTTACTAGCTGTGTGACCATGGTCAAGTCACTTAACCCTGTTTGCCTCAGTTTCCTCATCAGTAAAATGAGCAGAAAAAAAAAAGACAAACCACTCGAGTATCTTTATGAAGAAAATCCCAGATGGGGTCACAGAGTCAGACACAACTAAACAACTATAACAATAACCCACATTTCATTAGATTGATTGAGGAATTTCTCCACTTGATTTCCTTCTCTTCTGATCCAGCCCCCTCCCCTTTCCATATAGATACATACATACATATATATGTACACATATGCATATATGTATATACATATACATACATATATACATATATATGTATACATATATATGTATATATATATATATATATGTACAGAGTGAAAATGAGGTTAACCTCAGGGAGATAAACACTAGACAGGTGTATCAGGTAGGTTATGGTGCTTAATTGAAATTTGAAGGAAGCTAGGGAATCTACGTGGTAGATGAGGAGGATCAGAGAAGAAAATTCCCTTATCCCACCTTCTCTGCAGGTAGTTCCTTCTTGCTTTCTGTCCAACTCTTTGCTTCTTAGCTTTTTTAAAGCTCTGAAATAGTGTCTAAAATGGTGTCTAATTTTTCTTGTCCAAAGAAGTCCCTCCCTTTAATTTCAGTAGGTGTTCACACCTCATAAAGGAATCATGATATAGATATATCTTTTATCATTTTTTAGATGTTTTATTGATTTTTTTTTAACATTATCATAGTTTTCCCCAGTATCCTTTCCATGTCCCTTCTCAGAGAGCCAACCCTTACAAAAATAATGTTTAAAAAAAAATAAAAAGAGGGAAAAGACCTCTGAGGTCCCTCTAGCTCTAAATCTACAATTCTATGATCTTTTCTAGCTCTAAACCTATGATACTATGATTTAGTCATTCAAGCAGTGGTTATATAGGCATTATCTTGTTTGTCCCTCATCATATCCCCATGTAGTAAAGATAAGGCAAGTTTTATTGCTTTCATTTTCCAAATGGGGAAACTAAGATGTGGAGGGTGGAGAAAGCAATGAAATTATATCCCACAAAGAGTATCAGCTGTAAGCAGAACATCCAAATTCCCTATTCAGAATCCCTTAAGCCATGATGTCTCCAAAAATGACTTTAATCAAGACTAGCTTACAAGTGGGGTGTGAGGAGAATGGCCTGATCTTAGAGTCATTAAGACCTAGATTTAAATCTGACTCTGATGTTAGCTAGCTTTGTGGCCACAAACAAGTCATTTAACCTCGCTGAGCCGCAATTTTCTCATTTATAAAATGGTAATAATAATGCTTGGATTGTCTACTTCACAAGGTTGTGAAGAATGCACTTTCCTATAAACCTTAAAGAGTCTTATTAAATATGATTCTCCCCCCACCCCCCAGATTTGGTGATTTCCTTGGTTTAGTGAATATGAGCAAGCATAGTGCCTGGTACTTATGTAAGCTTAAGAAATGCTTGTTTCTTTCCTTTCATTAATGAAAATCAGCAACTGTCTCATAACTGCAGTCTAAGGTGGGAAGGTGGGGGGAGGGTGGAGAAGGAACAAATATTTTTTGGAGGGGCTCAGGGGGAAGAGAGAATCAGGATAAAGTGATCTACTCGGGGTCACATAACTAAGTACGTGTCTGAGGCCAGATTTAAATTCAGGTCCTCCTGATTCCAGGTCCAGGACTCTATCCACTATACCACCTAGCTACTCCTGGAACAAGTATTTACTAAGCACCTACTAGGTGCCAGTTGCCTGGGGGCACTGAGAAATTAAGTGATTTGCCCAGGATCATAAAGCCATTGTGCAAGAGAAGAGGCCAAGCTCAAACCTAGGTTTTCCAAACTTTTATATACTCTACTACATTGCTTCTCTAAATGAGAACTATTGCGATTATTGAGAGAAAATGCACCAGTGCTCTGCATACAATAAGCACTAATAGGCATTTGTTAAATTGGATTGTTAATACCTCACATAACTTTAATAATAAAAATTCAGAAGGCTTTTGCCTGCTCTTGGTGTCCCAAGTGAATATTTTAGGGTTGGATAATGGAGAGTTTTTTAGATTGACGAGCCATGCCCGCAATTGCCATGAACATGAATAAGAACTCTCTGGCTAACTTCCCAGGCAGCATTTCCCAAGTGTTAGCTGAGAGGGAAGATTCTGATCTGCTACAGCTCTTCCTATTGCTCAAGACACACACACACACACACACACACACACACACACACACACACACATTCCAGATGTAGAAGAAATGGGGGGAAAATGATTAAATTATTTCAGGTTTAGAAAGTGAGATCCTTTTTTTAGGGGTAAAGGAATTGGATTTAGGGAAAAATCAGAAAGAAGAAACCTCCACCCTACTGAAGCATATGAAGGATTATTTATAAAGAGAGTGATTTACCAATCTTCTCCCAGAGAACCAAACGATTTCTTCAGGAGAAGGTTTAAGTTAAGCTTGAAAAAGCCACCTTATTAAAAACTGGAATGGGAGACAAAATGCAGTGAAATCAGCTTCCTTCAAAATGTTTGTAAAGGTAAAAAACACAGGTTATAACGTAGGTTCCATTCTTACCTAGAAACATCAAGAAAACATTAAATGTTCCACACTTAGTGTTTTTTTGGCTCCAAGTCCAATGCTTAGAGGACAATAGTACTCTCTCTGCCAGCCTGGAGTCTGACCAAACCCTACCTGGCCTGGTAGGTGACCCTGGTAAAGTCACTCTACTTCTGGCACATAGTAATTGCCATATAAATGTTGCACATCATTATCACAATCATCATTCAAGGTCACCCTCTCATTTCTGAGGGGGGTATTTTTTGTTTTGTTTTTTAATCTTATTGACATCTTTTGTTTTCAACACACCTTCATTTTGAAGTATATTTTTCCCCCTGCCCTAACCAGAGAGCCATCTCTTATAACAAAGAAGAAAGAAGAAAAAAAAGGGGGGAAGCAGTTCAAAAAACCAGCACAAAAACCATGTCTGAGTGTATATGCGACAGTCTACACTTATAATCCCTCATCTCTCCAAAGAATAGAAGGAGCTCCATTTTCTCATTTCTCCTTTTGGGCCAGACTTGGTCACTATAATTACTTATAATTACATCTGTTGTTGTTATTACTTTCATTTACATTGTCTCAGTCATAGTTGTGGTCATAGAGTACATTGTTTTCCCAGTCCTGTAGTTTGTCACATTCATTTTGCCCTTTTCTGCTTCCATCTTCTCTACTTGCCTTTTGTCCCAAGCTAGTGCTGGTTCTCCTGTATTATACTGCCCTCCTTACTGAGACTGCTGGGGCTCATTAAATCTATGAATTTCAATTTAGGAGTAACGGTGCTGACTTCAGCAAGGCATAGTATCATAGCTATAAGATCAGAGGGTCATAGCTCTAAAGCTGGAATTAATTTAAGTAAACTGAGGCTGTAAGAAGATTGAGAGGCTTGTGCAAGATCATACAGGAAAGAAGTAGTGAGAAGCTTGAACCCAGATCTCATGACTCTCTTCAGTCTTACTCCAGGGCTCATTGCACTGTGCCTTAGCTTTGGAACAAAACACACCTCTCTTTGTTTGGTAAGCTACACCCTAAATGTTCCTGTTTGAAAATAGTGTCAAATAGACATAGGTACTGTCTCTACCTCCTGGGTTTATTTAAACTACTGCTGCCAAAATAAACCCACTATTATTCTCTCCTCGAATCCTTTTCATGGCTCCCCTTTGCCTCCCATGTAGTTTGATTTTTTTTTAACTTTCCTTATTAACATACTTACTCATATAAGTTTTATCTCACATTATTTTATTTCCCTTGAGTCTTTGCTTTGTTCTTTGTGAAATAGGGTGTGGGGGTTACTGCTCAATGAGGGCATAATATGCTCTGTCTGCAAAAATATTCACACAGAGGCTTAGTAAGGTTGTGTCTAAAAATGTTAATGGAGGGGTTTTTCCCTTTCTGATTCAGAACATGTACAGGGTATTTTTAACTATTATCCTGTCATTACTGCATGTTGACTAAAAGTCAATTGGCTGCTGAATTTGGCTGCTGTGATTGAATGTATATGACAGGCTTCAATTGACTTTCTCCCTCTTCACTGGTGGAGAGTGAGGCAAGAACTAGTGTAAGCCTCTAGGCAGAGAGAGAGAGATAGCAGTAGCTGATATGGCAGTAGGCTGCTGCCTGCCACCTGTTGACTTGTATCTCCAACTGGCTACCATGTGGCCACCAATGCATGTGGCTAGTTCTGTTGATGTCTCTGTTGGGTATATTCTTTCCTAATCTATAATGAATGAATATCAATGAATATTGTTGCTAGGTATTGCCCAAGTTATGATCTTTCAAGCTTTGAAAGGTGGGAAGAACCATCAGAGATCCAGCAACTGGAGTCTATTGCTGAGTCTGCTGGTAGTAACAATAGCCAAGACTAATGAGATGCCAACCCTGAGCCACTTTCTTAACTCAACCTAGCATTGTATTGATCCAGTAACCAAGACACAGTGTCCTACACTCAAGGGAACAATTCATCCATCACCTAACCCACACCTAAAAGTGAACTTGATGGGGAGAATGCTTTGTAGCAACTACCTTAAACTTAAGCCCACTCTCCCTAGGGACTGAGGTGGTAGAAGATTGTGTACTCTTGACTTGGGATGTTATTGTAGTTCAGTAATTAGTTAAAATATATTAGGGAGATCTTAACTGGAGATTGATGCTTATTGGCACACAACTAATGGGAGCTTGTAAGTAATAGTTTTAGAAAGATCCCCCGCTCTATATCCCATCAGGGTTGCAAAAAAGCCTAAGGACATGAGTTGTGGCTGCCCTCTAGGAACCTTACATGCTTAGTCTGAGTAGCTGTAGAGCCTATGGGTATCCCCAGCATCTAGCAAAATGTCCAGCACATTTTGTGTTGTTCAGCCAATCATGTCTGACTTTTTTTGACCATGTGGACCATTGTACACCAGTATTGTCCATGGGGTTCTCTTGACAAAGATATTAGAGTAGTTTGCCATTTCCTTCTCCAGGCTCAGCTCATAGCAGGTACTTAATAAATGTTTTTAATTGACTGACTTCCTTGGTTACCAGAATTAGCCAAGCTGGGTATTTAAGATATAGGCTCCAAAAGGCAACATTTCTGTCAGTACTCCTAATGATGGCATGTCTCTCTCCAAGGTCTAAAGCTTCCTAAAGATAGTAGATGAAAGAAGAGAGACCCAGGATTTCTGGCCTGGTGATTATAAGCTGGTGTGAATGCAAGGATGGTTGCGTAGATAGAAAGGATGGCAAATAGAGCCCTATGAAACCTATTCTGTGAAGAATGACAAATGAATCTCTGATTACCTAATAATTTCCCTTGTATGTGTGTGTTTTCTTGTGTTGGTGTGTGCTCCTGGAAAAGTCTTCAGTTGTATTCTAAGTTTCCTGAGGTCTTGGGGAGGGACAGAAACTGTGAAAGGATTTTAGAGATGCTGATTCTGTGTCATAAAATCAGCTATGTCCTTGACACCTTCCTTATTCTTTTGGGTATGCCTGGGTCAGAAGTCAATGGACCCTCTCCTAGAACCCTAACACCTAACTCACATGCTCAGCTTCTTTAGTCTCTCCTCTACCTGTTTCCTGTATAGCAGCTTTATATCCACAGACTAATGCTGACCATTCTAGAAAATCTATCCTCCCTCACCTTATGTAAGTGATTATTACCCTTCTGGGCCTCCATTTCTTCACCTGTAAAGACAAAGCATACCTGGGTCTTTAACAGTGCACATCTATATAATATGAAAAGTAACTAATGACTATATGTTTCAAGTTCTTTAAAGGTTTTATAATAAAAGAGAGGTAAGTTTTACTACTAATATTTTCTACGCCAACTATCTGTTAAGGAATCTTTGTGTCTGAAGTTTGTATCTGATCTCATATAGAGTTGTATCTTTCTGTGCCATATTTAGATTATTTAAAGTTCAAGTGGAGAAACAAAGAAAACAGTCCTGATGTATCTCCAGTAAAGTCCTCTTCTGATACTTCTCTGCGGTATGAAAATGACCTGGTATTCCTTTAAGTCTGTGCTTGCCAGCACAGCACAAGATCTGATGATTCCTACTGAGCAGAATAGCTCCAAAATGGTCTCTGCATCTGTCACTTCCACTCCAGGATCAGACCAGTTAAGTTCTTTACCACAAAGTAAGCCACCAGGCAATGATGATAATGATTGTTTTGGCTACCATAAATAACAAAACATCTAAGATGTGGAGGGAGTGTCCACACAGATGAAACCTCAGAAGTCTTGAAGTTTTGAAGTCAATTCCAATGCCCAGTAAAGACTTTTGATTCATCAGAACAATTAAAAATGAACATTTCATAATATCAGTTCCTAAAACATCAATCTGCCTTGTTGGCTCTAAACATATTTTATGAGTTCGTTGCTCAACTCCTCCCTGATGTAAAGTACGTTCTAAACATGTCCTATCGGGAGTGCTCAGGACTTTGACTGAGAGAGGGAGAGTTCTAAGCTTGGAACTCTCAGGACTGCTTTCTCTCTTTCAGGTTTCTTGTGGTCCCTCCAGTATTCTAGAGCAGAAGGCTCACTTAGTTTTAGAATGAAATATGACCTTGATGTTGACATCTCAGAAGCAAGCCAGCCAGCATTTCTCAAGAAGTAAGCAGTTGTGTAATTTTTCAAATTGCCATCCACACAGACACTACCAAGAGTTAGGCATAATTTTTCCTAAAAGGAAGGAAGAATTAGGACCTCCTAGAAAATGACAAAATTGATTCTGGAGCAAACCAAGTCAGTGTCAGTTTGAAAAAGGAGAAAGGGAGAGAAAATTGTAAACCAAACTGAACAGGAAAAAAAAAATCAGTCTTTTTCCACATTATTTCTCATAACCCTTTGGGGGAGAAAGGAAGAAATTTGTTTTTCTTCTGTGCTTTTGTCTCCAAACCATTTTATTCATGGAAAAAAAAAACCCCAGTGATTTGTAACTGTAGCATTTATCATAAGCAAACACTAGGAACCATTCAAGAAGTGGCCCAATACAAAAGCAGAAGACTTCTTAACTTTTGGGGACCCCTTTGACAGCTGGTGAGATCTGTAGGTTCCTTCTCAGTATGATCTTGTTCAATATATTAACTAAAACACGTAGGATTAAAATGGGTTTGTTTTCCCAGAAGTTTACAGGCCTCAAGTTACAAACACCTGACCAGCATAAGTTGATATATAGCAACAGTATAGATCTGAACATGCGATATTAGTGCTGGAGGGATCAGGTCAAAAAAAAAGTGATTGACTTCATTGTAGTAACGTTCTTGGAGACAATGTATTTTAAATCCATTTGTGAAGAAGTCAAGCTAAGAGTTAGCATGGGAGCACCATTCCAGGTTGGGGGAGATAAGGCTAGGTAAGATCTAGAAGGTTCTGAATGGGAATTCAGAGTAAGTATTTTATTAGGTCTTCTGGGGCAGAAACACAGAGATGCCAAAAATATAAGAGACAAGTACATTGGGACTGGATGGTGGAAAAGAATTCAAAAGCCAAACTTTCTAGGTTCCATTTGTCCTTAAAGTGGCTCACCAATACCTTCATTTTTTTAATTGATTTCTTGGCATTATCCCACAACAATTTTCCATACCTTCTCTTTATATCCCCAATTATATTATATTTATTTAATTATATTTATATCCCCTCTCTCTTCCTCTCCCCACTTACTCTCAACAAATGACTTCACTTTGTACTTTACAGAACAGATAGAGACCATCCAAACTCTATATACCTATATACCATCTTCACCTCAATATATAAAATCCTGCACATGTACAGCCCCTCCTTATACCTTCTGAATTCAGTTTAATTCAACAGGCAATGTCAGACAAAGAAATGAAACTGTCACCTAAACTCTCAGTGCTTTAAGCAACTCTGGCCTGGAGTCAGGAAGACCCATCTACATGGAGTTCAAATCTGGCCTCAGACACTTAGTAGCTCTGTGACCCTGTGATTTGCCTCGGTTTTCCTCTTCTATAAAATGAGCTGGAGAAGGAAATGGCAAACTACTCCAGTATCTCTGTCAAGAAAACCTCAAATGAGGTCACAAAGAGTCAGACATGACGAAAACAATTGAGCAACAACTAACATGCTAATTATTAGGAGCTTTTCTAACTGATAGTTTAATGAAATTACATATCTAGTTCTTATTCTTTCTACAGTATAAACACAAATGAAATTTAGATAGAAGAGAGCACTTGTAAGGGGGTAGAGGGGACTATTAGAAAATGCTTTCTACAAGAAGTAACTCCTGAGCCATACTCTAATCTAGGGGATTCTATGAGCAGAAGTAAAGAAAGAGAACAATACAGGGATGGAGAAGAGCATGTGCAAAGACATATTGAGTCTGGAGATGAACTGTCATGTCCAGAGAACATTCTTGTGTGGGGAGTGACATGGTCAAACCTGCACTTTAGGAATATCAATTTTGTAGCTGTGTGGAGGATATACTGGAGAGGAGAAAAGAGCCTAGAGATGGGGAGACTAAGTACAGAGGTTAGTGCAATACTGCAGGTCAGATGATGAGGATGGGAACTAGGAGAGTGGCTATAGGAATGGAGAGAAAGGGATAGAGGGGAGACATGTTGTAGCGGAAGTTTCAGAAGAGAAGCCTCTTTAAAGGTTTCCTCCTTTTGAAAGCTAACCCTTCTACCTGTGTTCCAAACATGAACCATTTCTACCTTTTCCAGTAACTTGTTCCCAAAACTGTCCCTGTCTCTAATATCTTGGATTCCTTTCCCCTTGCCTTTATTCTTGGACCTCCCTTGTCTTAGAAAATAAAACTTCCATTTTTTTGCACCTAACCAAAGTACTGTTCTCCTCTCCTCTCCTCTCCTCCCCTCTCCATCTCTCCCTCTCCCTCTCCCTCTCCCTCTCCCCCTCCTTCCTTCCCTCCCTCCCCCTTCCTCCCTCTCTCTCTCTCTCTCTCCCTGTGATGTGAGTATTGTTGCTTCTCTTCTCACTCTCCAGGGTCCTGTCATGCCCCTTTTCCCAGAGATTGCCTTCCCCTCCCAACTCTGCCTACTCTCCCTAATCCTTAGGAATTTAGGGGGTTAGGGACTACTGCTATACACCTAGCACAGTCTCACCCCTTCAGAGTATGACTCACCCTTTTCTTTCTGTGACTTCACTCAGGGTAGACTGTCCTCTGCATTCCCTCACTCCCCTCAGTGGAATTTGCTCTGGGTTCAAGAATTTCTAATTACAGTTTTAGATTTTTATAGAGCTGGCTCAAAGGAAAAAAAGACATAAAAGAGATCAACTGGTTGAGGAATCAAACTTATGAATAAAGGGTTATAAAGTAAATAGGTTTCTTCATACTGAAGAAAATAATGACAATAATAATCTTCATCCTTCCCTTTTCCATCTATAAAAGAGCCCTGGCCTGGGAGTCAAGAGGCTTAGGGTTTGGTCTCAGTCAATAATCCATTAATCCACTACTTCCTCTGTAAAATGTGGAAGCTGAAATAGCTAATATCTAAATTCCCTGCCAAATCTAACATTCATGGGTTCTAAAGGATAGGCACTAGCCTTCTCCATTTGTATTTGAATACTTGAGAAGAATTTTCTTCCAGTGAGGTGATAGACTTTTACTAGGCCTATTTCAGTTCTTCACTGTGGTATGGGAAGTGACTGTAGTCACCTGAAGTCATCCCATTGGAGTACAAGATCAGACAGGCCTTATCAAGCTGCAAACATGGAATATGTCCTCAGGGATGGATTGCATATCTGTTGTCTATGCACTAACCTAGCCCAGTTAGGAGAAGTTCATCATGTTATTGACCACACAGTTTGAGGTCCCAGTCTCAAAGATCAGAGACCATCTACTAAATCATAGAGGGGCTGAGTATTATATCCTCACAGGGAGTGGCCACACAAAATCACAATACCTTGATATTTTTTTTGAAAAAAAATTAGAGAAAACTTTGAAGTTAAAAATACTTTGAAGCACATTACCAAGAGAAGTTGTGGGCTCTTTGTATCTTTAAAAAAAAAATAGAATATTCTATCTTTCTAGCTTATTTTACATGAGGCTCAAACTCATGGGAGAGGGATAGACTCAAGTATTTCTCAAAGTGCACTAAAGGTCTAAGATACTACAATAAAAATATTAATAATATGCTTTAAGATTTGTATAGCACCTCACATATTGCATCTCATTGATCTTCACAACAATTTTATGAAGTAGCAACTATTATCCCTATTTTACAGATAAGGAAACTGAGGCTGAGAATAAGATCTGTTCTTTTTTTAACTTTCTTTGAATTTCCCTGATGCTTAATACAATGTTTGGCATGTAGTAAGTGCTTGATAAAAGCTTGTTGACTAAGTTACTTGCTTGAGGTCACAAAGCTAGTAAATCTGAAGTAGGATTTGAAATCCAACATTTTAGCCACAAATTCCCAGTTTCTTTTTCAACTTAAAAGTTATTGATTTGTTTTTTTTATTAAGACCTTAATATCCTAAGTAAAAATTGTCTTTTTGAGAGAGAATGAAATTGTTTTATTTAATTTGGTAATTAACTTTTTTTCTTAAGATGGTTGTTACCTACATCTACTCTCCCCAGATTCCTGTTTTAATTTCATTGGCTGACATAAAGAGGTCCCCCTTGTGGAGAAGAAACTTAAGAAAGGCTTATAGTGGGGTATAATAAGTGATATTCCTTTCACCTAAAGATATCTGCCTTTATAAAAAATATCTACCCTTTCTCATGTTAAGGTATTAATTATGAGGGGTTTTCATAGTCCATAACAATAAACTAAGAAAGGCTATTAAGTCTAATTAGCTAAATATGCAATGTTCATTTGACAAATTCCACTTATTTTAATTTATTTGCATGTACTATTTGCTTAAAAAGAAGGGCTGGGTGAAAAGTTAATGGATAGTCTGGGAGCAATAGAAGGAATTGGTGTATATTTATCAAGGGAATCAGAGAAAAAGGAATAAGAGACTGACACAAACATTAAGGGTGTTTAGTGTAATTTTCAGAATTACAAGTAACTTAAGTGAGATCAAGGCATTAAGCATGGAAAATGAAACAAGCATTGGGACACATGGAACTACATAAATACACAACTGGTATTTGTTATTTACATCAATTAATATTGATGCCATTTAGAGATGACCAATAACTGGGGGAAGAAAAACCTAAGCTCAGAATTGTTCACCTTGGAAGAGACCCAGATGATTTCTCCTATCATGTTCTCACAATTTGTGAAAAGTGTCTATGGAAGTTGTTACAGTTTCTTAACCTGGATGGATCTGGGGCTTTATTCTCTTTCAGTTTTAGTTTACTCACATGAGAATGATGTCCACTGGGGCAATTCGATCAATGTCCCAAATATCAGTCTTGTTTCCTTCCTTGGAAAATAGAGGGAAGTAATGGGAGCAATTCATATTGGAGGGACCATGGGAAGGGAGGCATGTTGTACTATTGGGAGAGCTGTGCAAAGGTTCACCCATTCATGATTTCAGTTTGGAATTGTGAAAGAAAAGTAAGTAAACTATCCATTCCTTTTGATGAGGCCATCTCATTACTGGACACATATACCCTCAAGGAAGTCAGAGAGTTAACTGGAAATGACAGTTAATATATATCAACATTTTGATAGCAGCACTCTATGGGAGTACCAAAGAGCTGGTAACAAAATGGATGCCCATCAACCAGGGCCAAGAAGACTGAGGTGTATAAATTGTCCTTTCCGATATATACTGGCTACATGACTCTGAGTGAAGTTACTTAACATCTCAGTGTATAAACAATTTTCTAAGACTATATATGTTGCAGAGAAAGTGTAGACCTTCATCAATAGAAGGAGTTCCTCACCTGACTGTTCTCTATACCAATGATATCAACAATCTAATTCCTGTCCCTCTGTAAATGAAATAGAATTTTTTTCTGCAACGCAAAATGACAAGTATAAGGATTTGGAGAAATTAATACATTTTAAAAACATTTACTAAGAGCTTACTATTTGCAGTGGGGATACAAATAGAAAAAAAGGTACTCCTGTTCTTAAGAAGTTCACTTTCTAATATGGGGAGATAATACATGTAGGATGTTTCAGCTAAAAGTTAGATGAAAAGGTTCAGTGATCTTTAGGATGTAAAGGCAGGGCAAATGGTAATTCATCTCATTTAGGGTCACTCCCATTAATAAAACCGTAACTATTATTAATGTTGAGCCATTTGATAGTGACTTTCTTTTCTAGTTCTTCAGCAGCTCTGAATACTAAGACGGCAGTTGCCAGGTCACTTCTACACAAAAGTCTTTCCTTAGATGGTGGCTGTGCCTGACTAGAAGCAGGGTTAGTTGCCCATGGGACTGCCCCTATTGTCCAGGGTTCTTGGGATTACCTGCCCCTAGGTAGCAGATGACCAGAATCTTGTGGGAAAATATGCATGAACTAATAGAGTGAAGTAAAGAAAGAAAATAATGCACACAATAACTACAACAAGGTAGACTAAACAGTTGCTAAGAGGAAGTTGAAGTCTGAGTAACGGCAAAACCAATGAAAGTCTTCAAGAAGAGATAATGGAACATACTTCCTCCCTCATGGTAAAGAAATAGGGAGTAACAAGGGTGGAATACAGTACACATTGTTGGGCAAAGTTTCCATGCTGATTATTTTTGTTTAATTGTTTTTCTTTGTCACAAGGAAAAGTTCAATGGCAGTTGGGAAGAGGGGTGGGGTATGTGAAAGAAATGACTGATATAAAGACTAGAGGCATCAATATCAATTTTAAAATTTTTAATAGGGAGGAATAAAGGTCCCAAATAAAAACTTTTGCTGCTCTGCTTTAGTAATTGTCAACCCAGGTGATATGTTAAACAGAGCAGCCTTCTTACAAGAGATTAGGAGGGAGGGATGGGAAGTATTTTGTGACAAGTTCAGTGCTCCCTTCCCAAGAGCTCTGTACTGAAGCCAAATTCAGCAGTGAACTAGACAAGCCAACACAGGTCAGCTGTCAGCTGGGTGGAGTTGCTTCTGAAGATCTGGTGTTCCTAGAGCATAGAAGCAAAATTTCAAAGTGAGCTGGCACCCCTCCCAAGGACACCCACAACCTTTGACTCTTAGAGGTAGATGATGTCTATAGGCACAACCTAGAATTTTTCATTGTGTAATAGCACAACAAAAGTGGAGCAGCTGAAGGATGGAATGAGGCAACAGTATAGAAAGGGATTTCTGGGGTCAGTTTCCCTATGAGTCTCCTACTCGTGATTAGTGGCAGCTGTCCTCCCCAGATCCCAGTGACCCTCCTCTAATGCCTTTCATAAGAATCATAAATTTAGACCTGAAAGGAACTTCAAAGGCCATCTCATCCAAGCCCCTCTTTTGCCCTGGGAAGCGACCCCTATGGAGAGAGTGCCTGGCAATTGCTCCTGCAAGTACTATAGGCACAGATAATGAAGACACAGAAAAGAAAAGTCCTTGTGACCCAAGTCCTTGGTGCTGTCATATGGTGGAAAATTAGAAATTAATCTGATTTTATCTTTGCAAGTGCGCTGTAAGAGCCATGGGACCTTTCCATCTAAATTGCAGCTGAAAACTTCCACATGTGTGGTCTCCCCCATTAGAAGGGAACTTCTGGAAGACTGGGACTGTCCTACTTCTTTATTTGTGTCCCCAGGACGGAGTTAGAGAAGTGTGTTACACAGAGTAAACACTTAATAGATGCTTTATTATTCATTCAGTTTGTAAATGAGAAAACTAGGTCCCAGAGAAGTGAAGTGATTTGCCCAAGGTATTAAGCATCAGTCAGGATTCAATCTCAGGTGATCTGATTCCAGAGCAATGCCCTTTCCACTATGTAAAATTTCCTGTCAACTTAACAGATTTTTTTTTAAAGACATTAATGACAATCTTTAAAATGAAACAGTCCCATAATATCCTTGAGATGTTCCAGGAAAATGATAGCAACCATCATGACAAAAATTGCTGTGGTAATCCTCAGTTACTCTAGATAGTACAGTGGATGAAGTGCTAGACTTGGAGTCAAAAAGACCTGCACTCACAGCCTGCCTCAGCCACTTATTTACTAAGTCATTTCCCCTTCATCTACCTTAGTTTCTTCATCTGTAAAATGGGGATAAAAATAGTATCTGCCTCACAGGAGGTATTTGTAAAAGCACTTTGCAAACCTTAAAACACTATATAAATGCTATTATTGTTAATGTTATTATTATTTATTATATTTCCCCCCTTAGTATTACAACCTCTCAAGCCTATACTGAGAGTCCAAAAACTGTAATGTTAAATTCCACTTTTATCTTGGCAACATTACTAGAAATTACAGGTGACCCAAAAAACAATAGAGGAACATATGGTGGGTATCCACAGGGCACAGTACGATGTTACCAATAATGGTTTGTGGTTGAGAAGAGGCATAAAAGATATCATCGGGGACAAGGATGACTAGAAAAGGAGATGGGGCCTCTAGCAAGAATGAGAGATAACAGATGGACCACCCAAGTGCTATTGGTAGGTATCCTAGAGTTATGTAGAGAACCAAAGGAAAGGCCTGTAGCATATTGAGTGGAACCTCTATGAAGAATTTATAAAAGAATATGAAAAAGAACTTCATAGGATAGGACAGATTCAGCATTAAAAAGCATAAAATACTTTCTACTTCCTATTTTTCCTTGAAGATCCACATTTAAGAAAAGGACTTCATTAAAAATTAAATGAATGTAGGTTGTTTTCCACGGACATAAAATAGAATTTTAGAGCTGGGAAGGACCTTGGAGAGCAGCTAATCAAACTCTTTCATTTTAGAGAAGGTATTAGACTTTTTCAAGATCTCTTAGCTATTCAGTTTAATTCAATTCATTTATTAAGCTCCTTTGTTGTTGTTCAGTCATGTCTGACTTTATGTGACCCTATGGGTTTTCTTGGCAAAGATATTGGAGTGGTTTACCATTTCCTTCTGTAGTGTGTCCCCATTTTATAGTTGAGTAACTGAGGCAAACAGTGATTTGCCCAGAGTCACACAGCCTAGTTAGAGTCAGAGGCCCGATTGGAACTCAGATCCTCCTGACTCCAGGCCCAGAGCTCTTATCCACTGTGACACCTAGCTGCCCAATTAAGTACCTATTATGTACCAGGCACCATGCTTGAAACTGGATATATGAAGATAAAGAAAGCCATAGTCCTGTTGCTTACATTCTACTTGGTAAAACAATATGATCACAGATAAGTAAATATAGAACCTATGCAAGATGTATAAGGAGTAATTTTGAGAAGGGGACAGCACAAACAATTACAGGGTTTGGGGAAAGCCTATTGTACAAATAGCTGAGACTTGAAAGAAGTTAGGGATCTTAGGCAGCAGAGGTAAGTAAGAGCTTCTGATCAATTCCATGACTTCCTCTCCTGCCCCCATCAATTAAATAGGTCCACAGGGTGTGGGACTAGTAGAACTAGTTCCTGACTTCAAGGAACTTATAACCCATTGAGGAATATGACATGTACATATCTAAGTGTATAAAGAATACATCTGAAGTAAACAGTTCTGGACAAAACAGCAAATTCTAAGCAGCCGGGGAAATCAGGAAAGGCTTCATATGGAGCAGGGTCTTAAAGGTCATAAAGGTAGAGATGACCGTGGAATATATTTCAGGCTTGGAGGAATGATTTGTACAAAGGCAGAAAGATGAGTGAGATGTGAGTGTTATGTGTGAGAAGCAAAAAGGTGAGGGATACAAGGAGCAGAGACGTACATTTCTGAGCAAGGCCACTGTGTGGTTTCACTTTGCTGGACAACGTACACTTATTTGTTACAAGGAGTTTTTTTTCCTTTTTTTCTTTCAGTATATCAGGGATATGAGTCAGAGGAGATAAAGGGGTAGTAATAGTCCTACCCTTCCCTACCCCCACCCCCCCTGCAAAAAAAAAGCCATTTTTTTTTAAGGCACAAAAGAGAATAGAAAAAAAATTCAGAAGGAAGCACAGAGAAGCAGGACAGTTTTGAAAGTAACTTGTGGGATTTATTGTATGCTTTTAAAGAAAATCAGGCAGTGTGAAATGGAGATTCATGGTTTCATAAATAATTCTCTTGTGTTTTGCTATGTGTTTGGGAAAAAATAATTTTGGTGTCTAAGTTGAAAATAAAAAACTTAAATTACTTTTTTAAAAAAAGGGATGTTGGTGCCAGGTTGTGATAGGCTTTAACTGCCAAATAGAGGAATTTATACAGCCCTTATATAGCTCTGGATATCATTAACCCAATTCATACTCACACTGATGAGTCAGGCTCCTCCCAACACTACCACCATCACCACCACCCCAACACACAAACCTTCATGTGAGAAACTAAACCAATATGGGTATAAGAGCCTGGGCACTTTACCCTCATTTTCTTCTTCTATCTACCCCTCTCCTCACTCTGCTTCAGATTCAGACTCACAGAATGTGTTTAATCATCGTTACTTTAAAAAGAAAAGGAAAACCAATCCATCTCAGAAGGAAAGTTTAGGTTCTACAGGGAGTGCTATGTAAATCCCACAGGAATTCTTGAAGTTGACTGGAAATTGCTCCTTCATCCCCAGGTGAGAAACCAAACTGGGTGACAGTGTTTTTCATGATTCCTTTAGAACATAAGACCATCCTAACTGGAATCTGGACAATCCTCTAGGTATCCCTTTCTACATATGCATGCTAAATTTTTTCCAGGAGTCCCTTACCATAGGGGATACTCTTGGAGGACCAGGCAAATCTCCTCTGGATTCCCACACCAAAAAGCATGTGAAGTTTCCCCCAATGGATACTTGCCACTGAAAGGGAACTTCTGCTGGAATGCCAAACTTACCCAATAATGGGACAAGTAGGTTAAATGAGAGACTGAAGAAAATAAGATCAAATAAGAAAGTTCTAAGAATACTTACAAAAACATTCCCTCCCCACACTCCTTGTAATAAGAGGTGAGGGTGGAGGGTAGGAGATGGCTCACAAGAAAAGGGATTAACTGTATGCCATTAAATATTCCAGGTTTCTGGGTCAACGGTAAACCTTACTCTATGGATCTGCAATCCTTAAGGATGTTGAAATAAAGCAAATGGTCTAGGTCTAAGAAAAATATAAACTCTTACCAGCTAGGCATCAGTATTTTAGTGATACAAAAATATGCTTCTCGTATTAGTTTCAATATCAATACTTGAGCAGGATTCAGTAACATAATAGTATGTCAACATTCAACAAATACGGAAGTCTACAAAAATGATCTAAAAAAGGAACTGGTCTGACTTATAAAGGGAACATCCAGGAAAATGACTATTCAATTTTAACTTACACCAAGATGGGTGCCCAGGAGCAGGGAATTGTTGATTTTTCTTTAGTGTATTTCCAAAGCAATGGTACCAATAACTGAAGTGGAATTCCAGAGAATCTGAAATCCTCGATGAATGTGTAGGGCCCAACTTTATAAATAGGGAGAATATTTATTTATTAAGTTCTTACTGTACTCCAAGCACTATGGCAAGCAGCAAGAGTACAGATACAGTCATAAAGAAGGACAGTCTCTCATCCCTCAGATGCTTACATTCTAAGGGGGAAGAGAACACATAAAAAGGGAGTTAGGAGGTAAAGTTAGGCCAAGGTGTCCAAAGGAGGGGCAAAAGAAGTAGTCTGGAGACTCATGGGTTGAGACAAGTTTGAAGGAGTAGTTGGTGTGGGTGTTTTCTCAAATAGGGTTCTTGGGAGAAACAGTGGCTGATGAAAGATGAAATGACTGAAGAAACAAAGATTCAGTCTTCTGAGCATATTGATTTATTATGCCATACATGCTGATGGACCAACAAATCAGGATCAGGCCCCTTCCTCAACTTAAAGACAATTAATCAGATAATGTCGATTAATTAAAAGGAAACTATGCATTAGGGAATCTGATTTCTAATTATATGAGAGATTAAAGACTTCCCAAATTGGGAGGGGAAGAGTGAGCAGGTGAAATTCCTTGAAATCAAAAAAGGAGGTGTTCTACTTCCCTCAAGTGTCTGTAAACAGTCAAAGGAACATGGAAATAGTAACTGATTGATCGGTATGGGGCCAGTTTTCAGATTAGATATATGAGTTGCTTGTGATGTACAATTTTGAGAAAACTTCTTGTGTTGATCTTTGGATCTGACTGAATTTTTAGTCAGCTTAACCTTGGTCCTTGAGAGGGGTCTCTAAGCAGCAGGGAGAAGTGAGTCCAGTTTCCCAGCCATGAAGGGCTAGGTTTAAATAATGCAATAAGGTTTTCTCCTAATTCCTGCAGTTGAATAAAATTTTCTCACAAGACAGAATTTGAACTAGACCCTTAACTGAATAGAAAGGGAACTGAGTTAGCTCCAGAATTAAGCCACAAGATGGAGTCAGTGTGGTTCCCTCAATTTCCACAATTAACCACCCTAATCATCTCAATTCCCTTAGGACTCATCAATCAGAGTAGGACATCCTAGGGATGGAATGATTGCCAAAATGAGTAGACTGTTCCCGGATAACCCCTATATATAGTTCTTATAAAGCTCTGGGTATCTTTATCCCAATTCACTCTCATATTGATGAGTCAAATGCCCCAGAAGAAGGCTATATCTTCCTTTCAGGGTTCTAGGGGTATCCCTAAGGGTCTGAGTGATTTTTCTGTGTTATTAGTTCAAACTCCTATTTCTGTGCGTTCTTCCAATGTTTAATCACCAGTGATTAGCACCCAGTATCATTTAACCAATTAACAAGCTTTTACAAAGAGATTTACAGAAGGAACAGCATGAACAGAAATCACAAACATTTTCCCCAACACCTGAGGGAGTATTCTCTATATCACCTTGGTCTCTAGGGAGAATGAACTCAAACTTAGAGTGGTTGCTACAAGGCAGCAAGCCCACCAAGTTCAAGTTCACTTCAGCATGAAGAATAACCAATGGATAAATGGCTATTGTTTCTCTTTGATCTATTCTAGTCAAACTGGTTCTTCTGGACTTTGCTCCTCACAGTCTCAGCTGGCCACAAAATCTGGCACAGAATCTGGCTCCCAGACCTCTGATGATTCACCATTCTGACCTTTGGAAACTCACAACGAAATCGCTATCTCCAATACTTCACCAAAAAAATAGAAAAGAGGTAGAGGTCTGGGATCCATATTCAGGGACCACAAGTCAGTCTCAAGTGACAAAACCTCTCTCCATCCAGAGGCGTACACCATGTTTGTCTCCTTGAAGTTAGAGGACAGACAAGATTAGAGATCGTTGTGACTCATGAGTGTCTTTTAAATGTATCTCAGTTCTAGTTCAGCAGTCAATCAAAAGTCTGTCTTTTCACCAGAAGACTGGAATCAGTTACAGAATATCTATGCATGCTCAGTGTGGGGATTACATAACCAGAACATGTCACAAATGCTTGAAATGACTGTACTCATTAGCCAGGCCCCTGTAACATTTATATTTCGTCTTAGGGACAATGGGGGAGGGGGAATACTGTAGTGTACTGAGTAGGGAAGTAATATAGTCAGGCATGTACTTTAGGAAAAATCACTTTGGCAGCTGTGTGGAGGATGGATTAGAGTGGGGAGAAACTTAAAGCAGAGGACCAATTAGACAGCTATTGCAAAAGTATTAATGAGAGGAGATAAAGGTATGAGCTAAGGTGGTGGCTGTGTGAGTAGTGAGATGCTAGATGGGCAAGATGATGTGGAAATGGCAACAGTTAGTAACTGGTTGTATATGATGGTAGGGAGTGTGAGAAGTCCGATAACTCTGTGGTAGTGATGGTGGTGCCTTGACAAGAAATAAAGAAATTTAGAACAAAGATGGTTTGGAGTGGGGGAAGGAAGAGGGGAGAAGATAATGAGTTTTGTTTTGAACATTCTGAGCTATTCATAGAATATCCATTTTAAAATGTCTAATAATTAATTGGCAGTGCTGGATTAGAAAAAGACTAGGGCTGGATATAAAGATCTAGGAATCTTCTTCAGAGAAATGCTAATTAAACACATTGGAGCTGAGGATACCAGAGATGCTCAAGAGTTAACCTGGATGAGTAGAAGAATGGTGTAATCTTTGATGAAAATAGGAAAATTAGCAAGGGTGTGGGTTTTGGGGAAAAGATAATGTGTTCTCTTTTGGAAATGTTGAGTTCAATATTCCCATGTAGGAGGAGAGGTAGGAAGGAGGGTGATATAGGTGCTTCGATCAACTGAATCTACCAATCTACTTGATAAAATTGCAGGGTGTCAGATTTGAGGAGCCCTCTTGTAGTTTATAAAGGCATAGGGCAAGAATGCCATTTAGACCCTATTTTCAGGATGTTAGGAGCAAGTGAGATAATGAGATGGAAGAACATGCTCTTTTCAGACTTAGAGTGACCACCCTTTCGTAGGAAAAGCGCAGGAAACTCCACCGAGTACTAACAAAGACAATAGACTTCCTCTGGACACAGATTGCCCTGGTGACTTTTCCTCACACACTCATTAAAGGATCAATAAATAATCAAGCATTTATTAAGGACTTTCTGTATTAAATTCTGAGAATTCACAAGTGAGACGGTTCCTGCCCTGAAGGAGCTTGTATTTGTTGAGGTAGACGATACGTAGAGAATATATACCAAATGAATCTAAGGTTGTTTGAGGAGGAGTTAAGAAAGAAACTGAGAGTTTCAAAATAGGTTAAAAATAGGGAACTGAGCTTGGTAGAGTCAGTCAGTTCAAGACACCCAGTCAGCTCCCCTTCTTCTTTCATCTTGCAAAAGGTCTGTTCCAAACTGTCTGCTCTCCTCAGACTTCTCCCTTCCCCCTCCTCCTCCCTTTCAACTAAGGACCTCTGCTCATACTTTTTTGATGTAACACTCCCTCTGGGCTCACTTGCCCAACTGGCACTTTTACTGATAAGCTGAGACCCCAGAGGGTGCTAACCTGGATTTAGGAGTTTACTCATTAGCCACATGTGCTATCTAAGCTTGAGCCCACTTCCCTAAGGATAAGGACAAAATGTGACCCCCAGTTTGAGGGGAAGGGAGAGGAGAATGTTTCTTTAACTATCCTTGTTATATTTGCTCAGTAAATACCATTTCTAAAAGATAATTAATTCTTGCTTCATATATCCTCTGTCAAGGGGGAATACAATACTGGTAGTACTAGAAACCCTAGTGGTCCTTAGGGTTACCCCCCATTGCTTCAGTGGTCTTCTAACCTTTCAAAGTTCATAAAGTTGTCACTTGATTGGGGAAAGTGAGGAGGAAAAAATGAGAAAAGCTCTATCCTTCCTCCCTTCTTCCCTCCCTCCCCCTAAAGATAGAAGTCTTTTAACATTGGATTTAACCATCAGTGAACTTGTTACTTCTGGAATCTAAGATTTGGAACTGGCTTTCTATTTTATACATAGATCCAGAGTTTTGTCTGATTCTTTCAACCAATCACAAGACATTTTCTGTGTAGCATCATATACTTCCATCCAATGATCTAAAGTCCCTAAAAGCCTTTCCAATTGATTAAGGACTTTTTGTTTACACCTAGAATAGTTAGGTGGTAGTGGATAGAGTTCTGGAACTGGAGTCAGGAAGACATCTTTCTGAGTTCAAATGTGACTTCAGACACTAACTATTCGACCCTGGGCAAATCACTTAACCCTGTTTGCCTCAGTTTCCTCATTTGTAAAATGAGCTGGAGCAGGAAATGGCAAACCATCCCAGTATCTCTGCCAAGAAAACCCTAAATGAGGTCATGAAGAGTTGGATACAACTGAAATTACTCAACAACAAAATTCATTCCTAGTTCACTTTTGGTTGATTTATGGATTTGAGATGTCTGGGCCTTTGGGGATTAATTGGGGTCAGGCTGGATCTCCCTAGCCCCTTACATGGAAAAATTGAAGACTAAACTCCCTCTTTTTCTTGCTTCATAATCTCACAGTCCTTTGATACTATACCTTGTCCCACCTCCTCACAAAAACACTTTTTCCTCCTTAAATCCAGTCTTTGATTAAGAAGTGATCATGATGGCCAAAGCCAACTTCACTGCATGTATGACTGATCCCATCCCTTTCTGTCTTTTCCATCTGATTGATCCCCTTATCCTCCCCTCACTTTTTCTTTCAATCTCTCCCTATCAGCTAGCTCTTTCTTGAAAGCCTTCATACATGCCCTATGAATCAAGGGATAGCCAAAAGGTACAATTTACGGAACACACAGCTGTAGATGTCCAGCAAGAGTTGATAATATAAGACTAGGAGTCAAAAGATAAATAAGGGCTTTATGTGTAGATCTGGGGTTTATCTGCATTAAGATGATAATTAGAACATAATGACATATAGACTATCTACCCTGTGAGGCCTTATGTGGTTTTGTAGATTCTGAAATATCACAAGTAACTATTTTGAATAAAGCATATACTTGAGCAAAACACATATTTGAGTCCAAATATACACTGTATGTATTCTAGCATCCAAATTTCTTTGTTAATAGCCCAGTGCTCAGTACTACTGAAAAGCTGATTTAGTTTCAGGAATCACAGTGTACTATATATTTGCCTTTGTCTAGGTTTTTTTTGGGGGGGGGGGAGGTAAGTGAGATTTTCTTTTAAAAATTCACAGCTAATAATGTGATATTTATATATCACTCTGAAATTTTCAAAATGCTTTACATATGTGATCTCATTTGGCCCTCACACTAGACTTGTCAGGGTAGATACTACAGATATTATTATCCACCTTTTATAGAAGGGAAAACTGAGTCTTAGAGGGGTTTAGTGACTGAAGACAGCTAGTAATTATAAAAGTAGAATTTGAGCCCAGGTCCTCCTAACTCTCAGCATAATACTCCAACCATGCTATCACTCAGGACCTTCACTGCAGAAAAATCACGAACAGCCTTGATGCTCAACACCTCTCATTTCCTTAATTATGTGTTGTTTCATAATAGGGACGATTCCTCCCAATTTAATATAATGTTTGTTTTATTTGGGGGCCCTGTGATATATTTGATGTAATAAATAAACAGATGGATTATATAGCATGCCTCTCAAAGTGACAGCTGGCTCCTGTGTAGTCTCTTTTCCAGGAGAAAGGCGTTGAAGGAGGTATGTTTATGCCTGTGTGCTTTGAGCAAGGCTGTGAAATCTTCAAGCACTTGTGGACATGTGAATGCACGTTTGTACATGTACACATACTTAAAAGCCCTGTAATACTCAGAGAGCACTTTGACTCGAAGAACTCCAAACACTGTACAAACATTGGTCTCTTCTTCAGGACATAAAGTAGGCAGGTACACGTGCTGGTTTACTTTATTTTCAATACAATAAAGACTTCTGCCTCAACCATGACAAAAGTTACGGGAAGCAAGAAAGTGTGTTGGTTTGGGAGCCAAAACACCTGGGTTTCAATCTTGACTACCTCTTGCTAAATGCTTGGGCAAGTGTTTTGAGTTCTTGCCCTCACTTACCTCATTTGTAAAATGAAAGAGGCTAAGCTGGATCACCTCTAAAATCCTTTTTAGCTCTAAATCTATGCTTCTGTTTGGGGTGGGTGGGCTTTTTAGCCCCCTGACCCTCTTTCCCAAACCACCCCCACTCAGTTCTCCCCCAGATTCAAACTGCTTGTTCAGAGATGTTGTCCTATGTCTCTTTACCTATATGTACTACCATGTAAGTTTGTGTATTATCTGTGTGTGTGTGTGTGTGTGTGTGTGTGTATACACATTTGTGACTACATGTGTCGCAGAGCAGTGTCTGGGGGCATGAATACATGGGAGTTTGCATTTCTGAGAACAAGTGCCTGGATGTGTCTTTGGCATGTTGGCCTCATGTGAAACGCCTAATGGCATTCTCTCAGAGGAAGGTCCCCTAGCCCTTCCCTTAAAGAATGGAGGTGTTTAAAGGTATCTCTTAGAGACAGGCACAGCCAGGGCAGCCTAACCCCAGAACAATGGGTCCTTTCAGCAATCCCCTTTAGATGGATGGCTTGTTGCCATGACAACCACCCCATTATTGAAAGTCAGAACCAGTTCCTGCTTCAGACACTCTCTTTCTCCCCTCTCCCTCCATCCTCCCCCCTTCACCCCCCTAGTGCCGTATGGTGTGTGTGGCACTGGCAGCTGCTGTCCAAAGAGGCACCTCTTTGTCTAAAGAGGATGAAAGGCATTTGGGTTTCTCATTGCCACTGTTTCTCTCTGCCCCACAACTTTTCCCCCCATCCAGCACTCCGGCTCATGAAGGCGGGAACAAATGCTAGGGACAAACCACGTTGCATATCCAAGTCCCTCTTGTTCATATTTATCCACACACACACACCCCCCATCTACCCCCACAACTCTATTAGACACACATAAACTCTGTATTCTCAAAATCTGTACTTATACAAACCTCTTGGACCCACTTTGGACCCTCACCCTAAAGTGTAATTTCCAGGCCTGGCAACATGCCTTATAAACCACAGATTTCTTTTCCTGCCCTCTTTATTGATTTCTCTGGCAAAGTAGTCCCCCACTCAGATCCATGTGTATCACCTGATTTAGTGTGACTCTAAGTGAAGTCTTTATACATGCTGCTAGTTCAATGTCATGTGTCCTTATGTCTGAAAGTTAATTAACCTGCTTAGGAACCAGTGATCATAGACTCTCAGAGTGACAAGGGACCTCAGAAGCCATCTAGTCCAACCTGTACTTGAACAGGAATGCCCTCAACAACATTCCTCAACAAGAGGACATCCAGCCTCTCCTTGAAGATATCTGTGTTCCTAATGCTGTTGTTACTGTTCAGTCATGTCCAACTTTTCATGACCTCATTTTGGGGGTTTTCTTGTCAAAGATTTTGGAGTGGTTTGCATTCTCTTCTCCAGATCATTGTACAGATGAGGAAATGGAGGCAAGCAAGGTTAAGTGACTTGCCTGGGGTGACACAGCTAGTAAGTGTCTGAGACCAGATTTGAATTCAGGATGATGAGTCTTCCCTACTCCAGGTCTGGTACTCTATCCCCTGTGCCATAGTCTGTAATACTATGTACCTATTCCTATTACCCACTTCCCACATAAACAGATATAATCTTTGATTTTGTAAGGTCAATAAATACATCCTGACCAGTTCCCAAAACTCTAGTTTGGAGGTGGAAAGGTAAAGAGGCAATCTTCAGTTCATGTAGAAGGGAAAGAGAATATAAGTGGTGAGGATACAAAGGTTCAAGGAGTCGAGATGTCTTGAGGGAAAAGGATCGACAATGATAGTCATTTGTGGAAGAGGAAAAAAGAAAAAGTCAAAGGTAGTTGTAGAACATAGAAGCATCAGGGAAGCAATGAAGTGCTGTAGGACATGAATGAAGGGGAAATGTTTGAAAAATTGATAGAGCACTGGCCCTGGGGGTCAGGAGGAGCTGAGTTCAGATCCGGCCTCAGACTCTTAGTAGCTGTGTGACTCGAGTAAAGTCACTTAAACCTGATTGCCTCCCCAAAATAAAAAATTAGAAGAATCATGAAATTTTGTCCAGTGCCAAAATTGGTGCTTGCCAGGAAAAAAGATAGATCATAGGATTTAGAGCTGAAAGGATCACCTAGCCCAACCTCTTCACTTTGACAGGTGAGGGAAGAGGTTTGTTTGAAGGAATCACTGCTTCAGATTGATGACTTTCCCTCTTCTTACATTAAAAATATATGTGATTTTCTCTATTTTCATCTCTTTTCCAACCAACTACGCTAAAACTTTTAACTTTGAAGCAATAAATGTAAAAGTTTTGCCCAATGTTAAGGTATAACAAATGGTCAGGAAACTCTTCTACCAAGAAAGGCTAATTCCTACCAT